>NC_081324.1:71749125-72052155 GCF_026419965.1 Kogia breviceps
TGTCTTCGTGGAGGTTGTCTTTGCCCTTTGGAACTGCTGCCTCATCTCTCCCTCCTTTTGGCCATTTTCCTGCTCCTGTCTGTCTCCGTCCACATCCATGCTGGTCTGACCCCCCATCCCTTCCCTCCCCCCTCCAGTCTCTGTCTCCAATCCTTAGTCTCACCCCCTCCCACCCACCACTGGCTCCCCGTCCCTCCCCGTTGCTGTCTTTCTGCCACCACATCGTGGCTCTCTATTCTGGATACTGGTCCGTTATAAGTGCTGAAAACATCCTCTCTCAATTTGGGGGCTCATCTTGACTTTTTTTTTTTTTTGGTGTATTTTGCCGACTTTTAAATTTTATCGTGGTCCAACCTATCTTTTCACTTGTGCTTTTTTTCCCCTCTCAGTTTGCAAATCCTTCCTCTATCCTGAGGATGATGTTCTCTGTCATTTTCTTCAAAGAATGCTATCTGTTTTCCATGGTTTTTTGGTCTGCCTAGAATTCCCGTTGATGTATGGTGTTGGGTAAGGCTCCAATGTCGTTTACTCCCCATATGGATAACCAGTTGTCCAGCACTGCATATTCACCCCCAGTGATCTGCTAGACCCAGTTCATCCTAGATGGAGCTGGATAGTGCGTGGATCTGTTTCTAGATGCTCTGCTCCATCCCCTGGTCCCCTCTTTCTGTTTGTTAGTCCCATGGTTTCAGCCTTAAGCCATGGCAGTACTGGCCCTTATACTTTTTTTTTTTTTTAATTTATTTGGCTGAGTTGGGTCTTAGTTGTGGCATACAGGATCTTTTGTTGCGGCGTGTGGGCTCAGTGGTTGTGGTGCGTGGGCTTAGCTGTCCGGCAGCATGTGGCATCTTAGTTGCCCGACCAGGGATCGTCCCCTGCATTGGAAGGCAGATTCTTAGCCACTGGACCACCAGAGAAGTCCCTGGTCCTTATACTTCTTTGCCAAAAGCACCTTGGCCATTCTTGGCCCTTTGTTCTTTCCTTATCAACTTCCACGCCAGGTTTTCAAGTTGTACACAGGATGGCCAGGATGTAGGGACTGGATTGAATATTTTCCATATTGAATCTCTGTCCATGCACAGGACATATGTCTAAGTTTGTTCTGGTCTTTAAAAACTGTCATTATATAAACTTAAATTTTTCTCCCTAGAGGTCATTTACCTCTTTTATCAATTTATTTTAGGTTCCTTAATAAATTGTTATAGTATCATAACTTATTTAAAATGGACAATTCCTACATAGACACAAACTACCAAAACTGACCTAAGAAGAAATAGAAAATCTGAATAGACCTATAACAAATAAAGAGATTAAATTAGTGATCAAAACATTTACCCACAAAGAAAAGCCCAGGCCTAGAAGGCTTCACTGTTGAATTCTATAGAACATTTAAAGCAGAGTTAATGCCAATTATTCCACAAACAATTATTCCACAAACTCTTCTAAAAAAGAGACTAGGAGGGAACACTTGCAGACTAATTCTGTGAGGCCAGTATTACCGTAATGTCAAAACCAGACAAAGACACCACAAAATAACTATAGACTAATATCACTTATGAATATGTGCTCGGTCCTCTGTATCCACAGGTTCTGCATCCGTGGATTCAACCGAGGACCAAAAATTCCAAAAAGCAAAACTTGAATTTGCTGTGCACCAGCAACTATTTTCATAGCATTTACATCATATTTACAACTATCTACATATCATTTACATTATATTTACAACTATTTACGTAGTATTTACATTGTACTAGGTATAAGTAATCTAGAGATGATCGAAAGTATATGCAGGGGATGGGTTTCCCTGGTGGCGCAGTGGTTGAGAGTCTGCCTGCCGAGGCAGGGGACACGGGTTCGTGCCCCGGTCCGGGAAGATCCCACGTGCCGCGGAGCGGCTGGGCCCGTGAGCCATGGCCGCTGAGCCTGCGCTCCGCGACGGGAGAGGCCACACAGTGAGAGGCCCGCATACCTCAAAATAAATAAATAAATAAATAAATAAAGTATATGCAGGGGAATTCCCTGGTGGTCCAGTGGTTAGGACCCCACGCTTTCACTGCCGAGGGCCGGCGTTCAGTCCCTGGTCGGGGAACTAAGATTCCACAGGCCACGCGGTGCGGCCGAAAAAAGAAAAAAGGATATGCATAGATTATACGCAAATACTATGCCATTTTACGTATCAATATAAGAGATTTGAACATCTGGATTTTTGTATCCATTGCCGGGGGGCGGGGGGGAGTCTTGGAGCCAATCTCCCATGGATACCATGACTGTACATGCAAAAATCAACAAAATACTAGCAAACTTAATCCAGTAATATATAAAAAGCATTATACACCATGACCAAGTGGGACTTATCCCAGGAATACAAAATTGGCTTAACATCCAAAACTCAATTAATGTAACACACCATATAGATAGAATAAAGGACAACATGATCATCTCAGTGGATGCAAAAAAGCATCTGATGTGATCTAAGGTACCTTCATGATAAAATATTCAAGAAACTAGGATAGAAGGGAACTTCCTCAACTTGAGAAAGAGTATTTAGGAAAAATCCACAGGTTATGTCACATTTAATGGTAAAAGACCGAATGCTTTCCCTCAAAAATTAGGAATAAGATTGCCACTTCTATTCAACATTGTACTAAAGATTCTAGCCAGGGCGATTAGACAAGAAAAAGATAAAAGTCATTCACATAAAAAGCAAGACGTAAAACTATCTCTTTTCATAGATGACATAATCTTGCACATAGAAAATCATATGAGGGCTTCCCTGATGGCTCAGTGGTTAAGAATCCGCCTGCCAATGCAGGGGAAACGGGTTCAAGCCCTGGTCCAGGAAGATCCCACGTGCCGCAGAGCAGCTAAGACTGTGTGCCACAACTACTAAGCCTGTGCTCTAGAGCCTGCAAGCCACAACTACTGAGCCCACATGCCACAACTACTGAAGCCCGCGCGCCTACAGTCCGTGCTCCGCAGCAAGAGAAGTCACTGCAACGAGAAGCCTGCGCACCGCAACGAAGACCCAATGCAGCCAAAAGTAAATAGATAAATAAGTTTATAAAAAAAAGAAAATCCTATGAAATTCACTAAAAAACCATTAGAAAAAACAAGTTCAGCAAGTTTGCTGAACTTTTTTTTTTAACTGTATTTCTATACATGCACAATGAACGGTCCAAAACAAAATTAAGAAAATGATTGCATATACAAGAGCATCAAAAAATAAAACTTAGAAGTAAATTTAACAAAAGAGCAAAAGTTATAAGCTGAAAATTTTTTTTTCAAAGAAATTAAAGATTTAAATAAATGGAAAGACATCAGACATTCATGGATTAGAAGACTTAATATCAAGATGATAATATTCCCTAAACTGGTGTACAGATCCAACACAGTCCCTATCAAAATCCCAGATGGCTTCTTTGCAGAAATTCACAAGCTGATCCTAAAACTCATGGGACCCAGAAGACCCAATACAATCTTGAAAAACAACAAAGTTGCAGGATTCACAATTTCTGATTTCATGACTTACTACAAAGCTACAGTAATCATGACAGTGTGGTACTGGGATAAGGAAAAACATGTAGATCCAAAGAATTGAGAATCCAGAAATAAGCCCTCACATTTATGGTAAACTGATTTTTGCCGAGGGAGCCAAATGATGCAATAGGGAAAGATTGGTTTCTTCAACAAATGGTGCTGGAACAAGATATGCACATGCAAAAGAATGAAGTTGGACCTTTCTTCACACCATACACAAAAGTTAACTCAAAACGGATCACAGACCTAAAAGTAAGAGCTAAAATTAGAAAACTCTTAGGCAAAAACAAAGGAGTAAATTCTCCTCCTTGTTAAGCAAAGCCTTTTTAGATACAACACCAAAAGCACAAGTGAAAAAAGAAATTTTTACTTCATCCAAGTTAAAACCTTTTGTACTTCAAAGGACACCATGAAGAAGGTGAAAAAGGCAACCCTAGAATGGGAGAAAATATTTGTGAATCATGAATCTGATCAGGAACTTGTATCTAGAATATATAAAGAACGTTTACAACTTAATAAAAAGACAGCCCAATTTAAAAATGGGCAAAAGAGCAGAATACACATTTCTTCAACGAAGATATACAAAGGCCTATATGCACATAAAAAGATGCTCAACATCCTTAGCCGTTAGGGAAATGCAAATCAAAACTACAGTCATATGCACTAGGATGGCTGGAATCAAAAAGCTGACAAGTTTTGGTAAGATGTGGAGACACTGGAACCCTCATACACTGCTGGTGGGAATGTCAAACGGCGCAGCTGCGTTGGAAACCGATTTGGCCGGTCCTCAAAAAAGTAAGCAAACCATTTCCATGTGACCCAGCAATTCCGCTCCTAGGTGCATATGCAAGAGAAATGAAAACATACGCCCAAACTGAAAATTATATACAAATGTTCATAGCATTATTCATAATTGCCAGAAATGTGGAGATGAGCCAAATGTCCATCAGTTGATACGTAGATAAACAAAACATGGCATATCCATACAATGGAATATTATTCGGCACTAATAAGGACCTTGAAAACATGAAGTTAAAAAAGCCACACATAAGAGGCCACATATTACATGATTTCATTTATATGAAATATCCAAAGTCGGTAAATCTAGAGAGACAGAAAGTAGTTTAGTGGTTGCCTAGGGCTGTGAGGGGGCTGAGGAGTAGCTGGGCAGTGACTGCTATTGGGTATGGGGTTTCTTCTGGGGGTGAGGAGAAAATGGTCTGGAAGTTGATAATTGGTGATGGTTGGACAACTGTGAATTTATGCTAAAACGAATTCACTAGTATACTTTTAATGGGTGAGTTGTATAGTCCCTGCTACCATACACATAAAACTGTCCCCACCCCCAACTGAAATAGTATCTTTTTGTAATACATATTTTCCAACTCTTTGTTATAGATACAGAGCTGGCAAGCTACCACCTGCAGGCCAAATGTGGTGTGCAACCTGCTTTTGTAAATAAAATTTTATTGGAACCCAGCCATGCACACTCATTTCTGTGTGTCTGTGGCAGTTTTCGCACCACAATGCCGCAGAGCTGAGTAGTTGCAATAGACACTGTATGGCTTGGGAGGCCGAAAATATCGGCTCTTTACAGAAGTTTGCCCACTTCTGCTGCAGAGGAAAGAAATTGCATTTGTATGTTGATATTTTTTTTTTCTATTATTCCACTTTTAGTTTTTAAAAACTTTGTTGAAATGTAGTTGATTTATAATACTGTGTTAGTTTCAGGTGTACAGCAAAGTGATGTGTGTGTGTGTGTGTATATATACATATATATTCTCTTTTAGATTCTTTTCTATTATAGGTTATTACAAGATATTGAGTATAGTTCCCTGTGCTATACAGTAGCTCCTTGTTGGTTATCTACTTCATGTATTGTATGTTGACGTTCTGTCTGCAAATCTTGCTGAATTCTTGTTCTCTTGAGGTTTCTGTGCAGACAGTCGGACTTCTTTCTAATCCTTAAAACTTGTTATTATCCCCTGTCTTACTGAGATGGCCAGGACCTCGGTACGGCGTGGGAAGGCAGTGATTTGTGTCTCTGTCCTCCTCTGATTTTATCAACCCTTGGGTTGGTTTGTGGTGGATTGTGTTTGTAGCCTCCGTAATAGAAGAAGGAAGTTGCCTGCCGTCCTAGTTTGCTGAGAGCTTATTTTTATTCATTCAATCGTAAAAGGAGGCTAACTCCATCCGGGCCTGTCCTGGCTGTCACCTCTGAGCGTCCCTCCTCTCCTGGGCTCGGTTGCGAGGCGGGGGTGGCCCTGGACCATCCCTCCATCCCCGGGCTTGTGCTCAGCAACAGCTCTGTAATTGAATCTGCTGTGCGGCCAGCGGTGGGTTTTTAATTTTATTGGAATTTTAAATTGCTTTGTTTCTTCCTTATTTTATTAGTGTTAGTGGAAGCAGCTGCACCTGCAGAAATGCTTGCGGGGCTACGGCCTGCAGGGGCAGCGGCGCCAGCCTTTGGGACTGGGGGTGTTGGGCAGGAGTCAGGTGAGGAGGGGTGGCCGCTGGGGAGAAGCTTCATCTGTGAAGATGCGAGGATTGGGCTGGGGAACCTCTTATCCCTTTGTGGGTGTGGGGAATAGGGGTCCTGCCCTCTGGGGGAGATGGGGGCAGGTAAAGGGTTTGAGTCTGCTGCCAGGCCCTGGGGATTCTCTCCTTTTCTTCGTATTCCCACGTCACAGCGGAGGAAACTAAGGCCTAGAGAGGGCCAGTCCCTCATTTGCCCAAGACCACAGCATACATCCCATTCAGGGCACAGCCAAGATTTGACCCCCAGGCCGTCTGGTCTCAAAGCCTGTGCCCTGGGGGCTCCTGGGGAGGAGGGCAGGGCAGTCACTCAATCCTCATGTTCAGAGGACCCGCCTGAGGCACAGAGAGGCCGCGTCCCTCACCCAGGGTCCCGCAGAGCGAGGCTGGACTCTCACGCCCGTCTCCTGGGGTAGCTGCCACAGCCCCTCCCTCCCGGAATGACAGGTCCCTGAGTCTAGCCCTGCACCAGCCAAGCCCCCGTGGTGCCTCTCTGCCTGGCCCGTACTTTTATCGGCATGTGACTCAAAGTTTACGTATCAAAACCATGATGAGAAAGTCAAATATTTATTAGGGGCACAGTCCTGAGCAGCCGAGAACAGGCTTCTGTCCCAGGGGTGGGTGGGTCCTTTTGGGGACCCAGGGCCTCTACCCAGCTGGGAGTAGCCCAGGATCTTAGGCCTGAGGTAGGGAAAGGGGGTGGACTTTCCCTCCCACCATATCTTTTTCCCTTTCTTTTTCTCCAGTTACCTGGAACAGGCTACAACTTCCAGCCGCCTGGACTCCTGGACACGTGGCTGCCTGCGCCCCCGGCTCCTCCACCTGCCTGACCTCAGGCCCTAGCGAGGTACACTGCAGCCGTTTCTGGCTCACTGGCTACGTTCCGGGTGCTTGTGGACATCAGTCCTCGTGCAGCCCAGCATAGTCAGGCTGCTCTGATCCCATTTCACGGGAAGAAGAGGGAGGGGGGCTCAGCCCAGGCCACGTCCTCTCCCCACCGGGTTTGTGACGTTATCGTCACAGATGGTCAGAGCTGGATGGCTTCTTAAGTCCATCTGATCTGACCCCTTGCTTTACGAAGGGAGAATGCAGGCCCCAGGAGGCCAACTGACTCATCCAAGGTCACGCTACATGTGGCCCAGTCAAGACCTTTCTCCCTCAGTGAGTGAGAAACAGCACGGCCCGAGGTCTGGTCACGAAGCTCAGGGCCAGCCCTTCCTGTCTCGGTTCTGCCTGGGGGCCACAGGGACAAGAGGGTCAGCCTAGGCCTGAATGCCCGGGAGTCTTGTCCGGGCCTTGACCAGGCAGCAGGGCACCCAATTCAATTTGCTTATCTCCCTTCCTGCCGCCCTCTCTCCCGTGCTCTTCAGTTACAGGCAGAGTCAGTGTCTTTTCCAGTAAGTGCAAAGATGTCAAAGGGTCTGAGTGGGCAGGGGAAGCAGGACATCCTTGGTGGCCCTCCACACTCTCTAGTTCCGGCCTTGGAGCAGGAAGGAAGGACTGGCCCAGGTCATTGTGCGTAGCCCTTATCTCCAGCCAGTTGGCAGCAGAGGGCAAGGCAGGAAGCACTGGTACCTGGACAGTGGCAGTCAGAGGTTAAAATGCACAGATCCTTTAAGCCAGCAAGCCCATCCTGGAAGAATTTTTTGCACAGATAGATATACGTACGTGTACGAAGTTGATGTTCATTACAGCACCGTTCAGAATAGCAAGAGACTAGAAACAACCTAAACGTCCATCAACAGGGAGGTGGCTAAAACGTTATATTCATCTGTACAATGGAATACGAGGGCACTCTTTCTGTCAGGTGAGGAATAATCTCCAAGACACATCAGTTAAGAAAAAAGGCAAGGAGCTGAGAAGTATGTCGGGGTGCAAATGTTTACATAAAAGGTTATTTACTGCCCCTCCTACGTGCATGCATTTTTCAGGAGGGTATTTAAGAAACTGCTAATGCTGCTTTCCTCTGGGAAGGAGAGTTATCTTTCACTGTAAATTCTTATGCTTTCTGAATTATGTGCCACGGACAATCTATTCAGTGAAGTATCCAATTTTATAAAAGAGAACGTGTTCTCCCTGGAGGCCATGTAAAGGAGGGAAGGGGGCCGTGCATGAAAAACATTTTTCCTTGAAACCGAAGCCCCTTCCAGATTATCTGTCATTGTTCTGTTTTTGATGAGGCAGACATGTATTCTGTAAACCCCTATCTCTGAAAGAACACCATCAGAGGACCTTCAGTTCTGAGGATGTTGGTCCCCCTTGTCTTTCTGCAAATACCCTCCAGAGGCAAGTAATCAAAATTGAACCAGCACAGGACCTAATCAAAATATATAAGAAAAGGGAAGGAAAGGCAAAATATAAGTAATGGTTGGCAAAAAAACACTTTCCATCAGAAAAATGTGGCCACAGAAGAGATGAAGATTATGGCCAAATATTTCATTGTGAAGGAAACAATGTAGTAAGCAACTGTTTCCATAAAGCAGAAATGCAAAGAGTAGGAGGAAAAAACATCATAAAAGGAGAAATGGAATGAGCACAGGGAGAAAAAAAAAGAAGTCATAGAAAACAGGATGAAAACGGATCAAAATGAAGGGGAAATAGGGAGTCAGAAAGGCATAATTAGAAGAGGGTACACAGGGAAGATGGGCAAAAGACAGCCAATCTGTGCTTAACTAGAGTCCCCAAAAGAAGGAAAGTGAAATAATACAAGCCTTGGATCTGCCTGTCGAAAGGCACAGACTGTTCCAGGAGAAACAGGCTCTGAAGGGTCAACCCCAAGACACAGGCTAGTAAAGTAATGGCATGAAAGATCAAAATGAAATATAAAGGAGGAGGACTCAGGCTTCAACTTCTCCATGGCAACATTCAACATTAGAAAAGAACAGAACAAGGTCTACAAAAATCCTCAAGGAAACAAAGTGACCCAGGAATTATTTTTTGCTCATTCAAGTAGAAAGTCGACAGACCGTTCTGAATGTGCGGGAATTCCAGGAGTGTTGTTCGCAGGAGGCCTTAAGCTGTAGACTAGAGGGCAACTTCAGATGGTGGAAAAATAAGGCAAAAGAACTGGTGATGAGCATGGACCCTGTTTATCTAGGAGACTGAGATGTATAGAACTGTGGGAGTGTGGTGATGTAACCAGTTGTTAACATCACAAGCCCTAGGAGTAAAGTAATGGTATCACTAAGAGGAGAGGGGATGGGGAAAGAGGGGAACAGTAGTATAAGTACACAGGTGTCCTCATTTTTAATAGCTGGGATCAAAAGATATTTAAAGCTGATGTCAGTTAATAGAGGTTTAAAAGCATGAAGTGAATGCTGAGAAAGTGCTGTAGGGAGAAAAAGGAAATACACTAATTCATCATTTTGTTCATTTTAGGGTAGATGGAATAGATGCTGCTACAAAGAGATTAAAAAATTAGGGGATTATTTAATGCTACACCACTAGAACAAGAACACCAGCCTTCCCTATGATTAGTAGGTACACAAAGCAGAGAACTTAGATCACACAGGGAAAGACTTTTCAAAGCAATTAAAACAAAGCACAGCATGACTGAACTAATACCAGACATCTGTTATATCAATAAATGTAAATGGGCTAAACTCTATTAAAAATTTTTTAAAAGGCATTCAGATTGGATCACAAAGCTTAATTCAACTCTATATTATATGAGTCACATCTAAACAAAGTAATTTAGAAAGGTTGAAATAAAAGGACTGGCAAAGGTTTCAAGAAAAATGTGAATTAAAAAAGCATCTTAATAGGCAGTTACCATCTTAATAGACAAGATTAAATCCAGGCCAAAAAGTATTAAATACAGCCAAGAAGGATGCAATTCACTATGGAGATTTAAGGTACTAACACCTGTGCATTAAATACCATTGCATCTTGGATACACAAGACCTAACCAGTTATATCTACCCTGTTAATTACATTAGTTAACACCAAGCTTTGAATCCCGGAAGCAAAGCCACATCTTCTCAAATTCCCATAAAAAGTCACAAAACTCACAAAAATCACCAGAGATTATATCACAAAGAAGACTTCACTAAAGTCCAAAGAGGTAGAAATCATAGATAGCATTCTCTGATTATAATACAATAGAACTAGAAGAAACAAAACACAAAGGCACCTACTACCTGGGTGGATAGATGGAACTCAAATGAGCCTGAAGCCAAAGAAGAAGAAATCAAAGCCAAAGTTATAAAGTTATCTAGAAAATACTGATAATAAAAATACATGCTAGAACCTACAGGATACAGCTAAAGCAGTGCTGAGAGAACTCACAGCCTTAATTTTCCTTTTTTTCTTGTTTAGCAGTATAAAGATTTAAGCCTCTCAAGGAATTTTTTAAAAAGGAAAGCAGGAGGAAGATTTTAATAAAGATAAATGCATAAATTAATGAATTAGGAACCAGAAAAGGGTAATTACTAATAAATGGATCCTAAAGATGGTTCTTTGGGAAAGGGGGGTAGATAACCTCATTAGCTAACTCACCTAATCAGGAAAATGCAAGGGGAGCACACACAAAATATACAATATAAGAAACAAGGGTGAAGTAATCATTTAAAAGAATTTATTTTGTGCAACCTCATGCAAATAAATTCAAAAACCTGGATAAAATGGGTACTTTTCTAGAGAAACATAATTTACCAAACTCATTCAAGAACACTTAGATCAGTCATTACAGAAGAAATAGAGAGCATTATCTCAGTTACCCAGCCCTTCATCTCCCAAATAAATACACTAGCCTAGACTGCTTCATGAAGGATCAAATAATCTTTAAAGAACAGATAGTCCATTTCTACTTAAGCTGTTATAAAGCACGGAGGAAGAAGGAAAGCCTCCATTGTCTTTATGAAGCAAATGTAACACTGATAGCAAAGCCCAACAAAAACTGTTCCAAAAAAAGAAAACTAAAGACTATTCTCACTGATGAAATTGAGGCAAAACTCCTAAACAAAATGTAAAATCCAATTCTATGGTATGTTATAATGAAATATTTATCGTGACC
Organism: Kogia breviceps; assembly: GCF_026419965.1. Lineage (NCBI taxonomy): Eukaryota > Metazoa > Chordata > Mammalia > Artiodactyla > Physeteridae > Kogia > Kogia breviceps. Next base: position 71,760,212 of record NC_081324.1, read on the forward strand.
AAGTGGGAACCAACCAGGAATGCAAGGATGGTTCAATATAAAGAAATCGATATCATCATTCATATTAACAGAACAAAGAAAAACCCCATATGATCAGTTCCACAGATGTTGAAAAGTCATTTGGTAAAATTCAGATTCAATTCTTGATTTTTAAAATTCTCAATAGGAATAGATGGACACTTATTTAACCTGATAAAATATCTGCCCCAAAACCAGCATTCTGTATAATGAGGAAATCCTAGAAGCTTCTCAAGGGCAAAGACAAAGCAGGAATGTCTACTGTCACCACTATTATTTTTCACTGTTCCAGGGATAGTAGACAACACTATTAAATAAGACAAAGAAATCAAGGTATAAAACTTGCAAGGGGCTTCCCTGGTGGTGCAGTAGTTAAGAATCCGCCTGCCAATGCAGGGGACACAGGTTCGAGCCCTGGTCCAGGAAGATCCCACATGCCGCGGAGAAACTAAGCCCGTGTGCCACAACTACTGAGCCTGCACTCTAGAGCCTGTAAGCCACAACTGCTGAGCCCGCGTGCCACAACTACTGAAGCCCACACACCTAGAGCCCGTGCTCTGCAACGGGAGAAGCCACTGCAATGAGAAGCCCGCATACCGCAACAAAGAGTAGCCCCCGCGCAGCAACAAAGACCCAAGGAAGCTAAAAATAAAAATAAATTTATCAAAAAATAAAAAATTAACTTTCCAGAGGGAGGAAACTTTAAAAATGTGCAAGATCTAAATGAAGAAAATACTAAAACATTCCTGAGGGACACAACAGAAAGTCTGAACAAACAGAAAGGTATAGATCATGTTATTGGAGGGAAAGACATCATCATAAAAATGTCATTTCTTCCTAATTTATAAATTGCATGCAATCCCAGTAAAAACCCAAACACGGTTTTGTTCTTACCTAGATACGTTGATTCTACAGTCCAGACAGAAAACTAATGGAACAGCCAAGGAATTTCTGCATAAGAGGATGGTGAATAACAAGCAAGAAGCACCACCAAATATTAAAATGTTTTATACACATGCTTACAGCATGGATGAACCTTGAAAACACAATGCAGAGGGAAAGAAGCCAGTCGCAAAAGGCCACATACTGTATGAGTCCCTTCCTAGGAAAGTCCCAAACAGGGGAATCTATAGAGAAGGGAGGAGCCAGGGGGGATGAGGGAGTGGGTAAGGGATTTCTTCTGAGGTGATAAAAATGCTCTAAAATGAACTGTGGTGATGGATGCAAAGTTCTGTAAATATACTAAAACCACTGAACGGTTTACTTCAAATGGGTGGATTGTATGGTACGTGAATAATATCTCAATAAAGCCATTAAAAATGTTTAAATGTGTTATAATGCTACAATAATGAAAACAGTATTGCACTGATATTTGAATACACTTGCATCCATACCCCACACTTTACACCAGATAAATTATCAAATAATCAAAGATCGTATATTTTAAAAATTAAACCAGAGAAGAACTAGAAGAATCCCTGGGGACACCATTTTTTGTTTGTTTTTTTAAATAATCTCAGCATGAGAAAGGACATTCTAAGTATGACACAAAATCCAAAGGCCATAAAAGGAAATACTGACAAATTTTACTTCACCAAAAAACTCCTCCATGGAAGAATCAAAGACAAATGACAATTTGGGGGAAACATCTGCAATTCATATGACAGACAGCAGTCTAATTCCATCATATAGAAAGAGCTCCTATAAATCAATAAGGACAAAACCCAATGAGAAAAATAGATCAAGAAGATGGATAGGTCAGTCAAACCACATCCATCAAAATTACAAATGCACATACCTTCGACCCGGTATTTCTTCTTGTAGAAATTTATGCTGTAGTTTTATTCACACCTTTGTGACACATACACAGTGACAGAGTTTGTTGCTGCATTGCTTGTAATGGCAACAGGTTGGGTATGGTTCTTCTTAGGGGACTGGTCAAATAAATTATGGATCATCCGTGCTATGAAAAACTATATGGCAAAAGAATGAGGAAGCTCTTTAGAGGCTGACATATAGGATATACTGTTAAGTGAAAAAGTGAGGGGTAAGACAGTGGATAAAATACATATATACACACATATTTGCTAGGATGTGCATAAAACGTCTCCTGAGAGGACACACACAGTGGGGAGAGGACGAGTTTTATCTGTGTACCCCTTGACTCCTTTTGAATACTGGACCACGTGAGTGTATTACCATGTCTGAAGATAAAATACATATTAAAAAAGCAAAAAGCAACAACGTAAACACTGTGGTAAACGGCAACCGCTCCTGCACTACAGGACAGAGGCAATAGGAAAGGGTGGGGACTGTGGTGAACTGGAGATGGGAATCCCCTTTAAAGAGGCAACAGTTACATTCTAACCGATAGCTACAGGACAGGAACACAGGCTTATGTTACCAGATCCTCTGATTTGTGTTCAAGACACACTACATCCAGATTTTTATACAAATCTCCCCGTTTTTAAATGTGTCTAAATACTTGGGAAAAAAAAAACCAACACCCAAACAACCTATGGTGGTTAAAAATAATCAGATCAGAGGGTTTGGGAGCCCTGTCCTGGATGGTAAAGGAGGACAGACCCTTGGAGGTGACCAAGTCCAGCTCCCTAATGGCCCAGAGAGGGAAAAGACATGCCCAAGATCGCCCAGTAATTCAGGCCCCAAGCTGGGATCCCATTCAGGACTACAGTGAACTTTTGAACAACATGGTGGTTAATTCAGGCGTGACTTACAGTTGGCCCCGCGTATCCTCGGTTCCTCCATATCTGCGGATTCAACCAATCACGGACCCTGTAGTACTGTACTATTCACTACTGAAAGAGATCCACCCATAAGTGGACCTGCACAGTTCAAACCTACGTTGTTCAAGGGCCGGCTGTGTTTGCTTCCCCGTTGTCCTCTCTGCTGATGCAGAGGGAGACAGACAGGACACACGGTCAGGGCACAGAAGAAGTGCTGGGGTCGGGGCCATGGTGCTGGTAGTGGTCAGAGAAGGCTGCTGGGGAGGAGGTCACGCCCAGTGGGAGTCAGCCAGACCAGGGGAGTGGGACGGGACCCCAGGGAGGCAGCACAGCCTGGGCAAAGGCCTGGGAGAACACGGACGGTCCAAAGCAGGGTGGTGGTGGGCAGATGTGCCGGAGCGTGGACGGCTTTCCCCGCCTGGGAGCTGCCCTGCGAGGGCCCGAGGTGGGGAAAGCTTGGTGTGTCCAGGAGAGAGGCAGCCCCGTGGACTCAGGGTGGGCAGAGGAAGGGGAGGGGCTATGGCCACAAGGAGGGCGTGTCACTCACACTTGCGCAGCTCCAGGCTCTTGGTCGGGCAGGCCAGGTGTTGGCCGGGGGCGTTCTGGGTCCTCTGCAGGCAGGCCAGCATGGCTGAGCTGGGGGCCCGCGGCGCGGGGGACGCGCTCTGCGGCAGGGGCCCTGTGAGGAGGGAGAGGAGGCGCTGGTCACTGGGGCTGCTCTGTGCCCACCTCCCCGCTCCCGGCTCAGACCTGCTCACTGTGTGGGCCGCCTCCTCCAGGGGGCTTCCCGACACCCCCAGGCCTGCTCAGACCCTCTCCCCCTCCGTGTTACCCCAGCAGGCTGTCCTTCCAGGGGTGGTGGCCTCCAGCTCTCTTGTAACCGCCTGCCAGCAAATCTGTACCAACCTCCCCACCCCCCACCTTCAGCCTTGAGTTCATCAAGGGCTAAGACCCCATCTGGTCATCTTGGGAACCAACATGGAAGGGTGCCCGGGAACGGCCAGTGGGCGAATGGGTGTCCCCACTTATTCAGGTGTTGGTCTGCCCTCACCCCAGGCCTGGAGACTTCTCACAGTGCCCCTGGAGGGGAGATGCCCGGGATGGTGTCCCCGGGAGAACCAGAGGTGACCTGTGCTGAGCCCTGAGCCCAGGGCCCGAGGGCCACCAGGGCCCCCTGACCGAGTTCCCTACCCCAACAGAAAGGGCAGGGCCACCCAGGGCAGCTCTGCCAGGCTGGGGCGAGGTCCCCCATGGGCAGCAGCTCAGATGTGGCTCCAGACAGGTCCACGTGTGCTCACTCACCCAGATTCACTCAGGAACGAGCATTTTTATCTTCAGAGAACCCACTTTCCCGAGAACCCAGAGCCCCCAAGGGGCAGGGTGACACAGCCTGCCCTGGATGGATGGGGAGAGGGTGGGAGTTCTCCTGCCAGGGTCAGGGTAAGGAGAAGGCGGGCTCAACCCTGGACAATGCTGATGTCCACCCAGCCTGGGCGCCCCATGCCCACCCCCTCGTGCTCCCACGCCACCGCCACTGCCAAGGCCTGAGCCACCAAGCTGCGCTGGGTTGAAAAGAGAAGAAAGTGGAGGGGAGGGTATCTTGAAGGGGAAGAAAGAGAAGTTATTTAACACTAAACAGGTGTCTGGAGCCCTAAATTCTGCCGCTTTCTTCTAATAATGAAGTATTCATGAGGAAAAGCCTTTTTTCACTACTTTCTTAAGATACTAATTTCACAACAAGCTCCTTGTTACGGCGCAATTATTCCAATCTTGTATTTCCCCGAGACGGGTGCAGCCTCCTGTCTGTCCTGGACTCTCGGTAAATGAAAGACAATCACATACCCACCTTTCATTATGCTCTATTTTACTTTCAGCAAAGGTAGCCTGAAAGAAATGATTTACTCTGAAAGGGACTTTTATTCAGTTTCAAAACCAATTTTCTCCTATTACTGTCTCAGAAAAAAATAAAAAAGAGAGAAAGTGGGGGGTGGATGGGGGAGGGTCGGTGGTTCTCATGCGCCACGCGCCCAGTCGTCAGCCTTAATGCAACGATGCAATGAAAGATCTGGTATCCACTTCCTGGCTTTGATTTCTGGTAATTTTAAAATATGCCATTACAATCAGGCAGAAATTATACAGTTTAAAAAGGGAATGAAGTAGGGCTGCTGCAGGGATGAAAGCCCTTGACTGCGGGAACGAGGCGCCGCTCCCTGGGGATGTGGACAGCGGGAGCGGGCCATGCTGGGGCCCTTTGGGACACACCGACACACATGGGGGCAGCCGGCCCCCCTGGACACCCGGGGACACGTGGACACGCCGCCCGCCATGCTGGGCGTCCACGTGCATCCCAGATGTGCTCGCTGCATACGTTTTCCTGCAGGTGGGCATACCCCGTCATACCCTCGCCCACCCCGACTGACACGCTCCTCTGGCACCTCTCAGCATACACGGGAAGTGCACGGACACGCACAATCACGCGCCCACCTGGAAGGTAAGAGGCCTGTGGTGACCCTGGCAGCCCGGCCCCTCACCCCTACCCCAGCCCAGGGCAGCGGCCACTTCTTGCTGCTCTGATGCAGGGATTAGGGGACAAAGGGGAGAGCAGGAAAAGGCCAGCCAGTTGCAGGGCCCAAGCAAGCCCTCTCCCTCCACAGATGGGGAAACCCAGGCCAGAGGGAGGCAGCACCCTCCCCGGGGCCACCCAGCAGACAGTGACTGGGTGAACCTGCCCCCTCTCCACCGGGCTACACTGCTCCCCACAAGCTGGGGCAGCGCTGGGCTAGGAAGGAGGGAGGCCAGCCACCTGGCCCACCGAGGAAACCTGGGCTGGAAGCTTGGAACCTCCCCTGCCCCAGTGCCTGCTGTGTGACCCCAGGGGAGCTACTGCTCTCTCTGGCCTTATAAAAGCGCTTCCATGATCCTTCCCAGGTCATTCTTCTCCAGGGTCCTGGCCAAGCCCAGCCCCACTTCGGGAGGTCCTCCCCACCTCTGGCCTTTCACCAGGTGCTGCGGGCCCAGAAGCCCAGCCCCTCTCCAGCGCCCCCCCTCCCCAGAGGCCATGCGCCCCAGCATGCTTTTCAGTTGAAGAGGGCAGGCTGGGACTGCAGTGCTAATCGGGTGAGGGGTAGGCTGCCTGTTCTGGGGCCTCTCTAGACCCCATCAGCTGCCCTCCCAGCGGGGCTCTGGTTTCCGAGTGCTCGGAGGGTGGACGACCGGGCAGCTCTGGGAGCTAAGCGGCCACATGGCCCAGCCCTGGGGGCCACAGAGGATTCCCCAGAGGAGACGGTATCCACGTGAAGGCCTCATCTCAGCTTTTCTGGTGCAGCCACCTGGATCATTTCATCCCTCGCCTCTGCAGGACCAGCAGCCTAAGAGGCTGTCTTCACTTGGAGAGGAGCGATTTCTCTCTCTACACCCCCAATCCCCCCAACCCACTGCCCATTCTCCCAGGAGCCCTGTGCCTGCTGCTGCGGCAGGTGGGCAGCTCCAGCGTGGGACGTGGGCAGGGGCCAGTTTTGTATCATCCACATCATCTACAAACAAGACAGACAAAACAGAGCCCTCTTTTGGGCCATAAAAATTCTCTCTGGTCCCAGAGTACAGCCTAACCTCCTTTACCTGGCCCTCAAGGCCACTATGACCTGTCCTCCCCTCCTCCCACCCCCATCTCTCCTAACTCCCTCCTAGCGCCCCCTCCAGCCTCGCAGCCTCCCACCTCCAAACCTTTGCCTGTGCTGGTCTCTGCCTACGGCGGCACCACCACCTGATCCATTTTAACTCAGACGCTGGCTCCCCGCCTCTGGGCATCCCCCCCCCACAGCCCTGATCACACAGAGTTGTAATTGCCAATTTTCATGTCTGTCTTTCTCCACTGGACTGTGAGTTTCTCAGGGGCAAGGACCATGTCTTATTTGTCTCTTTCTCCCCAATGCCTGGCAAAGAGTAATCACTTAATAAATAGGTGTTGAATGAATGGCTAAATTAATGAATCAGTTATTGTCAGATGAAATGATGGAGGCCCAGAGAAGCCAAGCGTCCTGCACAAGGTCACACAGCAAGCTTGGAGACAGGACTGGAGCAGGTGCCTAAAACACTCATGATCTTCCCACGACCCACCCCCCCGCCCTCCGCTTGGCATCATTCCATCTGCAGAAAGCCAGCCCCTCAGAGCTCCCGCCCCACCCAACTCATTACTCCCCCAGCCCGGGACCATCCTGGGAGCGCTGCTCATTCTGAAACACTATCAGCAAATCGGGCTGTTTATAAGCCCAAGGTCTTTTGTGACTTTAATAATAAAAAAGGCGGGGAGGGGGAAAATGTCGCAAGCCTCAATGATTAGAATGCTTCGGCACCGTCCCTGACGTGGGGGCTGATAAGACGCCTTATCTCGGAAGCACCCCTAGGAAAAGGTCCCCTCCACCAGATAACGCCCCCAGCTGTCGATATGCCCTTTCATAGCTGAGGCTTTAGATAAAGAAAATGTGACAGGAGAGGGGAAAGAAAGGAAGGAACTTTCCAAGTCCGAGGAGGAACTGAGTCTGTGCTGCTCGCCTTGGCAGAACAATGCATAGCAGAAGGATGTCTAAAGGCTGTCTTTATTTTTATTAAAAGAACAGGCAATTGGGGCCTTTGGCCCTGCCCGCCTTTTGTCATCTCTCCCAGCCTGTCCGGCTGCAGAGGGTGTTGGGGAGCTACCCCACCCCCGCCGAGCTGCCAGTGGGAACAGGGAGCTTGAAAATTACAATACGCGTGTCAGTGCTAATAGTAGCAGTGCACGTTTACCGAACGCTCCCTCGGTGCCACGCTCCATGTGCAGCCTGCTACATCTCACAGCACCCCCCTAGCAGCCGCTGTGGTGGGTTCTCTTTTGAGCCCCATTTCACAGATGAGCAAATGGTCACAGAAAGCAGAAGCAACCTGCCCAAGGTCACACAGCTTTTGGGTGGCAGAGCCCGAGGGTGTCAGCACGGCTCCACACTGTGCGGCCTCCAGCCCCGGCTTCTCCCCGGTGCCCTAGTCTTTGGTTCTGCTCCGGGAGGGGCTGGGGTCACAGGGAGGGAGATGAGAGGAGGGAGGGGGGCTCTCAGGAGTCCACCTATTCATCCCATAAACATTCATGGAGGACAACGTGAGAGGCCTGCGTGGGCAGAACCATACAGAGGTGGCTAAAGCAAGGCCCTGCCTCCAGGAGGGAACTGTTTCGAGGTGGCTGTCGTTTACCCAGCCAGTCACTCACTCACTCATTCATTCAGGCAGCCAACACTCCCTGAGCATCTCTTGGGGGCCAGCCCCGCGCCATATGCTGGGAGTACGGAGATCGGTGAGAGCATCCTGACAAAAACAGAGGAGCCGACCACAAGGGACTGCCTACTCCCAAGGCCAGCCTGTTCCAAGTGGACTTGCCTGGCCTTTCCCTCCAGCCTCCAATATCCCTCTGAAGTGGCAGGTGGGCAGGACTTTCCCCCGTGAATCCTGTAGGTCAGCAATCTACCCCTCACCAGGCTGGGCTGGCCCTGGAGCACGTGGAACGCAGGGCTGTACTTGGGCTCCGCGGCAGGAGGAGGCTGTGACCCTGTGAAGGCCACGAGCGGTGCCGCTGCCAGCCCCCCCGTCCTTCCCTCCTCCCTGGAGCTCCCGACTCTGGCCTCCTCTGTGGCTCCACTCAAGGTCAAAGACCCGCTGTGGCTTGGAGGAGAAGGTCATGTGAGGCCTTCCCTGCGTCCAGTGGGACTAGGAGTTCAGGGTTGCACCTGCCAGGCAGGGGGCAAGCACCAGGGTTCTGATTGGCTGAGTGACCTTAAGGAAGCGACAGCTCTTCTCTGAGTATCGGTTTCCCTTGCTGAACCCTGACGGGCAGTGGCCCAGCCCATCCTAGGAGGGCCTCTGAGGGGATGTTACCATGTAGTTTTCAAACACGATCCAGTGCACTACCTGTGTGCAAGACACGGGGCTGAGTCCACATAGGGCGGGTTCTAGATGTCGTCTGTTCTTGAGGGATTTGGAATGTTGAGTCAGGAAGCTGGTAAAACCCAGCATGTTAACTGCCGAGTGGACAGTCAGGACTCTGAGTTCCCTAAAAATAGGCGAAGGAGAAGCCTGCTCTTCCCAGGGCCTCACAACCTGCACGGGGAGGGGGCAGGAGTCGTCCCACCCCCCACCCCCCAGTTCTCACCTCCATCCCCAGTGCTGCACTTGAAGCCTTGCTCTCCTTCACCCTGTCCTGGCCCCAGAGCCTGCCCCCACGTGCAGGGAAGAATCTGAAGTAGAGGCAGAAGGCCGAGGGCCTGGGGAGGGGAATGAACATTGGATTGAGAGCCTGCAAGAGCGCTGGGTCGGATCCTGGCCGTGTGGCCCTGAGCACCGGCTCCCTTCTCTGGATAGGTCCCCACCACCATGAGCCAGGCCGGCACAGAGCCTCAGAAAGCTCAGGGCCCCCTAAACCACAAGGGGCAGGATCTGCCTGCCCTTGGCCAGGGGAGAAGGGTGGAGGGGCCCTTGCCCGACAGTGCCATAGGGAACCTGGGTGCACAACCCTTCCCCCACGATGGGTGGATCCACTGTCTGTCTGTCTGTCTGTCTGTCACTCCTGTCTCTATGGCTGTCGCCCAGTCCATCTGCCTTCCTATCCTGGTGCTTCCCTTCTTCCTCCCTGCTGTCTCCTTTCTCACTCCCTTCCTGACCCCACTCTCCCCTGCCCCCTCCACCAGCCCTCACTCTCTCCGCAAGGCAGCCAGAGTAGCAGCCCTCCCCCACCCCCTCCTGTCGCTCCCTCCCCCATTCCTGTTCCAAGCCCGAAGCCCGAGGCCTTCCAGGGGACCCTGTTAATAATTAAATGTTAATCTAAAAAGCAATTTGAGCTGCGGCTAGGCAGATCTGGTTAGAGATTACATTAGCATGGGGGAGGCAGGGTAATTTCCTTTAACCCCTCTCCTGATCTCTCAAGCCCGGGAATCTTCAAGTCACACTGGCACTGCTGATTAAACTGGCGCAGGGCTTGGCTGTGGATAAAGGGGCCTGTGAAAAGTGATTATTTCCCACTGCCATGTGGGCTGCAGCACCAGAAAGGGGAGTTTCACTTTCTTTTTTTTAAGGGTGGGGGAGGGGGAGGGCACTGGCCCCTTCCAGAGGAGGCCTCATCTACTGCCAAGTATTACCACTGCATCCATCCCCACCCCCAGAGGCCGGAGGTCTCTCTAAAATGTGAGTCTGGCCACCGAGCATAGCCTGGCTCCCTCTGTTCCTAGGACAGAGGTGCCAGCCTCCTGCCTGGGGAACAGCACCCCTCCATTTAATCCTCACTCATAGTTTCTAGCACCTTGTCTGGGCCTTACGCTGGGCAGACCACTGGAGCCACGGATGCTGGTGGCTCTGGGCTGCAGGGGAGGCCAAGGAGTGAACCACCAGCCACGAGTTCCGCACGGCGGGCAGCAGAGTCCAGAGGCGGCCATCCCTCAAGACATGCCTCTCACCCGCACACTTGCAGACCTTTGCCCATGCAGTCCAGTCCCTTCTGCTTGAAGCCCTTGAAATTCTACTCAGCATTCACCTTGGGCCCAGGTTCCTCAAAGGCTTCTTGGAGACACACGAGATGCCCGATAAATGTTTGATGAATAACCGGAGTGCCCCAAGCCGCTCTCCCTGATCCCTTCCCCATGGGTTCACGGTGCCGTGACCAGTGCTTGTGAACAGTAGGCCCTCAGGAAACCCTCTCATGAAGGAAGGATGGGCCAGAGGCTGGCCCAGGGAGCTAGGGCAAGGCGGGGCTCAGGAAGTATCCGACCGGGACACAGGGCTGCGGGCTGGGGTGGGTGGCGGTCCCCAGGCCCTTCAGCACCATGGCCAGCTCCCAGCTCAGGCACCCTGGAAAAAGGGGCGGGGCGGAGCCTGGGAGCCTAGCTGTCAGTCGCCATGGGAACTACCTTGACGTTATCTGCCCTGCCCTGGGCAGCACTCCAACCTACAGAGATGACCCCATGACAAATTAAGCACCTACTATGTGCCAGGTCCTGTGCTACATGCCGAGGCAGATGCCAGGAGAGGGGTGTGTGCGTCAGAGGGGCAATTACAAGGCAAGGTGACGTCTATACCCTTGATGGAGCCACCCTACCTAGCTTGGGGGCCGTCAAGACAAAGGGACAGCCCCACTGCCTCATAAGGAGGGTGACAGTATTGTGTCCCAGGCTTCAGAGCCAGATGCCTGAGCTTTGTCTCTTAACTAAATCCCAGCTTTATCCATCAAGTCTGGCGTTGGGCAAATGCCTCCATCTCTCCGAGCCTCAGTTTCCTCGTCTGAAAAAGGGGTTAATTCCTTACCACAGCTTAGTACAAATAAAGTGCTAGGGTCACAGTAGTAACTCCCTAAGTGGTAGCCGTTACTAGTATCATTTATGATTATTATCAACAGGTAAGTAGGAAACAGCCAAGTGAACAAGGCAAGGGGGAGGGGGTCCCAAGCAGAGAATTACACAGACAAGCTTACGGAGACCTGAAAGAAATCAGTGTGTGGAGAACCTGAAGCAGCTCTGGATTGCTGGAGAAGACTGAGAGCATCCTGTCCTGACCTGGCAGTGTCACCAGGACAGAGGGGACAGCGGCAGGGTCCCCCAAACGTCAAGGTGGGGAGAGCCGCTTTCTGTGGACACGTGCTGGGTCAGGGCAAGGAGAGGCTAAGAGCAGGTGCTGGGTGCACGGGTAGGTGGGGGGCTCACAAAGGCTCAAAAGCCACCCCATCAGTGATGGGGTGAGATGGGCAGTCACTGCCACCAGCGGCAGACCTGGCTGGCTCTATCCCAGAGGCCCCCACCACAGTACCTAGGGAGTCTCCTTCTCATTCTCATTTGCATGAAAATGAACCTTGGGGAAGCCCTGGCTGGAGAGCAAAGCCTCCAAATCTCAGAACCCCCTGGCCAGTTTCCCTGAGAGCCGCATTCTCCGAGAGCCAGCTCCCAAGGGGGGAAGTCTGGGGCGGGGTCCCATCCTACAAGTCATTTGTTCCTCTCCTAGTTCTGGCCTTGGCTCTTTAATGACAAAGTGGCAGTCACCTTCCAGCAAAGGGGTGGGGCGGGGGTGGGGGCGTGCGGCCGGAATGAATACCAAATGCCATCAGTGCTGCGATGCTACTACAGTGTGGGCGGGGGGTGGGGGTGGGGTGGGGGTGGGGGTGGGGTGGAACCCAGCAGAAAGGCCCCAACCCAGTATGTTTGGAGGAGGGCATGGACCCTTCCAAGAGGAGCAACATGTTACCAGATGACTCTAGGGACAAGGGGTCTGGAAGAAGAAACACGGTGTGCAAAGGGCGTAGGTAAGATCCGCTGTCGAGCCAGGAAGGGCTGCACGCGCGCAGCCGTCCTCCCGCCTACTCCAGCTCCCTACATCCACAGTTCGGGGTTAACCCAGCAACGGAGAAGGAGAAAATCGAATACTCAGAGCAATAATAGGAGCTCGTTTTTATTTTAAGTGTTCCCCATGGGCTCAGCACTTTACAGACATCACCTCATTTAACCCACCCCAGGCCTGGGAGAAGGAGAGAGATGATTACCATGGTGTGTGTACCGTGAGGAAACAGAGGCCTGAGGAGGGGGAGGGGCTGGAAGAGGTGGGCCTGGGCCAGACGGGCACGCGGTTTAGACCCTGGGGGTGGGGGGGGAAGAACGGGGGTAGATCGGGCCCTGGCAGGAACGGCCAGGAGTGCTTAGGAGAGAAAAGCCTAGGTGGGGGTGGCTGGGGAGGGCTAGTCTTTAAATCAAGGATCAACAGATGCTTCTGGAGGTCAGGCTGGGGCAGAAATCAGTAGAGCCTTCCAGGCAGGGGTGGGGGAACAGGACAGGGCACTTGGGACCAATAAGAGCACAACCTAAAAGTATTAACCCCTGAGAGGCAAACCCCCCTTCTGTGTGGGCCAGGCCTCCCCGTTCTGGCCTCGCTGTGAGTGAGGCTGCGGAGGCAGCGTCCCTAAGCCCTTCTCTGGTAGGGCCGCTCCCTCTGTGCCGTCTGGCCACAGGGCGCCATGATTTTAGTGCTGGGGTGCAGGGGCCAGACCACCTGGGTTCAAACCCCAGCTGGGCCAGAGCCTCCCCTACCTCTGGGGAGTTTGATTTTTCCTCTTTGTGCTTCTCTGCATTTATAATTTTTCTATGGCAAATATGCCATCATTTCTGTTTTCTTAAAAATAACTTTTCGGAAGGGATTTCAACAACTGACCACCTGGACACAAAGCTGGGGTGCTGTAAATTCACTGACTTGACAGGGAGACAGCGGCCAAGGAGGGTAGAGGTGGGGGGGGAGAGAGACAGGAGGAGGGGAAGGCATCGAAATCCAGGAGTAAAGAGGCGGACAGATGGAAGCATATTGGGTCGTCTAGCCCAACCCCCAGCAGGTCCTGTGGACCACTCTTCTACAACAGGCCCCTGCTCCCACCATGCGCCCCATCACCTACAGGCCTCCACTCGGGCCCCTTCACTCCACGCTCCACCCTGCAGGGGCCAGGCTGAGCTTTCCTATGTGGAACTCACTGCCTTCCCCACTCAAAACTCCCCCGCTGGCCTCCAAGGCATTTCTAACAATATCCTCTGCGGCCCTGGCCCTGCCCGTACCCCTTCCTCACTCCTTGCCCACTCTGTCACTCTCCCCTGGTGCACCTGGTCCTCTCACAGGCCGACCCTGGTCTCACCCCAGGGCTTCTGCAATTACAGTTTTGTCTCTACCAAAATACTCTAGATCCAGGGGGCTCTCCTATAGAAATATAATGTCATTATAAATTTTCTAGTACTCACAGGGGGAATTATGTTTAATAATATATTTTATTTAATCCAATATATCCAAAATAGTATTACTTCAACATGGAATCAGTATTCAAAAATGACTAATGCGGTATTTTATGACTTTTTTCCATAGTAAGTTTTTGAAATCTGGGGTGGATTTCACACGTAGAAGACATCTCAGTTCAGATGGGGTGGCACTCTCTGTGCCAGCTCTGTCCCCTCATTCACACCTCAACTCAAACATCACCTCTGCCAAGAAGCCCTCCTTGATCACTCTGTCTAAGCTGGCAACCCTCTGCCCTGGCCACTATTCTGTCACCACTGTAGTTCCTTCACTGTCATTACCACTTTGAAATGATCTTATTGTGGAATGGTTTAGCATCTACCTCCTGTACTGGAGCACAGACTCTGCAGTGTTTGCACCTGGGGCACACAGTAGGCGCTCAGGGTGAGCAGGTGGTAGGGGGTGGAGGTGGCAGCCTGGGGCCCTCGTCTGCCTGCCTCATTCCAAATTCTACTCTCAGTGACGAGAGGCAGAGGCCTCTGTGTGTGTGTGTGCGCACATGTGGGGGGGACGTGCACACACACACGCACACATAAAGACCCCCTCCTCCCCCTGCTTCTGAAAAGCGGGCCCAGAAGATGGGCCTCCTTTCAAAATCAGCCCGGCGCAGAAAAACGGCTGTGACAGCACAAAGCCGAGATTGAATCAGCGACGGGGCCGATCGCCTGGTGACGGTTACAAATGATCTGATGTGGAAAAGACGGGATCAGATGTGTGCAGAACAACGGCTGCTCCGGCCCCTACACGCCAGACAATGGGCTGCTGAAAGGGCAGGCGAGCGGGCAGGTGGCTCCAGAAGCCCAGGCCGGAACGTGCCAATCGGTGCGGGGCCCAGGAGAGACTTGGCCGTGTCCCTGCACCGACTCACGTGAGGTCTGCTTGACCAGGATGGTCGTTCGTGCCACGCAAGACCAGACCCTCCCCAACTGCCCTACACCTGGGAAGGATGGCCCCAGTGTGAGACCAAGTCCCCAGCTCCGGGCAGCTGGATGATGGCCAAATTTTTCTTGATCAGACTTGTCATTTCCAAACACTAAAAGAAATATTACTTTTGTCATGGGGGAGGAAAAAGAACTTTCTCCCTACTCCTTGTACCCCACCGGCCCCCAGCTTCTGCTCTCACAGCCGGGGGCCATGCCCCCTCCACACACAGCCACCGAAGCGGCTCCCACCTACCCCCAAGGGGCGGGGCAGGGCAGGGGTCTGAACCTCTGAGGGTGGAACTCCCTGGCTCTCAACCACCTCGTACTGAATGTCGTCCCACCTTGACCCTCTCCACAGCCCCCTGGGAGGGGGCTGGGTCCAGAGAGACTGCCTGGCTTGCCCAGGGATGCACAGCCGGGAGGCGGCCGAGCCTGGGGCCTCACAGACCCAGCTCTAGTTTTCCCACTCTGAGGCCAGGCACAAAGCAGACGCTCAATAAATCCGCACCTAACGAACAGAGGATACACTGGGGCCTTTCTTTCCCGAACACTCCTTGCATGCCCAGGGCTCATAGCTCTCCTCTCCGGTCATCTGCCCTGGCCCCTGGGGTCTCTCCCCTCCTTGTTTCACTGCACAGTTTACCAGTTCAATCCAACAAACCCCTCTGCACGTCTGGAACACCCCGGCCCCCAGAGAACCGAGCGGATGTTTGTCAACGCAGGTGGGTGGGCGGCACATTGGATGGGAGGCCACACAAGCCCCATCCCAAGCTGTGTCCTGGAGGCGCGAGGGCTGGGAATCCTCTGGAAGAGGGGGAGGGCAGCTTCCTCACAGGTCTCAGCAAGGGGCTGCTTCAGCTGGCAGCGACCACATGCTGGAGCCACGTCCCAAACTTGAGCCCATCCTGAGAGGTGCGGGCACAGCCATGCCTCCCATGCTCCCGGGGGACAGAGGACAAGGGTTTGTCTGAGGCCAGCTGGTGGGGTGGGGGCATGAAGCTGGGTCTGCTGGACTCTCAGCCCTGTGGCAGGGCCATGCCAAGGGAGGGTTGGGATTCCAAGTGGGCACCCAATGTCCCACCAGCCACCCCTGGGGTGGGCACTGGGTCACCGCCCTCAGGGGGCCACCAAGGCCCTGAGTGGTGGGCGTGACTGTAGGCCGAGGCTGATGCCAAATAACCTGAGGCCAATGAAGTTAACCCTCTACCACCACCACCAGGACAGCGTCCTACTGGTCCTCACTGTCCAGACCTGCTAGACATTGCCCCCTTCACCCCTGACCAGTGGCATCCAGGAAGGGCCAAACAGCACCGCGGCTAAAGTGCAAACCCAGAACTGCTGTGTTTGTACCCCAGCCCTGCCACTTCCAGTGGGACCCTCTTGAGTCTGAGTTCCTTGGGGCCTCAGTTTCTCCGTCTGAAAAATGGGGCTAGAAACCTCCCCTCCCTCACCCAGTCGTGGTGAGGACTAAGCCGGGTGGTCAAGTACTGTCACTCAATCGGGGGCCGAGGCTACTCTGTTGCCCTCTTAGCAACTTCAAATCCACTGCCCAATAGGTGCCCACCGTGCTGGCGATGTCCACCCTCAGCTTTCACCGTCATGGACCAGAGACGAATGCAAGGGGCTCGCAGAGGTGAAGGGATTTGTCTGTGGTCCGGCAGGGCAGGGGGAGGGGGCTGGGGAGGCGTCCGCAGCCCTGGCCTGGGGACCCTTGAGCCCCAAGATCTTAAGCCCCAAGTCCTTCCAGCACGGTTTCTCCTTCAACTCCCAGGGACAAGCCCCAGAGATGCCCAGGTGGGGGTGGGAGCGGGGGGATGGGTCCACTCCCAGAGCCTTGCCTGAGCACCGGCTGTGTGGACCTGAAGAAGAATCAGACACCGCAGGGAGGGTCAGGCGCACACCCAGCAATGCCAGCCCTGGGTCAGACGGAGCTTCGAGGGAGCCCAGAGAAGAGGGCTCATTCCCAGGACGAGCAGCTTCCCAGCAGAGAGGGCCCCTAAGCCCCTTGACTGTGTGCTCCGGGGGCAAGGGCGGCGCTTGGCTCGCAGCCCAAAGGCCCCCAACAGGGGCTCCTCTGATGAGCCAGGCCTTGGAGGGCCAACTGAACGGTGTGGGGCTGGGAGGGACCCCAGCCCGTGGGCAGATGCCAGAGGTAGTACTTTGCAGACATTCACCTACCGAATCTCCTAACCTCCCTGCGGAAGGGACCATTATTATCCGTCTTCCAGGAGGGAAAACTGAGGCAGAGAGAGGGCCAAGTCACTTGCCCAAAGCCATCCAGTGAGGGACTGACGGATCAGGGATCTGAACTCATCTCCACGTGGCTCTGCGATCCCGACCACCACACCCACACAGCCCCCGGAACGAGACAGCGCGCTGGGCAGGGGTGGGCAAGGACTCCAGGGCTGATCACTTTGGTTCAAACCCCAGCTCTTCCTCTCCAGCTGTGCGGCCTTGGGCAGGTCAACTAACCTCCACGTGCTTCAGCTTCCCTATCTGAAGGAAGGGGTTCAGATCAGTGAGGCTGAATTTTGGCATACGATGAATTTCATGCGTTTATTAAATTGGAAAAGCAAAGAAAAAAAGTGAAGAACGTGAAAGCCGGTGGACTTAAGACAGTGCCCAGCCAGGTGTGGGGACAGTCAGGTCCCTGGCCTAGGGCACATTTTGGCCCTGGGCCGTGGGCTCAGCCTGGCCCAGCCCAGCCCTGCCAGGTGGGTGCCAGGCCTGGGGAGGGGTGGCAGCGGTGTCTCCCAGCCTCGCCGGGGCATGCGCCAGCACGTGCTTGTGTGCGGCTGTGTGTGTTGCTGCAGTAGTTTCTATGCAAACATGTTAATTTGTTTTCATTTTGTGTTTTTTTTTTTTTTCTCTCGCAGGATAATTGGGTGAGTTTGAAGTCTTGGCGAGGCTGCTGATTATAGCTATTTGGGTGGTGCCCTCGTGGGGCTCGGGCCCTGCCTCCTGCCTCTGGCAGTGAAGGCGGTGGCTGGGGGTGCTTTCAGGGGTGTGTGGAGCTGCCGCTGGGTTCTGGGGACTCTTGTTGGCCAGGGATGGGGAAGGCAAGACATCCTGGGAGCCCCATCATTCCCGCCACCCAGACAACACCACATCAGTGAAGGGTACAAATCCTGCCCACAAATATCTTTTCTGTGCTCTGTTTGTTGAAGTAAAAAGAAATTGTGACACGGTTGCCAGTATTGAAAAGAAAAGAACTAAAATTCCATCTAAAATTCTCATTGTCTGGTTTCTCTTGAAAACAAACTAAAGCTGGCAGCTCTGGAGCCCACGTTCCCACGAGGCCCAGTGGCAGCTGCTTTGTTCATTGTGTCACCTGGTTGGCCCCTGTGGGTACCTGAGTTTTCCACCTGGGAGCAGGGCACAGGCTTTGGGATCGGATGGTCCAAGGCTCCAACAGAGGCTCTGCCAGCAGAAGCTGTGTGACCTCAGCCGGCATCTGCCTTCCTGAGCCTCCTGTCTCATCCGTAAACCCCTGCCTTGCCCTGGGAGGATTAAACTGAGATGGCCGAGCTTTCAGGGGCATAGTAAGGGCTTGGAAGTGTTGGCTCCCTTGGGTGGAGGAGGGAGAGCTGGGGTGGGACCTGCCTGCTCCTCAGATATCCTGCACTTGACCCCATCCCCAGACATGCAGCCTTGTCACTGATCTGTTTGTATCTGTTTCTTCCACTAGGCTAGGCAGGGACCTGGTCCTGATGGCCAGGGCTGCATCTTTGTTTAGACTTCACTGAAGGCCCACTACACGCCACACTGTGGACGGAGAGCCTGGAGAAAGAGGCTTGGGACTGTGGCATTCGTGAGCAGGGCACAGGCCCAGAGGAGGGACTTGGAGCCCTTTAGGGAAGAGGAGAGTTGGAGTCACCCCTGAAGAGAAGGCATGAGTGTGCTAGCATGAGCGTGGGGTGGGGAAGGTACTCCTGGTGGGAGCCCCGGCCTAAGCAAAGGCACAGAGCAGGGAACGACCTGATGGGTGCAAGCTGGTCCCAGGTTGCTGGACTATGCCATGGGAAGCCAAGTGGCCTTTGGGGGCTTCCTGTGGGTGGTTCTGGGCCTCCCACAGGGCTGGGCTCACAGACGGGACTTGGTCAGTGGCTGCAGGCCAGGTGGGGGTCAGAAAAACACTAAGAGCTGGGCTTTCTGGGAAGCTACCTTCCCTGTGTTCCTGGGCTCCTTAGGGCCCTGGGACCCTTGACAAGCCACTTCAGCTATCTGAGCCTCAGTCTGCTTACCTGCAAAATGGGGCTACGGCAGGGACCCAGTGAGCCAATCCCTGCCATATGCTTGTGCTCCTACGAGTTACCCTCACATCCCTGCCACCCACCCACTGCCTTGTCCTCTCACCTCTCCCAGGAGGTGGTAGGGATGCCGGGAAACCCCAGGCCACGTTTGTGTAGCCTGAGTACGTGCAGGCACTGAGCTCGGCACATTACCTGCCCCCTGGCCCAGCATCCCTGATGCTCCCAGGGGTGGATTCTATTTCATTCTCATTTTTAAGCCAAGGGGATCGGAGCTCAGAGAAGGTTTACTGGGTAGGGCAGCCCTCAACAGGTCCCAGGCTTGGTCTCCACTAAAGCTGCAGCTGCTAGCCCAGAGCCTGGCCAGGATGGAGGGATGGAATGGATGCCTGGTACCCTGTTGCCCAGGCAACAGAGACAGCCAGCAGCCTTCCTCAGGCCACCCCGGCAACTGAGGCGGCACCTCAAATTGCAGCTCTGGGTCCAGGCCCAAAGGGCAACTCCATGGGAAGAAAAGGCTTTGAAGTCGGCCAAATCCTGGCCCCAGGACCAGCTGTGTGACTATGACAAGGGGCCTGTCCTGCGCCTCAGTGTCTTCACCTGTAAGTGGGACTACTGCCCTTGACCTGCAGGGATGGTGGAGTGTCTGGCCCAGTGCTGGCGCACAGTAGGCCCACAGCAAACCAGGTTAACGGCTGCCCTTGGCTCCTCTAGCAGCCGGGGCCCCCAGAAAACAAGAGGCAGGCAAATAATGGTGGAAGGAGGTGGCAGGGAGAAGACGACAGGCTCCCTGGCCAGTCCCCTGGGGATGGCAGCAGGCCTCTGTGGAGGATTCAGGCCTCCCCGGTCACACAGGGTGGCAGCTGGCGGCACCCCCTCCCCCACTGAGCACCACACAAAGGGGCCTCTATTTCTGCTCTGAGCATTTGTCCCTGGCCGGCTGGGCTACACCGCCTCTCCCCACTCCACTGGCTGCCCCGCCTGGCCCAAGCCTGCCCAAGCCTACACAAAGGCCGGTGTGTCCCTGCCGAGCCAGCCTGGCCTCAGAAGACCCCATCCACAGAGAGCTAGAGAGCTCAAAAGGGTCCTGGGGAGGGCTCATAGGGTTGGCCAGTCCTCACATCCAGGCCACTGATGGGCAGGGGGCTGGAAAGGCATGAGAAGGGCTTTGGAGTGGCTGAACCTCAATCTGGCTCCAGCTTCCCCACTTCCTAGCTCTGCAGCCCTAGATCAGTTTGGACCTCAGTTTTCTCATCTGTACAATGGAGGCAATGATGGCAACCTGCCCAACTTTCCGGGAAGTGGAGGGTTTGGTTAGGTATGGGGGCCTGGCATGCAGTTAGCACCCAGCACCTCCGAGGCAGGTCAGAGGCAACTGGGGGAGGGGGCGGCAGGCAGCATCCCCCTATAGACCACTCCCCTCACTACCTCCATCCAGCAAGGTCTACGTCTTTTGGTGCTGTCCCTCAGGCCTGGGCCTGAGCCCCTTACTGCCCCCTGGAGCATCTGCAGGCCAGTGGGATGACAGCAGCTACTGTTTATGAAAATACCTACTGTGTGCTGGGACTTTTAGCTCCATCATCTCCTTCTGACCCTACAGTTACCCTGGGAGGGCACAGCAGGGTGGGCTCTGGAGTCCAGCAATCCTGGCTCCACCACTTCTGGCTGTGAGACTCCGGGCCTCATACTCCGTTACTAACAAGAGCAGCCCACCTTCAAAGGGTCCATGTAACAACTAAATGAGAAAAAGCTTACATCATGCCTGCAGCGCAGAGCTTGGCCCCAGCCAGCTTGAAATCCTGACCTACTGGGCTATGACCCCCAGCTCACAGGTGGGGAAACTGAGGCCCGGCTGGCAAGTGGCACAGGGCCTGGCATGCAGGGGGAGGGCAATAAACCTGATGGATCATTCTAGGAGATGGGATTCACCAAAGTCTGGTGAACACTGAGCCCCTCTTTCCTCCTTGAGGATTTTGCAGACATATTTTAGGCGGTTGTCTTTTTTTTTTTTTTTTTTTTTCTTGTTTCACAGTCATCCTCAGCCTGTGAAGGGTGTGGCTGGAGACCCCGGCCGGGTGCCTGACACATCTCCCTAGCTGACCCCCGGGAGCCCTCACCCTGCCAACACAAAGTCCCCCTTTCTCCCTTCCATGGGCGCAGAGCGGCCAAGTGAACAGCAGAATCCCAAGTAATTAAGCCGGCGTGCACCATCCGGGCGCCCGGGAACACTGTGGAGTTTCCCTTTTATGTTTATAGCAATTGTATGAAAATGTGCAACACGGAGCGGCACCAGCTGACAAATGAGATGAAACAGACAGGATTCCGGGCCGGCTTTTTTCCGGCCCTGATTGGCATTAATTGTGAGCGTTTACAAAGCACAACTCGGCGCCTGACATTTGCTTCAAGCGAACGTTTCCTTCTAATAGTTTTAATGATTACAACGGGAGCTGGTGATCACTGCCAGGTGGGGAATGGGCTGCCTGGTGTCTGCCCTGGGCTCCTGCCAGAGGCCTGGCTGGCCTGTGCTTGCCCGGGTCCCAGGGGTCCCCTTTCCCCCCCGCTACCTGTTGCCAGGCCTCAGGCACCAGGACCCCAGCATGCGGCCTGGAGCTGCCAGTTTATGAAGTTGATGGGGAAACCCACTAGCACAGGGATCCTGGTGCAGACCTGGGGGAGCTGGAGGGCAGGGGAGGAGGGAGGAGCAGCACACTTGGCTGGTCTGGCTCTGAGGCTGAAGGGGCTGAGTTCCCTCCGTTTACAAGGGACTAGGAAGGACCCCACAACTCTGCCTGCTGTTTCCTTGCCATGTGACCTTGGCTGAATCCCTCCCCCACTCTGGGCCTAACCTTCCTCACCTACAATGTGAGGGCCAGGAACATGGTCAGATCAGAGTTCTCATCCCAACTCGGGCCTCTTTCCAGCTGCATGAGCTTGGGAGAGGCCCTGGCTCTCTCTGGGCCTCAGTTTTCCCCATCAGTAGAATGGAACTCATAATGCCCACAGTTTGCAGAGTGGTTTCTAGACTCCAATAGAAAGGGTTTTAGTTTCTGGCTGGCCTGGAGCCTGTGTCTCATTCGCTCCCCAGAGAGTCGTCCAAATACTTCACTCACTCATGCATGCATTCATTCACTCACTGACTCATTCATTCAATAAACATCGAGTGTCCTGATTAGGAACCTGGGAAGACATCAGCGAACAAAGACCTTCACTTGGGGAAGAGATATGACAAACAGATGACAGAGGCTTTTCACATGCAGTACCGCATCCACTTCTTATCCCCATTTTACAGAGGAAAAAACTGAGTCATGGAGGGGAAAAAAACAACAGTCTGACATCCCCCAGCTGGGATGAGGTGGTGTGGCAACAGAACCCTAGCAGGCTGCCCCAGAGGTGAGGGCTGTCAGATGACCAGCCCACTCAGCCCTTCCTGAGGTCCCAAGGAGCGCTGACCCCATGGACAGGGCTCATCTGCCCAGCCAGGCTGGGCACCATGCCAGATGGCCAGGACCAATGGGAAGGGCGGAGTCTGTGAGGCCTGGGGGAAATGAATTCCTGGGGCTGCATTTCCTGGGCTAGAAATGGAAGAAGAGGCACCTCGTACGGGAGCCCCTCTCATGCCCACATTTGCATCGACATTGCGCAGTGCCCATTCCATGCCAAGAAAGAACAGCAGATACTTGGACAGCTCCATGGCACGTGCAAAGGCCCGGAGCCCAGAGAAAACCCAGTGGGTTCAGGAACTTCTGGCAGTTTGCTGAGGCCAAAAAAGCCTCCTCTCAGCAGTCAGGCCCCATGGGGCCTGCTCACCCCTGCCCCACCTAGTCCCCTGACTTGGCCGGGCCCACACTAAAGGAAGCCCCCAGGGTGCATCCCAGCTCCGTGCTTGGCTCCAGCCAGAAAAACCCTGGCAAATGTTTCTTTTGGAGTCAGTTTGGGGGATGGGGCAGGGAGAAACGTTTTTTCTTTTTTATGGGAATTTTTTTTTCCCTTTTGCATATGGTGGCACAGATGGGCCCATGATCCATAAAAACTGTTTGCAATTAAACTCCCACTTTGCATGGCTGGATTTGTCAGTTGTGTGAGCCACAAGCACGGGGCTCCACACTGCCGGGGAGATGCGACTTGGGGCAGGGCGGGGCCACATTCTGCAGGACGGGTGGAGGCCCATGCACCTGCTCTGGGCTTGTGGCCCAAGATGATGGTGTGTTGAGACAGCCATGCCAGCTCCCTCTCCGGGCATCCCCCAGCCCTCGCCAGAAGTCGGAGTGTGGCCAGGCAGCTGGGGTGGGGCTTGGCAGGGCTCTCCTGTCCAGTGGAGACTTGGCCAGTCCTGGGTGCCCCGGCTGTGTGGGTAATGAGGGTGGAGAGGGGGGAGATAATCACCACTCAGCCCCTGCCAGAGACTGGGGCTGGGACCCAGGACAGGCAGGAGGGTGGTCGGGCAGCACGAGCCGTAATGGGGGTCCAGCGGGCAGAGTGCAACGCCAGGTTCAAGGCTGAGGAGCCAGAACCTCTGGCCCAGTTGGCAGAAAGGGTATCAGGTGGTGCCAGGAAGAGCTGCCAAGGGCCAGAACTGGCTCCTTCCTCATCCCCAGGGGAACTGGCAAAGCCTCTCTGTACCTCTTGGAAGCAGGTAGGGAAATCGAGGCAGTCACTAAGCATATCTCAAGGGCCTGGGCTTCCCCTCGCCACACCAAGGGACCCTCTGCATTTGGAGTCATTTCCAAGGGCTTCCAAAGTGGAGGTGAGGGGCCTGCACCCCTTCCACTAGTCCTGGCCTCAAAATGCCACCCCAGCTGCCGCGCTGCCATGCCTGCTTAATTTGGGTTAATAAATGCATCATTTGGCTTTGGGAAATCCCGCGTTCACTAATAATTCTTCCCCGATGAAAAGAAATAAGGCCCCGATACCCCCTTTCCCCCCACCCCCTCCAAGCTGGGAAAGAAAAGTCATAAAAATAGCTTGTTATCTCACCTATTGAGGCCCCGACTGGATGTTACTGCTAATTGGGTATAACATCCTTGTCTTGTTCTCTTAGAAGCTAAATCAAGAAAGCGCCACTGCTGCGAACTAATTATATCTCCGGCCTGCAGCCTGCAGCTTGTCTCTCCCTTTATTGAGTTAAAAAATGGTCACGAACCTTCATCTTTTATCCCCACCAAGCGCTGGGTCCAGGCTGCCTGCTACGCCTGGTGGTGAGGAGAGCGGACAGCCCTGTGGGAAGGTCTAGGAGGGCTTTGGGGACACGCAGCAGGGTTGTGGAGGGCAGGAAGTCCCTGCCCCAGGTACCTGCCTGTTTCTCTCCCCCAGCCCTCACCCCTAGGCCTGGTGTTCAACTTTTCCTGGAGAGAGAGACTCTGGCCTCTCTCCTCCTTGCAGCTGGGCCCACGGGGACACCAGGAGCGTTTCAGCCCGGCAAGCATTTTCATTCATTGATTCATTCAACAAACATTTCTTGGATGCCTACCTACTATGTGCCAGGCAAGGTTCTAGGCTAAAGCCTCCAGTAGACCAGAGGTAGCCTCAAGCGCCAGCCGACCTCACCCTGGGTCCATGGAGGCGCTGAATAAATACACTTAGACAGGATTGGATCATTCCTCTGCTCTAAGATCTGCCATAGTTCCCTACTACGGGGGGGGCAAAGTCTAAATGCCAAGACCACCACAGGCTCCTCCACAGCCCTGTCCCCTCCCACATTCCAACCACATCCAGCCATATACTAGTCCCTCAACCTAAACACTATTGCCTGTGGCCTCTGAGCTGCTTCTCATGCTGTTCCCTTCACCTAGAAGGACCCCCTTCCCTTTTCCAGAAGGCCCAGCTCTGCCTGTCAGAAGTCCACCAGCCTTTAAGGTCTTGGCCTCTAATGACACCTCCTCCAGGAAGGCTGCCCAGTCTGTCCCAGGCTGTGGACTTCAAGACCTGGATTTGAATGCCAGCTCAGCCACTCAGTAAGTATGTAACCCTGCTCTGCTTAATGGCTCTTAGCCTCAGTTTCCACATCTCTAAAATGGGTTAAGACTTCTTCCTAGGAGTGCTGAGAGGCACACTGCAGGTGCTCTGGGGGATGATGAATGAGAGGGTGCCCAGGAAGGACCTGGCTCTCAGGAAGAGCTCAATAAATGCTATTATTATTATCCAGACTGAAAGCATCTGCAATCTGCTTACAGCACTCCATGCTGAGCATGTGATGGGCTGTGCACCTCTGGGAGTTGGAGGAAGGTAACAGACTCTCACACCTCAACAGTCTTCATGGCTGAAGAACAACCCATATCCTCAGAGGAGATTCCCCAGAAATCCCTTGCTCTGGTACCCTGGTCCTCTGAACCGTACAGAGATGGGCTAAAGGGATCCCTGAGCTTATTGAGGCCAGGCAGGCAAGCAGGCTTCAGCACATAGGCCCCACTGATTGACTGGTGCCGCCTGCCCAGAGCCCTCCCTGGCAAGAAGCCAAGGTCGGGGGAAGAACTCAGCAGGGGAAGAGGGCAGCAACTGACTGGCGATGTCTGCCAAGGGCACAGCAGTGTAAAGCAAGCCAGACCTGCCACGGATTTGCTATCCTTGACATCTTACAGAGGACACGGCTGAGGCCGGGCTAGAGTGGAGGGTGACTTGCTCAAGGTCGTGAGCTCATGAAAGCAACAGCTGGCCCAGAACTGGTCCCCTTAGCTCCTGCCCAAGGATACTCCTGTGACAGCCCCACCCAGCCCAGCACCCTCACAGACAGAGGACAGGCAAAAGCTTATGTGGATAACGAAAGGGATTCTGTTGACCTGCCATGTGGCCCTGGGCTGAGCCTCAGTTTCACCATTTACACAACAGGGACAAAACTTTGCCGAGTCTCAGTTTCTCCATTTACACAACAGGGACAAAAACACCCTTCCCAGAACCACATGAGGATGTGGTTGCCAAAGCGGAAAGCTCTGTCTGGCACACAGCAGACACCAGCCGTGTCCTGTGATTCCCATAATAGGTGAAGGTGTTTAGACAGAAGCCCCCAAAGCTAGTAATAGAAAGTGCATCCTCCTCCAGGGAGCCCTCCCCGAATACTACAGCTAGTAGTAGTCATTTCCACCTCTGATTTCCTAGCGTGCTTTTGAAAGACTGGGGGCCCCAGAGGGCAGGGGCCATATCTGGCTTGTTCATTGCCTTCACCCAGCCTCTGGCACAGTGCCTGCACACTGTGAATTCCTATATTGTGGCGAACTACCCACTGTACTGTGATGGTGTGTCTAAAGCCTCACCACCTCTCAATGCAACTGGGCTTGTTCATCTCTGCATCCCCAGCTCCTGGCAGGGAGCCTAGCACAGAGCAGTGAATCTCCCGGAATGAACGGATGAATAAAGAGCAAAAATAGCAGTTCCTGTTTACTGCCCGCTTGCTGTCAGTTCCTGCCAAGCCTCACAGCTGCCCTCCAAAGTGGACCTCTGGCCCATCTGACAGATGAGGAGACTGAGGTCATGCAGATGCGGAGGGGCAAAGCCGAGTCCCCAGTTCAGGCCTGGGGACTGGCAGGCCAGGAGGCTCTGCCACCTCTGCCTCTCCCAGTGCCAAGCTCAGGCCTGGACCCTGCGGGGCAGCTGCCCCTGCCTTGGCAGCAAATCCTGGAGCAGACAGCTGGTGGCTGGACCTCCCTCCTCCTCTTCCTCCTCCTCCTCCTCCTCGGCCCCCTGCCCCATAGACTCTAGGTCAGTAAGTTCTGAGTCATTAAGTCCCTATCCTCAGGAGCCTGTTCAGAGCCAGCCTCGGCCTTACCCCCTGACCTCCCAGGCCTTTGTCCCCTGTGCCCTCTGCACAATGGCAGGGGCTCCCAGGGTCCCAAACAGCTGCGGTGGCCGGGATGCTGATTTGTTGTGAGGCCAGGATGACTGGCTGGGTCCTGGGCCTGAGCCCACCTAGCTCTGAAAGGCTCAGTCAAGCTCCCCCAAGCACTCCGCACACTCAAGCTCATCCCACTCACAAGCCTGTGAGAAAACTGCTATTACGCCCTTGAACAGATGAGGCAAGTGAGGCCCAGAGAGGCAAAGTGACTTGTCTGAGGACACACAGCCAGCGAGAATGGAGCCAAGGTTCATCCCAGTCTGCAACGCCCAAGCCCCTACAGAGGCTTCCAGACTGACCTACGGGCACCCAGATCATATTGCACCCCTCCCTGCCAGACACCTTCACTGGCTTCTGGCTACTCTTCCCCTGGACAAGTCAGGTACTTAGCGCAACACTCCTAGCTTAACTGCACATCCTCCTTTTACCTCTGCCCTCTTATAAGCTCCCCCTGCCCCTTTGGTCATGTCCCTGGGTTCTCAAACTCCCTCCTAGTGACATCCCCATTCACTCCACACTGGGCAGATCCACCCAGTCCTCAGGGCCCAGAGCAAAAGCCTCCTCTGCAGGAAGCCCTCCAGGACCAGCTGTAGTTTTCCCCTCCTCAGTATCTCTCCTCCAGCTCTGCTCTGGCTCTGTGTATAATTCGAGTCAGTTGCAGACTCATCTTACTCCCCATGGAGGCTGCAGGCCATCTGATTCCTTAGAGCTTTGCCACTCAGACAGTGGCCAGCAGGGTGCCCTCAACCCAGGCTGATGCCCGTTGTTTACCAAATGGAAACACAAAGGGGTGAGGGAGAGGGGAGCTGGAACCCGTGCCTGCCCTTTCACCCTTCTCACTGTCCACGCTGCACCCCTATTTCTGGCCGTCAACAGACCTCACACTTCTGCCCCTCCCTGGCTGTGTGACGGTGGGTAGTAATGTAATCTCTCTGTGCCCCTGTTTCCTCCCTGATAAAATGGGGGTAGTAATAGCATCTGCATTTCTTAGGGCTATGACATAAACCCTGGGAGGTATCAGACAGGAGAGATTACTATTATTATGTCTGTCTACACCCCACTCCAGTGGCCAGCGCATGAATTTAGGGTCAGAGAGACTTAGGTCCCGACCGACCACTCATTGGGTGTATAATTCTGGGCCTGTGGCTCATCCCCAGGGCCTCTATTTTTCCTATCTCTAAAATGGTACTAACTCCGCCCCTAGGAATGCAACCGGCCACACCCCCGCCACCCCCACCCCACCCCTTTGTTCCAGGCACGCAGTAGGCATTCAGATATTTCTCAACTAACAAACCAACCAACGGCCCAGGTGGAAGGAATCCCTCCCCCTTCCAGCCTCCTCCCTTACCCCACCCCTCCAGCCTCCAGAATCCCCCTCCCCACCCCCAGCCCGTGCAGACTAAAATAGTCATTAGGCAGATTTCAAAAGATGTCAGTAGCTTATAATTATAGTCGACATCCTTCTGAGATAAAAGTGATTACCTTGGATGCAAATCACTTAGCAACCAATCAGGGCGGTGGGCGGCGCCCGCAGAGGTGACCGGCCCGCGCGCAGCCCTCCTCCCGCAGCCCGCCCCGCACAGGCAGAGAAAGCGCACAATAGCTCTTGACACGCAAATGGATTAACACAATAAAGGCGGCTCCGGCCGCTGCTGGGGGAGAGCAGCAATCCCCGGCCCGCGGGAGGTAATAAGGCGGCCCTTTTGTGTGCGCCTCCCCGTTCTCACCCCCGCCCCCGAGCCCAGAGGAATCTCCGCCTGATTGAATTACGGTCCTTGAATATGAGCTGCTCCGCTAGCTTCCTCCGGTTTGTGAGGGACTGGAAGGCGGAGGGGGCAGAAGGGAGATTGGGCAGGGGGGTCCCCTGGCCAGGCCCCAGGCCCCCGGCCCCCAAGGGCTCACATGGGAGCCACGTGTGCTCACCACGTGGGGTGCTCTGGGAAGGTGGGTGGGAGACACAGAACAGACAGCTGGAAGGGTGGGGGGTCCCTGACCTGCCCTAGGGTCTTTGATCTTTGGCTCCAAGAGGGACTGGGAGAGCCATTCAAGGCCCTGTTCTGAGGATAAGGCTACCAGTGGCCATGAGAATGTGCATTTATGGAGGGCTTATGGTATGCCATCACCTGTGCTCAGCCCTTACTGAATCCCTAACACGAGGCTGGGCAGTGGATGCTATTATCTGCTCCTTCTCACAGATGAGGAAACTGAGGCTCAGAGAGGCAAAGCTACTCACCCAAGGTCACACAGCCAACAAGGTGGACCCACTCCACAGCCTGGCTCTTAATCACGAGCCACTGGGCGTTAAGAAACCCAGCTCAGTGCAGCCCCGGTCCAGAGCAACTGTGAAGCTCAGAAGGGATACGGGGTGGGTGAGCTTATATGGAATTAGACCTGTGATAAGGATTACTGCGGGTGGAAGGTAGGGAGCTAACCTTGAGAGAGGAGACTGCTCAGAGTTGAGAAGGTTTCCACCCCCCCGCCCCGGACTGGAAGGGATGTCCAGGGTCTCCCATCACTGTCAAGGGAGCCCCCACTGGATCCTCTCCCTGCTTAAATCTCTCCCATCCCCTCAGCCTCCAGGACACACCCACCCCAGGGCCACCTCTTCCCCTCAACAGCACACTCCAGCACTCAGGCTTGCTACATGGCCACTCCCAATGCCCAGAACACTCTTCCACTCCCCTGCCTGGCAGGTCTCTATTTGTCCTTTCTGAGACTCACATGGTACCCATGCTATAGGGCCCTTCCTGACCCTCTGGTTGGGTTGGGAGCCAAAGTTGTCATTATCCCATCAACATCCTTGACTTTCCCACCAGCTGAGTGCCAACCAAGAGGGTCTCCAGAATGGCTGAGAGCAGACTCACACCCCTCCCCGAGGTAAGCCCAGAGGGGCAGGTGACAAGGAGCCTAGGGCTGGCTCTCTTGACCCTTCCTGGCAGGCAGGTTTCGTGCCATACCTTTCTTATCCCAGTATTGGAGAAAGGGGTGCTGGGGGTGAGGGGAACAGGCTGCCCACAAGGCCAGGACAGAAGATACTACTCTGCTCAACACTGCCCTGTAGGTAATGGGGAAGCAGGATTCAAAGCCGGGTTTCAGTGTGGGAAGGCATCGCAGTGCCTCCATAGCAGATGGCCCCTGAGTCTTACAGGGTCCCTTGTCCAACAAGTGGGGGTGCCTCCCTCCACCCATGGAAGGGGGTGGGAAGACCTGGGGACTCAGGAGCTAAGGCAGTTCAGAGCTGAACCTCTGCAGCTGCCTGGCTGAGCACCTGTAGCCTGTTGCTTTCTCTGTTTGAGCCTCAGTTTCCTCATCTGTAAAATGGGCCACAGCACATAAGCTACTCCAAAGAGTAACTGAGATCCTGTAAAAAGCCTGGCACGTAGGGAGATGCCGGGTAAGCTGGCACTCCCTCCTGCTTGTTGCCTGGTGCTATTGCCAAGCCTAGGGAAGGGAACAGAAGGAATTGCCCAATTCTGACAGCCTCTCCCTCCGCCTTGGCTGTGGAAGTGTAAATATTCCACAGAGGACCTCCGACTGCCTGTGTTTGTGGATCTCTGGCGCGCACTCCGAGTTTGTTTCTAAACTGGGAAGCTTCTAGAGGCAGCGCAAACAGCCCTTCTGCCCACCTCTCCCGCTTCTACCCCCATCTGCCGTTGCTCTGTCCTTGGAAGCCTGTGTGTTTAACGACACCATTTCAGCTGGAAATATCATCTCCCTGCCAAGCCCCCCAAGGCAGCTCCACTTATACTTATCGACCTGTTAAATCTAGCTAGATAGCCTGGTAGGAGAACGGGGAAAAAAAGCTCACTACGTAGAGACTGGGGCCTGGCTTCTCATAATGACCCCCACACAGCCCCCTCTGCTGTCACCCCACCCCGCACCGCTTAAGCAATGACACAGTTCTCTAACCTTTTCCTAGAAATGCGATCACAGCAATTTCACCCACATCCGACACCGGCAGCAACTGCTGGAAGGAACTTAGAAGAGGAATCAAAGAGCCAGCAGCAGAATGCTGCTCTGGGCCTTCACAAGGAACAGAGCCAGGGCTGGGGTGTGGCGGGGAAGAGAGGGCTGCTGCCTGACCCCCATCAAAGCTGGCCCCTGGCAAGGGCAGCTTATTCAGACCTTGGCACTGATGGGCCTGATTTACCCTCCATTCACTTAATGAGCACCACACTGTGCTTGTCAACTCATCTTAAACACCGGGAGGAGAGTGGGGCAGTCAGGAGTTCAGGCTTGGCCAAGGCCCTGCCATCTTGGGGTTGAGCAGCAGGGGGAAGCCCTGGACTGGAGGGGCAGCAAGCAGCAGCTCCCCGGCACCTTCCCTGGCTGGGGGTGGGTCGCCCCTGTTTCCCTGAGCAGAAGTAGCCTGCTTTAAGGCTGGGGGCCCACATCACTCTGGGGACCCTGGGAACTTCAGCCTGCTGGTTGGGGTTCAGGGAGCTCTCCTCCGTAGCTTCCCCTTTTGAAAGCAGAAAGTTGCTCTGCTTGGGAGTCCTGCGCCCCCAGGCACTGCCAGGCTATATGGGCAAAGCGAAACACCTGTCTTTGGGGGGAGGAGTATCAGTAGGGACAGCTGGCACTGCCTCCCTCCCCCACCCCACTGAGGCACTGGGGATTTAGGTCAGAGGACTGCAGTTGGAGGTGGGGGAAGTCTGCTTTCACCCCTCCACTACCCAAAGGCATCCAGCCTCGCCCCAGGTTACCACGACCGCGCCCCCTCCGGCCTTGGGTCAGGACAAGTCGCGTCGCCACGGCAACCGCAGCGACGTCAGAGGTCTGGCAGTGACGTCACGCCGCGACCCCACTGGGGAAACCATCGTCCCTGCGAGCTCTTTGTAGGAACGCGGCGGTAAGGTGAACCCTGCTACAGTCCAGCCTCAGAGGGCACAATCCTCAACGCAGCCACCTGCATGGTCGGGACACCACGTCCCCCTCTGAGCTAATGTCCCTTTAAGATTTCAGAGGCTACTCGGGAGAAGCCCAAGG
Source organism: Kogia breviceps (assembly GCF_026419965.1). Classification (NCBI taxonomy): domain Eukaryota; kingdom Metazoa; phylum Chordata; class Mammalia; order Artiodactyla; family Physeteridae; genus Kogia; species Kogia breviceps. Next base: position 71,791,785 of record NC_081324.1, read on the forward strand.
TGTCCCATCCTGGGTGCTCCCCCAACCCCTCTAAGACGCGAGAACTCCTGAGAAATTTTCGGATGATTGAGCTGCTACCTTTGTCTGTTGGCTTTAGGGGTGGGGTGACCTTTCCTCTCCGGCAGACGCCCCAACCAGGGCTCTGCCGGAGTCCTCACAACGAGGCCCCCGTGTCCACTCTGGCCGACAGGCCGGTCTAGACAAGTTGTGCGCGGGGGGGAAAGGGGCAGACAAGGGCTACTGCTGCTTCAGGATACCCAACAGCCCAGGGCCTCTTTATTTCCAATCTGGCTGCCCCGACGCCAGAGGGTGCCCCCAGCTTCACCCCGGAATCCCGCCCCGCGGAACTCACCTAATCAGCCAGGCCGTCGAAGGGCACCAGGTCTCGGCGGCTACGACTCTCCGCTCGCCGGGTCGCAGCCATGCAGAGGTGGCAGAGGCGGCAGAGGCTGCCTGAGGAAGCCCCCTTTGGGGGCCGATGTCTCTCTCCGGGTGGGAAGAGACGCTGTCGGTGTGGTCTATCCAGGCGCCGGCCCACGCCGTCCGAAGTCGGGGGTTGGGGTTCTCCCGGCTCAGCGGGGGTCGTGGCCGCCCGGGACCCGGGCCGCGCGGGCGCTCAGGCGGCGCATCCTCGCCGGGGGCCTGTGCTCACAACGCCCGGCGGGCGGCGCTGCGCCTCCCCTCGGGGTCCCGGTCGGGGCTGCAGCTCCCCGGGGCGCCCTCTCTGCCCGCGCCAGGAGCCCGGCGATCACGGCTCCTCTCGCCGGCCCCAGCTGCAGCCTGTCTTTGTTGCTTCCTCTCGCTCGACCGCCCGCCCGTGGCTTGCAGCCCCCCGGTTCGCCCGAGGGTGGGGGGGTCGCCTCCTCCGAGGCTGCACGCACCTGCAGCGGCCCGGCTCTTCGCGGGGCATGCACCGGCCCCCGCAGGTTGCAAAGAGAGGCGGCGAGAATGCACCGGCCCCTCCTCCTCCTGCTCGGAGCCCCGGGTGTGGGGGGAGGGGAAGCCGGAGAGCAGCGGCAGCCGCGGAGGCGGCAGCGGGCGGTGGAGGCTCGGGTGCAGCCCCGGGGGCCTCGGCGCCGAGAAATAACCGGTCCGGGTGGTGCTGGGCGGATGTGAGGACAGCCCGGAGGATGGTGTACTGGGCGTTCGAGCTCTCGAGCTGCAGCAGGGGCGGCGCGCGCCGGGCTCTCACGCGCCCATGGCCCCGGGCGGCGCGTGGGGGCTCCCGGGGCCTCAGCCTCAAGCCGCCTGGCGCGCGCCGGCGCCTCGCCTCGGGCCCGGGTGCCGCGCGCCGCGCCCCACAGGCGGCGTGCCCGGCTCTTCGCCTCCCCCGGGTGCCGCGCGCAGCCTCTCGGCGGAACCGTCAGCCCTGCAGTCCTGCCCGCTGCTTCGCTCCGGTCCGACTGACAGGCGCTAGCGCCCGCAGCCGCAGCCGCGTCTCGCCCCCCGCCCGCCCTCTGCGGTCTAGCCCAATCAGCGGCGGCCGAGAGGCGGTTACCAGGGTGACGCGGTGCCGCGTCCTGCGGGGGGCGGATCCGGGGGCCGCCACGAGCGCTTTTCGCGGCAAAATTCAAAGGCCGGCAGGGCGGCTCTCCAACCTCCTCCCCCCAAGCTGGGGCGAGGCGGAGCCTGCCTCGCGAGGACTGCAACTCCCGGCATGCAGCGCGCCGGCGCCGGTCGCAGGAGCCCCAACTGGGGGCACAGGGCATGCTGGTACTTGTAGTCCCTTTGTCGGGAACGAGGGGTGGAAAAATCGGTATCATTTTATTGAGCAAGTATTTGGTAGCACAAGCTAGGTGATTGTCTGCATTGTTTCACTTAATTTTGGAAACACCCCAATGAGGAGTTTGTTAAAAATAATAAAAGTAATAAAAGGAGCTAACACGTGTAACCAAGTATTGATACTTTACCTAAACCTCACACACAACCCGGTGAGATAGGTATTATCACCCTCATTTCACACATGAGAAAACTGATATAGCAGGTACTATCATTATACTCCCAACTTATAGAGAAAATTGAGGCTAAGAGATGTGAAGTGACACTCCAGAGTGTTTTGCCTCAATTCATGTTGTTGGCAGTGATTGATTTTGGCATCACAGCTGAGATCTGTGGAGCACTGACTATATAACCAGGCCCCATGCTCATTGTTAAGTTTCACCTCGCGGGATCCTCACCACACACGTGGGAGGTAGGCACTAGTACCCACCGCCCCAACTTAACAGATGGGGAAAATGAGGCACAGTATCACCTGGGGTTTTTGTTTTTGTTGTTTTGTTTTGTTTGATACTTCATTGGAAGTTTATTAGCCCTGCTTTTTTCTTTGGGGTCCAAATTTTGACTCCATCAAACTATACGCACCTTTCCTTTTACTTTCTAAGCAGCTTAATAGGTTCTCATTTGTTCTGTCTGATAGCCCGCCGGCTGGCCCATTTAGCAGTCCCATTTTACAGCTGGAGAAATTGAGCCCTGGGAGGGACATTTCCCTCAGTTGCCATGTGTGCATCACACAGCAAGTTGGGGAGGCAGCTTTCCAGGAAAGATCTCAGGATCCCTAAAGAAATGCAAAGCAGCAGCCAGAACTCCTCCCACCACACTCAGGCTGTGTCTGTGTGACCCTCACCCCCATCCCACCCCATACCCCCCACTCCCACAAAACCTGGGCAGGATTCTAGCCCTGGCCTTGTGGCCTTGACATTTATCTTCATGGCTCTGTGCCTCAGTTTCTTGTCTGTGTATCATTATTCCCACCTTACAGGTTGGTGTGAGGGCAGAGTGAGTTATTGCCTGGAAAGGACTCAGAACACAGTAAGTGCTCAATAAATGCCAGCTGTGGTCATTCAGATGTGGAGCTCTGGAGACCCTGGTGAATGTACCCAGTGGGAGGAACTGATTATAGCTGGGCCCTAGCCTACTTCCAGGAGCCAACCCACACCTACCCAGAGCCTGGGAGAGGCACCGGCGGGGAAGCTCCAGCGCTGGCCCAAGTAGGCCACGCACTGCCTTATCTAGGACAGAAGCTGGCCCTGTTTCAGGCTGCCCGCTACGCCCCACGTTCCCAGCATCTCCCTGTCTCGGTGCCCCACCCAAACCCCCGGGGGCGGGGGGTTGTGGTGGGGGAGGGGATTCACCTGGAAACGTGATCCGGCCACCAGCTGCTTCAGCTCCTAGGCCAGCCACCGAGCTGCCAGTGACGTCTGGGTGGGTTGCCCAGGCGACCTGCTGTGTGGACCTGGGCGTGAACAGGTGGGGAGGGGATAATGCTTGGTGGACCCAGGCCAGGTGCAAGGCGAGGGACAGCAACAATCAAAACCCTGGGAAGAAAGAGAGAGCAGGAAGGGAAGATGGCGGCAGGGGGACACACCAGAGCCTTTGCGAAGTTTGGGATTTTTTTCTGTCGTAGGTTTACGCGTGACTTGACACCTACTATGTGCCAAAGCGCATGCTCAGTGCTATTTATATCACGTATTTCTCCCTCCTTTTACCCTCAAAGCAACTCTGTGAGGTCTATTCCATTATTATCCACATCTTACAGCCAAGGAAGGCCACGCGACTTGCACAAGGTCACACGATGACAGATTGGGGTCCCAACCAGAGCCCCTGACCTTGACTTATTGTGCTCTGTGCCAGCCTCTCATTGACTGGGTGTGACCTTGAGGGCAAGTTTCTTCTCCTCTCTGGATCTCAGTTTCCTCTGCTATAAAATGGAGGTTGGGGCTTAAAACCCAGCCCTGCCAATCAGACTCTGGGGCTGGCAACCCATCTCTGCCTCAGTAGTTTCCAAAGATCCCCACATGATTCCAAAGTGCAGCCAAGGGGTTAGATGATCTCAAAAGGCCCCTCCATCTCTGAAGGTATGTGAGTCCATGATGTGCTAAATGGTGGCATTTTAGGCAGCAGCAGGCTCGAAGGTAGCTACATAGGGAACTCATCTTCCACGTGCCCCTATACCCTTCCAGGCAGGTGGATGTCCCCACAGATGCTCAGCCTCGGACCTTCACTTATGCCCCATACCGTTCCCCACAGCCCACATCCCTGAGGTCAGACCCTTGTACCATTGCCCCCTGGCCCCCCACCAACTCTCAGCCTTGACCCAGCCTTTCCTTGCTTTTGGTCCTGTCCAATAACTCTGCATTATGTGAATGGAGACAATGTCAAGATGGATTTGCCACAGTCTGTAGAACCAACAGGCAGGTCGGCCCCTGAACATTGTGTTGGCTCCAGCCAGGGGTCTAAGAGGCCCCAAGGGGGAAAGGGGACTGAGAGCACCTCATTCCTCACGTGCCCTGTATGCCCCTTATACTTCAGCCTTGTTAAAATACCTGTACATCCTCCCAGGTGTCTTTCTGGCCTCCAGGCCATTGCCCAGGTTGTCCGCTCCATCTAAAATGTCCTCTTTTCCAGGTCGGTAGTTGATGCTTGCTCCTCCTTCAGATTTCAGTTAGGCTGCCACCTCCTCCAGGAAGCCTTCCCTGACTACTGCTCTCCAGGCTGGAGTGCTTCCTCTTGCATAGATGTACCCAGTCTGTGTTATAATGGCCCACTTTTTTGTCAGTCTTCCCCACCAACCCGAGGGCTCTGTGAGGTCAGGGGCTACATTCAAACTGCTTTATCCCCAGCATGGGCCTGACATACGGTCAATGCTCAATAAAGGTTTGTTGAATGCATCTCTGAGTCAATGAATGAATGTGGCCCAGGTTTCTGTTTTGTTTTCTCGTAGAGGGGGAGCAGGGAGAGGAAGAGGGAGGGCAATCTGACAGGCTGGATTTGAATCCTAACTCTTCAGGAGACTAGCCACGTGACTCATCTGCTCTGTGCCTCACTTTCCCATTGGTGAAATGGGGTTAATTGCCACAGCAGCACTGCTCAAGAGGCCTGGAGCCTAGAATTTTTGCTTCCACCCTCCCACGTATGTAAGGTTAGTCATGCCTCTCTCACTGAGGCCTGATCATTCCCCCTTTAACCCTACTCACTCATTCATTCATTCATCATTTCCTAAGGACCTGCCCTGTGCAAGTCACTGAGGTTACAGCAGTAACCCAGACACAGTCCCTGGCCTTGTGGAAATCAAGTTTCATGGGGGACAGACAAGGTGACTAGCAGTTATCACCCAGGGTAACAGGGAAGGGAAAATAAAGCTCAGAGCAGGCACCTGACCCAGCTGGTGGGCTAGTGATGGTGGAAAGTAGGAGGCAGCCAAGGGGAGAGGGGAGGGAAGAGTGCTCCTGGCAAAGGGAGCTGTCAGTGCAAAGGCCCAGTGTCCTAAGTGAACGTCCTCAGAGTGGTGGTGGCTCGGAGGCTGAGCTGGGGCTGGGGAGGGAGGTGAGGAGGCTGAGACTGAGCCTTTATCCTGATAGGGGGAGCAGGCCTGGCCCAGCCTCCCTCCCCATCCCCCAGGTACCTCACCTGCCCTCATTGCTGTAATCTAGGCCAGAGCCTGGAGGGAGCCGAGCCCCCATTGGTGCACGCCATGTAGGTTTTTCAGAGATAATTTAATCAGAGCTATTAATAAGCAGAAAAGAAAGAGCTCTTTATGCTTCTTCTGGAGAAAAGGAGAAAGAAGAAGCACGTGTAACCTTGTTACTCACCCAGCCCTGCCCCCCATCCCCAGTACCTGGAGCCTCTCTCTGGGCCAAGCTTTGGGGGGGGATGGGGCGAGGAGGCCAACGGAGGGGCGCTGAGGAGGCCCAGTTAGCTGCAGAGACTGGTACCCCCAAGCTCTCCGACCACACCCCACCCTCACATCCCACTAGCCACTTTGGCCTCCTCTCGGTTGCCTGAAGGCGCCAGACTGCTTCCCACCTCGAAGCCTTTGCATGGCTGTCCCCTCTGCCCAGACCACTCTTCCTCTGCTCTTTACCCGGCTGGCTCATTAGCTTAAATGTTACCTCCTCGGAGGAGCCTTCCCTGATTACCGCCATCTGAAGTTCTTCTCCCCAGAGCACCTCCCTTTTGCTTTTCCCTTCACCAAACTTATCACTGTTGGCAACTCTCTGAGCGCTGTGGGTTGACTTGTTTCCTGTCTCCCTGTCTAGACTGTCAGCTCTGTAGGGGCAGGACTCTATGTCACCATCTTCACTGCTGTGTCCCCAGCACCTTGTGTAATCACAGACACATACCAGCTTCTCTGTCAATATTTGTAGAGGGAGTTTGGGGAGGGTGCGAGGCGCCTGGGTTGTTGGGATGGGAAACAGGAGGTGGTGGGGATCCCTTCCACTTGGGAGGCCCCCCGGAGAATCCAGGAACCATGAAATGCCCCCCATCCTTTGTTGCACTACTGGGGATCAGGAGACCCCAGTGAGGGCATTTGCCCAAAGTTGTACAGTAAGTTTGGGCCAGAGGTGGGACTTGAACCTGGAGCCGTTTTGGGAGCACAGAGTTCCTTATGAGTCTCATCTCAAATACCAGCTCTGTGTTGAGGAGGATTCCGAGGCCTCACTCAGGATTAGAATGGAAAGAGCACTGTGCTACCATTGATTAGTGATGTCTGCCAGAGTCAGGGTTGGCTATTCCTGTGCATGGAGTTTGAAAGAGCACTGGACTGGGAGCCAGGAGGCTTCGTTCCTCCAATCAGCACCACCACCTTATCACATGACCCCCTAGACAAGCCAGCCAACTTCCCTGGGCCTCAGTTTCCTCATTTGAAAATTGGGACTAGCCCTGCCTAACTCGAGGACTATGATGAGAAAATATGTATAACATTTCCAAAAGCCTAATGGGCTCTTTATAAGCATAATCAATGATTATTATTGTAAAATATAGCAATAATAATAACGTCCATCTTGAGGCCTTGCTATGGACCAGGCACTACCCCAGGTGCTTCTCATATGTGATCTATAAACCTTGCAACAAGCCATGAAGGGGACCCACCGGCCGGTGTTACAGGTGTGGACCCTGAGGTGGGGTCAGTGGCCTTGATCAGGGTGGCAGAGAGCTCTTGAGTCGGGGGTGCCTAGGATCTGAGCCCTGGTGGGTGTCTTTGAACGAAGGCCTGCTGACTTAGCTGGAGGCCTTAACAAACCAGAAATGGTTGGAGATGGGGGTCGTCCTGGCAACCCCCCCTCAAAGGCGACCCCCCTCCCTCAACAAGGTCATCTCTGCTCTCTGGCCAGCTGGGCCTGGTTCTCCTGGGCTCTGAGTGACAGTGAGATTTCCAGGGGATTAAACCCAGCCCGCCCCACCTCCCCTCTGGCCTGGAAAGGCCAGCCGGCCCTCCCCAGCCTGCCTGGCAGATCTCCTTTTGTACAAAAAGTTATTGACTTATCAAGGTTAAAATACACTCAGCGCAGGCCAATAAAACAGGGATACCGCCGCATCCCGGCTGTCATGTGCAGCCTGGTTTTCATGGCAACAGGCCCTCTTCTGAACATGAAACGGTTCAGTTGTGCAAAGTTCAGGCGTTACATAAACAGGGAGTTAACAACAGCGGCAGGAATCAATGTCTGGCCAGGCATGGCCCGGGGAGATAGCATTGATTGGGCCCTTGTTGTCGATGGGCTGGGTCCCTGCTTCCTGCCTGGTCGCCTTGGGCTCCCTCCCACAGCCCCAGCCCCTGGCTCAGACCCAGAGAGCTCCAGGAAGGTGCCTCCTCCCTTGCCCCAGAGCCCCCTTCTGGCTGGGATCCAGCAGGGAGGGGATCTGTTAAGCTGTCTGCAGCTGTTTTGTAAACCATTGTTGCTGAGAGACACCATTCCATTCCTTAAAATATGTTCACGCCACCATTAATGGAGAAAGCATCCCTTTGCCTTTTAAGCCATCCTGGTAACAAGGAACAACCCCACTGCCTCTGTGTTTAGCCATAAAAACCACCCATAGGGGCTCCCCTGGTGGTGCAGTGGTTGAGAGTCCGCCTGCCGATGCAGGGGACACGGGTTCGTGCCCCTGTCTGGGAGGATCCCACATGCCGCGGAGCGGCTGGGCCCGTGAGCCATGGCCGCTGAGCCTGCGCGTCCGGAGCCTGTGCTCCGCAACGGGAGAGGCCACAACAGTGAGAGGCCCGCGTACCAGAAAAAAAAAAAGAAAAAACCACCCATACATCAAGATGTGACCTAATGGGGTCAAACAGACCAGGATATGAAATTAAATTGGCTGTGCAGCCTTGGGTAAGTCAGTTCACCTCTCTGAGCCTCGGCTCTCTACCTTCTAAAATGACAAGAATAACAGCCCCAACTTCATGGGTGTAGGGATTTAGAAATCAGGGGACATGTGTGAAGCCCCTAGCTTAGGGCCTGTGTCAGGAAGCTAATGCTCTGTGTCTCTCTTCTAGTACAGATTCCGGAAGACATCCTGGTGGAGCAGAAAAGGGCAGGGAACTAGAAAGTGATATTTGGGTTCAAATCCCCTCTCCACTGCTAGCTGTGTGCCCTTAGGCAAGTCACTTCACCACTCTGAGCCTGGGCATCCATTCCCTTATATGCAATGGAGAAAGTGCCTTTGCCAGAGTGAAAGAATGAAATGAGCTCACCCACGTGAATGTTCTGGGCACACAAAATGTGCCTAGTAAAGATCTATCACATCCGATCCTTCCTCTAGTGTTCCAACGTCACATATACCCTCCCTCCTAAATGGAAAATCTCACGGGCTTTCTCTCAGGAAAGGGAGGGTTCGAGGGGAAAGCGTTGTCTGTTTCATTTACTGGAAGGCGCTGAAGGAGAGGGGGCTGGTCTTGTTCATCTTTGTATAGTCAAGGGTTGGCGCAGAGCCCAGGTATACAATAAGAGCTCAATACATGTTTATTGAGCAAAATTAAACTCCTCTGGAGAGCTGGCTGGGCATGGGATAGCATGGAGACAGGGGATGGTTAGGATGATTTAGGGTGGCCGGTGGGGCTTCCAGCCATGCTGGATATGGCAAAGATAGCCAACCCCCTGCTGAAATTCATAGCCCGTTCCATGGGTGAAATGATGCCGAGAAACAGAGCCCAGGGAGAATATGTAGCTGGCGATGACATTTCCAGGCATGACTGAATGAGTAGCTTTGGCCAACGAAATGTGAGCAAGCATGATGTGAGAAGTGAATGTGCCTTTTCTCTATAAGCTTTCTCTTCTGCCCTAAGGCAAGTGATCGACTCTTCTAGGTAAAGGCAGGACCAAAGATGGATGAAGCCTGGGTCCCTAGAGGAAAGTTGCCCACCTGTTGACCAACAACACAGGCTCTGAACTGTTAGGTGAGAAATGAACCTCTGTTGAGATATGCTACTAAGATGCTGGGGTCTATTTGTTACAGCAGCTGGTGTTGCCATCATGGATTCACAGGGCTTCCCAGGAAGGACTCAGAACCACCCTTGCCCCCAGCACAGTCCTCTCTGAGTCATGGCATTTTGCAGAGCTTGGAGGGTGCCCTTATTTGATAAGGGAAGTACAGTAAAATATTGATGGTGTTCATTGTAAATGTCTTTCGACTTTGCTGTAGGTTTGAAATGTTTCATAATAAAATGATTGAAAAAATATCTATTCCTATATTTTCAAAGTCTTTCTAGGAACCTTAGAGTTTTAGAAAGATGCCTCAGGGACCACTAGTAAATGGTGGGAGTGGGCACACGGAGGTGGAAAAGTTAGAGCTCTGGGGTCCACCCTCTACCCCTCACCCCGCCAACTTCAACCAGAGAACATTCAATTTCATCTCTTTTTCCTCTCGGAGCTCAGCGTGTGATTTAATTTGAAAAAAGCTCTCCACTGTTCCAACAATAAAAGGTTTGAAAACCACTGAGTTCAATCCTCTCATGTTGCAGATGGGGAAAGTGAGGTCTAGAGAAGGGGAGGGACTTGCTCCAGATTACACAGCGAGCCGGTGGCTGAGCAGGAATTCAAACCCAGGTCTCCTGGTCCCCAGGACAGAGTTTTTCTCCACGCCTTTCTGGTGGGTCTCTGGGGTCTCCACCCTGGGGGCTGCTGGGAGGCAAAGAGGGAGGGTTGGGTACTAGGCAGGTGCCTTCACACCCTGTACCCTCCAGCCAGAGCCCTCTGCCTTTAGCTGTCATATATTGGGTTCCAAGGTATTTGACCAAATGGTTCTGCAGGTGGGGAGAGGCTGTCTGGGAGGGAGGACACTGGACGGCGTTTCCAGGAGTGGCACCACCCCCTTCCCTTTGGCTGTGCTGGGGAGATTGATGGGCGGAGCCAGGGCTGGGACAGACCACTCAGGAGTGATGGATTTAGTCCCCAGCCAGAAGCCTCCAGGGTCATCTGGGGTCATGAGCAAAGGTGAGAGGTCACCCAGCTGGGGCAGGTGGGTCAGCAAGGGACAGGGACAGGGAGTCGGCTTAGAGGTCCAAGGGCTGGTAATGGAAGGGGTGGTGTGTACCCTAAGCCTGGAACTCCTCTAGTACTAGTATCATTCATTCATTCCATGATCCCAGGGTGCCAGGATAAACGGGCATCATTTCTGCAGGTGGGGGCCAGTGGAAAATAGAGAACAGTGCCATCTCACCCCACCCCTAGCAAATGACCAGCCATATGACTTTGGGCAGGTCCCATCACCCCTCTGAGCTTCAGTTTCCCCATCCAGAATATAAGCACAATTGTGGTTCCAAACTGAGAATGTGTGTGACACATTTGGCACAGAGCTTGGTGGGGAGAAATGGTGGTTCTCTTCCCTAGGCTTTCAATTAAAAGAGAAGAGAAGGTCTCCCTTACCCCATCTGGCCTGTTTCCATCAAGACAGGTGCATGGGTTTGAATCTTGATCCCACTTATTAGCTGTGTGATCGTGGGCTAATCACTTCCCCTTTCTGAGCCTTGGTCTTAAATGAGCATAATAATAATAGGAATGGTTTATCTAATGGTTATTAGATCTAATGGTTATTAGATTAGATTAATATATGAAAGCATTTAGACCAGTGCCTGGTCCAGAGCTAACACTCAGGGAATGCTAGCCTTTGCTATTAGTGCTGTGATGGATTCTGAGTCTATCAAACCAGTGATAATGTTACTGGTGAATATTGACCTAGTGCTAGTGGAGGACTTGCAGACCCTCTAAACCCAGTCTGTGCCTGTGTGCCAGCTCTGGCTCATCCAGGGGAAATGCCTCAAGCACTGGCTTGGATTAGTTTTGCTACCACATCCTGGTTCAATGAAAACAGTACTGCAGTTGATTAGCAATGCCTGCCACGGGCATGGGAGGGGAGAGTGACAGGAGGCATGCCATCTGTTAGCCATTCCTGGCCCAAGCCCTCCCCTTGCACAGATGGGAAATGAAGGCTCAGAGAGGGAAACAAGACTTACTGAAGACCACACAGTCAGTCACAGATAGGGCTCTTGCTCCTGCCTCCCCGATTCCTTGCTGAGCCCTGGTCTATGTCATTTCATCCTGTGGAGAAAAGTCATTATTTCTCCATTACATTTCCCAGCCTGTTTTCTGGAAGGGAGTTAATTGATTTAAACTTTTCCAGGATGATTCTCCCTCCTCCTCCACTCCCCTGGGCCCCCGATTCTATTACTACTCTGCCTCTCGGAAGTGAGTAGGTGGCATCTGCTAGGCCAGGCACAGAAGTCTCTAGGTGGGGGCTTCCGAGCAGGTGTGGAGAATGTGGACCTTGCCTGGGGCTGGTCTTCTGGGGACCTCCACTTCAGTGACAATAACGTGTGTGGTGTCGCTTATCCTCAAAGCGGCTACCGTTTGTGCTAAGTGCCAGGCGCAGCTCAGAGTACCCACTGGCTCTTCACAACCACCCAACATACAAAAGGGGAAACTGAGGCACTGGGATGGTCCCAGAGCTGAGATTCAAACCCATGACCACCTGGGCCCCAATTATTTATTCTTTACTATTAATATCACTCCTCCTTGGCTCTGTGAAACCCAATCTCCCCAAATGCCCTATCAGATTCTAACTCCAGACCTTTGAACTTGGCTGAAGGGTGATCACTAATACCCATTTGATGGATGAGGAAACTGAGACCAAGAGTGGGGAGAGAGGCTGAGTCTGAGTCACATAGCAAGAGAGGCCAAGGCTCTGTCCTTTGTCTGCCCCTATGGGGAAGAAGCAGGACAAGAGAGGCTCAGAGCGGGGCTGGCCACAGCGGTCCTCCAGGCTGATTCATCTTTCAAGCTGAAATATTTATTTACGCACCCCATTGAATCAGGATATGCCATAATTAGCGGCAGATTTGTGCCTCCTGCCTGTGTTATTATTTATTTCAGGTTCTGGGCGGCCACTTCCCTGGGCTGTGTGTGCACTGGGCCTGGATTTCAATCAGATGGGGCCCAGCAGACCTGTCCCCAGGGACCTCACGGCAGCGATGCCCCCCTTGGAATGATAAATGAGCCCACAGACAGCAGAAATGCTGCCCAGCTGCTCTGGGGGGCTGGCACACATGGGGTGGCTAAGGGGGTGTTGTCACCAATCCCAGGATCCTGTTGCTGAGGAGCTCCCCCCCCCAGTGCCAGACAATAGCCTGGCATTCTCCAGCCCCAGGAAGAAACATACAAGCAATATGGCATCATGTGGGCCCACTGCCATCCTGCTTCTAGAATTCTAAGGCCAGAAGGAACTTGGAAGGGCTGTCTACCCCCTACCCCTATTGCTGTCTCGTGAAAGTTTTTATCTTAGCATCTCTCGGCCTTGACGCTGGGGAACACACTCTTTTGTTCACAGCTCCCGTGGCTGGGAAGTTCCTTCTGCTGTCTCACTTTAGTCAAGGTAAAAGCATTTGCAACTCTGCCCCCTAGGTGATCCCACAAATGACACACTTTGTCACTGTTTAGAAGGAGGTGGAAGATACGGGAAGGGTGGAGAGTGCGGGCGGGGGTTCTTTGGATACTGAAGGGAGTGGAACAGAAAAAAGAAAGCTAACCTTTATTGAGGCCTCCTGTGTTAAGACCTTTATCTGAGTTTGGGTGAGGTGGTTTTTTTTTTGGCTGAACGCGGGCTTTCTTTAGTTGCGGTGCGCGGGCTTCTCATTGCAGTGGCTTCTTTTGTTGCTGAGCACAGGCTCTAGGAGTGCAGGCTCAGTAGTTGTGGTGCATGGGCTTAGTTGCTCTGCTGCATGTGGGATCTTCCCAGACCGGGGATCAAACCCGTGTCCCCTGCACTGGCAGATGGATTCTTAACCACTGCGCCATTAGGGAAGTCCTGGGTGAGTTTTTTAACCTCTCGGTGCCTCTGTTTGCTCAACTGTAGAATGGGAATAATACCAGGAGCTACCTCCAGAGATTGCTATGAGAATTAAAAGAGTTAATACATGCAGAGATCCTAAAAAGTACCCGACACACAGTAGGTGCTCAATAGTTGTGCATTATTGTTATTATTTGGTGATTAATCCTTCGGGAACCTGGCAAGTCAGATCCCCACCATTTTACAGATGAGGAAACTTAGGCCATCCGTTGCCCCAAGAAGGGCCTCATTATCATTTTCTAGATGAGAGAACCGAGGCTTGGGAAGCCAGAGAGCCCTCAAAGGCTGCCCCCAGCATGGCTAGGGCTCTGTGGGTGGTGCCCCAACCCTGAATCTTCCTCTGGAAAGTGGAGACACAGGTACTGACCTCCCTGGGTGCTTTGGGAATCAAGTGAAGGCATCTATGGGAGGTATCCAGTGTGGGCCTGGCAGGGAGAAGGGCTCCGTCTGGTGTTTGAAGCCCATTCTGTGGCCACAGAGGAGCGGGGTCCTGGGGTTGGCTCAGAGGCGCTTGAGACCAATGTTTCATGGGTCATGAAATGATCACAGCGAAGCGGGCACAGCTCCCGGGGGTCTCCTGCCAATTAGGCCAGATGCCTACAGGGGGATCCCCTTGTCCCTGGCCTAGTTGGAAAAGGGTTTGTAGCTGAGCCTCCCCCAGGGACCGCTGCTTCCAGGCAACTGCCCTAAGGAAGTCAGTGAGAGATGTGGCTTTAACAGGTGTGTGAGGGGGCACTTCACCTAGGTCTCATTTTGCAGGTAAGGAAACTGAGACTCATCAGGGAGAGGTGACTTGCTGATGGTGCAGGCTGTAAACCCTGGAGACTCTGGGAGGGCCCCCGATAAACAGCTCCTTGGACCACCAAGCTGGTCCAGATCCAAAGTGTCTTTGCTGTGTGACCTCGATCGAGTTACTCAACCTCTCTGAGCCTCCCTTGCCTCAGGGGCCGTGATGGGAATAATATCTAGCTGGGGATAGGGGTGAGGGGCACGGTGGCTGTGAGAATCACATGGTGCTGGACACACCTGCCGCTCAGAGGATTCTGATCTTGAAACAAAGGAGGCTTGTGGGAGGGCCCCTTCTGTGTCTACAAACTGTGCCTTCTCACATTTCCCAGGCTTTTTCCTCTGCCCGAGATGTCCTTCCTGGCCCCCTTTCCCCGGCTGACTTCTACTCATTGTTTGTGTCCCAGTTCAATTGTCACCTCTACCGGAAATCGCTCACTGACCCTCCTCCACATATAGGTTGAGTTCCACTTCTGTGCTCTCTGATCACTCTGGACTGTACCTGCTTCCTCCCTGTCAGCTCGGCAGGGCCCCTGATTATCTGGTGTGCACGGCAGCCTCGGTGTCCAGCATGGGGCCTGGCATGTGGCAGGTGCTAATAAACGTTTGTTCAATGACTGACTCACTCCCTGAGTGATGGAACCAGTGAGTGAAATTCAGCAGCACACTGCTATGGCTTGAATGTTTGTGTCCTCCCCGAATTCATATGCTGAAACCCTAATGCCCAAAGTGATGGTATTTGGAAGTGGGGCCTTTGGGGGGTGATTAGGTCATGAGGGTGGGGCCCTCAGGTATGGGATCAGTGCCCTTATACTAGAGACCTCAGGAGATCCCTTGTCCCTTCAGCCATGTGAGGACACAGTGAGAAATCTGCAACCTGGAAGAGAACCCTCACCTGACCACGCTGGCACCCTGATCTCAGACTTCCAGCTTCCAGAACTGTGAGAAATAGATTTCCGTTGTCATAAGCCACCCAGTCTCTAGCATCTAGCAGCCCAAACAGAGTAAGACACGTGCCCACCTCTCCTGGCTCCCCAACCCTAATCCCTCTTCACAGAGAACACGGAAGCTGGCAGCTTGGGTGGCAGCAGCTGAATTGGAATCTCCCATAACAGGAGGTGCACAGATGTGAAACCAGGTTCCCAGTTCTGGGAGCGCATTTGCTTTGTCAGGAATAGCTGGGTCAGGTGGGTGCTGCTCGGGAGAAACCAGCTCTCGGCTGCCCACCTTTGGTGCCTATGGCAGCAGCAGAAAAGGCTGATCTGGAATCAGCCAGGCCTGAGTTCCAATTCCAGTCCTGGCACAATCTAGCTGGGTGACCACAGGCAAATGCCTCCACCCTGGGCCATAGTTTTCTCATGTATGAAATGGACTCGCCGCCATCCTGAAGCTGCCACGCGCACTTAGGGGAGGCCCTTTGATGGGGTGGGGGGTTTCACAAAAGCATAGTCTGTCCTACATCCTGGCCTCCTCATCCAAGGGAGGGTCCAGGCTCCAGCTCCCAGTGTGCTGGGTTTTAGGAACCCTCATCATCTGCCAATTCTGTCTCTCCTTCCCCTTCTCTACTGATGCTGAGCTCTCCCTCTGGAAATTTCCACTGTAAGAAGGGCCCAAAGGATCCACTGTCATTTACTGAGCACCTACTATGTTCCAGGGCCTGGATATTCTTGCCCTCACTGGATCCTCCCCTCTGTCCCCATTTTACAGATAAGGAAATTGAGGCTCAGAGAGGGAGGACAGGGGCCCAGGGGCACACAGCTGGGAAGTGCTGGACACAGGATTTGAACTCACATCTTCCCTGCCCCCGGCTCTAGAAACAGCCTCTCCTTGGGTGATGGCTCATGGCCCCTGTAACTGCACAGAAAATACCCACCTCCCAACTGAGGCCCCGCAGATATGAGGGTAGAAGGGGAAGTTATTTTGAGAGGAGTGGGAACCAGACAAAGAAAAGAAGCCCCCTTCTTTTTTATTAATAATAATAATAATTAATCTGCCTGATTAATAATAATAATAACCCACGTGTTGAGCCTTTACCAAATGCCATGCCACCTAGGATTCCCAATGACTCTTTTAGGACATGATCAAAATGTATCCCCATTCTACAGATGAGGAAACTGAGGCTCAGAGAGGTGAGGTGATTTTCTAGGAGTTGCCCAGCTTGCAAGCAGCAGTGCTGTGATTTGAACCCCAGTAATGCCAAAGCTCCTTGGCCAGGGCCCTTGCCCAGGGATAACCTCAGGAAATGTTTGTTGATTGACCGACTGAAAAAATGAATGAGAGAAGAAATGATTCAATGAATGAATGGTCAGCTCTAGGATGCCTACAGAGGGCGGGCAGGGGGCTGGAGAAGAGATGCCAAGTCCAATGCCGCTCTCCAGGCCTGCCTCCTGACTTCCCGCAGGGACTTCAATCTTTGGTCTCATCGGGGTTGAGGGTGGGTGGCCAGCCGGTAGGGCAGATCAGGACTCCCCCCGCCTCTGTCCTGCCTCCAGGTGCTCACACTCCTTGTGACTTATTGTTAACTTTACAAGCCCCTTGGTTTTTATGAGGGTTATTTATAAAGCTTTGGGCTTTGATCCACAGCATAAAAAAGCAAACTCCTGTGTCTGAAAATGTCACTGGGGATTAGGGGAGCCTTTGAAGTCCCCTCCCTCCAGGCAGCATCTGCCCAGCTTCCCTTCCAAAGGGCCTCCACTCCTGGGAGCCCTGGCCAGGCCCTAGGGGCCCTCCTTTGGGGTGGAAGTGGCCCCTGTCCAGATGAGTGACAGGTAGGGGTCCCCTCCCCTTGAAGCACTCTGCCCAGCCGGGAACTCTTCCCAGTTCCAGGCAGGATTGGGCCTCCCTGGTCTCCAGATGTTGGCAACATCTGTCTCTCATGTTTATGGACAGCCAGAGGCAGCTATCTCTCGTCCCTGAGCCCAGCAGTAAGGGCTGCGGGGTTTTAAAAAAATGGATCATTATTACTGGCTTATTGGGAGGGAGGGGGACAGGAAATGTAAATAGGCAGGTAGGGGAGAAAGAGCTGTTAGCGAGGCAGGTGGCTATCCCTTTCCTCCTAGCCCTGGGGTCTAACCTTCCACCCTGCCCGGTAGGGAGGGACCCCCTCATGTGTTTCTTCCTTTTTATCAGTCAGGTGACAGCTGGAGTGGTTTAGGCTAGCTCATGGGGGTGGCAGAGAGAGGGATGCAAGTAGACAGTCCAGAGAAACAGTGTGTGCCCTGCTCCCGCCTGGCTCTCCAATGAAGTGGGGCCAGAGGGACGAACAGGATGACCTTGCTTGGCTCCTGTCAAACATTCACAGGGGCCTGACTGCTTCTAGGAGGTTTTCTCTCTCACTCTCTGGATCTTGCAGGACCTCCAAGCAACTCAGTAGCCAATAGCAGGTGAGGAGGTGAAATCCCAGCTTGCCTGGTCTCTGAGCTGTGTGATCTTGAGCAAGCCCTTGCCTTCTCTGAGCTGCCCTTCCCCTATTTGGAAAACAGCGAGCCTCATACCATGCAAGGCTGTGTGGGGATCAAAGGAGGTCGTTCCCGGGAGCACAGGGGATGCTCGGCGACCCTCCAAGGAGCGATGGTCTCTTCTGCCTCCTTCTCCAGACTCGGCTTCCTTTCTTAAGGCTGAGAGGAGGCAAAGCTAGGGCCCCAGAGGGAAGAGGCCTCCGCCAAGGCCCCCTGCCTGGCCCTTTGCCCAGCCTTCTCTTAGACGAAAGGCCTGGCCTCAGCTGGTGAAGGAGGCGGCCACCATGATCTTCCATGGCACTGGCGTCACGGCCACCTCCTTTACCTGTACCTTTAAAGGTCACCGAGGAGGGATGTGGCCCTTCCCTTCGCAGGGCTTTATGGGGGAAGGCAATAAAGTCGCAGGAGGCATGTGCAGGGCAGGGAGCTGTGTGTGTGAGGGTGAGGGGGTGGGACCAGGACAGTGGGAAAACGGGTGGGTGGTTGGAGGCGGGGCCATGTGACCTGGGACGTGAACAGGTATGCCAGGGAGTGAACTGGTGAGCAAATAAACAAACCAGGTCTGCTCATACCATGGAGTACTACTCAGCGATAGAAAGGAACGAACTCTTGATACAAGCAACAACATATGTGAATCTCAAAAAAAAAAAAAAAAAAAAAAAAAACCATATAGTTGCACCTGCTTTGCCATCTGCCTGCAAAGCCTCCTCCCTCCTTGCCGCCTCCCCTACCTCTTTATCTGGCTAAACTCCCCCTCATCCTTCAGAGCCAAATTCAGAAGACTACACACCGTAGGATTTCATGTGTACGAAATTTTAGAAAAGGTAGAACTATAGTGGCAGAGAACAGACTGGTGGTGGTTGGGGGCCAAAGTGTGGGGAGTGGGGATTGACCACAAAGGGGTCAGGAGGGAAATGAGGAGGGTGATGGAGACGTCCTATAGCCGAATCTGGGTATGGTTTATAAGATTGTATATATTTGTATACTAATTGCATGCATTTGTATATACTTGTATACACACTTCACATCAGTGAATTCTGTTGTTTGTAAATTACACTTGGACAAAGGCTAAAAAATCTACAGTAAAAAAACCCACATGCAAGCAGAAGACAATTCGTCTTTATGGAAGATTAAAAAGTAAAGCAGTAGGGGCTTCCCTGGCGGTGCAGTGGTTATGAATCCACCTGCCAGTGCAGGGGACACGGGTTCGATCCCTGGCCCAGGAAGATCCCACATGCCGCGGAGCAACTAAGCCCGTGAGCCACAACTACTGAGCCCGTGCTCCGCAACAAGAGAAGCCACCGCAATGAGAAGACCGTGCATCGCAACGAAGGGTAGCCCCCGCTCACCGCAACAAGAGAAAGCCCGCGTGCAGCAACAAAGACCCAACCCAGCCAAAAATACAAACTAATTAATTAATTAATTAATTAATTTTTTTAAAAAGGAAAGAAGTAAAACTCTCTACCTTCATTTCAACTCCCCAGAAGCAAAAACCCAAGTGTGCATTCAGACTTTCATTCACTCACTTACTCAACTAATACTGACTACCTACTATGTGCTACACACTGCTGTAGCTACTATTAACAATTGTGTGTTTGTGTGTAATTCTCTAGAAACAGTTTCTAGATATACTTTGCTTTTAGGTAATTGTGAACATGCAATAGTCTATTTTGCATATTTTTCACCCGCCCAACAGCCCAGCCTAAGGAGAGATGGGGTGAGTTCCCACCCCCTCCATGCTTTTTAAAGGCTGTCCAGGAGTTCACTGAATGGATGGACCAAATTTAATAACCTGCTCTCTCTTCACAGACATCCCACTAGGCTCTCCATTTTTAAAATATCACACACAGAGCTGCAGTGAACATTCTTGTGCCTACAACTGGGCTTATTCACAAGGTATATTCCTGCGGGTTGAAGAATATTTTTCAAAATTTCAAAAAAATTTAAATCTCTCAAGTCAGCCCTCTTCTTGACATTTGGGTGTGTTTCCACCCTTTTCAGAAAGTGAACCCAAATCTTCACACACGCCGACAAGCTGCACCATCCTGCCCCTATCAATTCCCCTTGGCTTCATCTCACCCTGTGCTCCAGCCACACTGATCTCTGCCCTACCATAGGGCCTTTGCATCTGCTATGTTATCCGCCTGCAAAGCTTCCTCCCTCCTCCTTGTCCCCGTCGCCTGGCTAAACTCTCTTATCTTTCAGAGTTCATCCTACAGGAAGCACTACCTCCTCCAGGGAGTCTTCCCTGATTGCTCTGACTGTTAACAGCGTTCAGAGACCCCATTGCTTTCCTTCAGAGCACTGATGTCCATTTATAAAGAAATTTGTTTTTCTAGGATCCTGGGAACAATGCCTGTCTCCCCACTAGATTGAGAGCTCCACAGGGCAGAGATGGAAACTTGGGTTGGACCCTGGGACCAGGATTGGTTCGCGAGGGATTAAGGAATCGATCTCAGGAAAGATGAGTAGGAGCATGGGGGAAGCAGGATGGGGAAGGGGAGGAAGCCAAGAAGGGTACATTTCCACGCAAAGCCCCCACGGAGGGTGGCTTCATCCTGACCAGGAGCTCGGGAGTGTAAGTTACACCGCAGTTATCCTGACCTGAGGCAAGGGAGCTGGGCTTCCACCCTCACTGTCAGCCATTGGCTAAGAACTGCCCCAGCATGGGGATGAAGGTGTATATAAACTCCCTGGCTCTGGGCACGTGCCTGCAAAGTAGCTCCTGTGGCCTGAAGATAGTTCTTTGAAGGAGTCACAAATGTGGACACATGGAAAAAAGCACACAAAAGCTGGTGGAGGGACATATAGAAATGGTCAAAGGGACCCCAGGAGATAAGTGGCATGTGATTGTACCCACGGCAAATGAGGTCATTTTTCTTCACTCTCCCAAGAATCCAGCATAGCGCTTGGCACAAAGCATGCACTCAAGAAAGACTTGGTGAATCAATGAATGAATGAAAGAATGAATGTGAGTGTAAAGACAATATTCCGGCAGAAGCGATGGCATATGCAAAGCCTCCAAAGCAGAACTAGACATTGCCAACTAAAAATTGTCACTCGCCATCTGCCTCTACAAGGATGAAGTCATGAGCCACTGCTGTCGCTAACTCTGTCAATACTCCCTGAGAGGAGTTCAGGGCGGAGATCAGGAATGAGGCGCTCTGTGCTCCGGGAAAAACTGTCAGGACAACACTTCAGATAGTTAGATATTTTCAGGAGAAGGTTTTATGAGCCCAAATTCTTGCATCTTCTCATATCTAAAAGAGCACTAAGATTATTAATGGTGATGTCTGCTCCTCGTGACTAGCAGCCAGCCTCTGCCAACACGTGTGCTTGACGCATGTGCCCCCTTCACTAAAATCACATATGATACTGACTCTCCCCACCACCTCTTCCGAGCAGTCCCTCAGAGCTATCTGAGATGCTGTCTCCCAGGCTACAGTCCTCATTTTGCACCAAGTAAAACTTAACTCACAACTCTCACGTTGTGCATTTTTTTCAGCATTTATACCCATCTGATGAGAGCCAGTTGTTAAAGGTTCAGGAATTCCGTGAGCCGGTTTTGTAACGTAGTATTCTGATCCCAACTGGTGTGCTGGAATTAATTCAATCCAGTTCTGATGCTTAACCATCAGTCAACATCGGACTCGGCAGGTTAAGGGCCACAGACCCCAACAAGACTGCCCTCGCTGCAGACGACAGCTGCAAGTTCAGGAATCCTGACACTTAGGACCAACTGGCTACAAATTCAGAACTACAAGTCCAGAACTCAGAGCTTCCATGCCTGCTCCCCGTGGAATCGGGCACGTCACCTCCTAGCACGTCAATGTGTTTACCAACCAGGTAGCTGCACTGAGCTTTGGTGTCCAGAGTTTCTACTAAGTTTCCATTACCTAGGCGAGCTTGACTGACTCATTGGCCGTGTGATTGAATTCCATTTCCAGGCCTCTCCCCTGCTTGGAGGGGGTTGGGGTCAGCGGGAGGCAGCACAAAAGCCCACCTTCTAATCCCATGGTTGGTCTTTCTGGTAACAAGCCCCCATCCTGAGTCACCTCATTTGTTAGCATAAACTTAGGTGTGATCCAGGGGTTCAGGAATAACAAAGACAATCTTTTTTTTTCCTGGGTCACGCTTCCGCTTCCACTAAGATGTGGAATCTTAGTTCCCCAACCAGGGATGGAACCCATGGCCCCTGCAGTGGAAGTGCCAAGTCCTAACCACTGGACACCCAGGGAAGTCCCACAAAGACACTCCTATTACTCCAGAAATTCCAAGGATTTAGAGCTTCCCTCACAGGAACCAGGGACAAAGGCCAGTCAGTCTTTCTTATACAAGAAATTCAAATTGTATAAACTTACAGCTAAACAAATCATATTGTAACAGCAATAAATACTCAAAACTCATCATTTCTTAATGTTTCACTACATTTTGCTATTATCTATGCCATTGAGGTTATTTCCATCTACTGTGTCTACATGGTGGAACTACTACATAAGTGATATCTCCATATCTCTTTCCAACTCCACATTCACTAAAATGTTGGTGAGTTTGAAATCAGAGTATTGACACCACAGAAATTGGCAAGTGCTACAGATGAGGGCTTAACTTATTGTGCTGTTGATTATCTAAACTTCGAAAGTGATGGAGAAAAGGTTAATAACACAGATCAAACTTGAAAGTGTGTTGTGTTTATAGCCCTTAAATGTGGCTAACACACAAAACTGAAGAAATATTCTTCCAGTGTTCAAACACCATCATGCAGTTCCCATCACTGACAAATGGGTGAAATTCTAACATACGTCTCCACTGTTTCACTCTCAGCTGACCCATTAACACTTAAATGAAAATATCAACCAGCATTCATGCCCGAACTACACGTGTTCATCAAGTCCAACCATAGGCTGGCTATTGATACCAGAGCTTGGCAAATTTCAGTGAAGGCACTTTAGGAGAATCAATTGGCTCTATGGAATTTACAAGAGAGACTATTGTATGTTTCACTGTTATCTTAAGTGGTGTTCCACACCTCAGTATCAATACAACATATATCAATAAAGGTTCCAACTATGCACAAAGGCACGTGTAACAAATACACTTTGTTTTCTTTCCCCAAAGAGCTGGGACTAAGCCACTATGATAGGGCAGGTTGGATGGAGTGGAAGGGACAAGGTGTCTGAGCGGCTAAAGCTGGAGGTGAGGCCCAGTTCAGATAGTGCGGGAGCCTGAATGTCGGGCTCCGAGAGGGAGATGACCTGCTCTAAGTCACACAGCCAGGAAGTGTCAGAGCTGAGTTGATCAGAGGGTCGTGGTGGGGCCTGCCCTTCTGTCTTGGGTCCTCTACTCCCCTCTCCTCTCCAAGGCTCCAGCTCACTAATCTTAGGGGCAAACCTGGGGTCGTTTGGGTCTGGGAAGTTAACCCAGCCCAGCCTCTGTATCCCATAAGCAGAGGCATTTGTCCAGTCTCTGAGTACCAATTAGTGGGACAAGGGCCTGATTAGTCATGTGGCATGGCAGATTTGGGGGAATTCATCAGGCCGGAGGTGGTGGCAGGGAGGGGACGGAGGAGAAGCGGGGGAAAGTGAAGCATGGGTGCGGAGTCCTAAGGATCCAGGTGATCGGTCCTTACAAGTGGCCATCAGGCTGGCCTGGGGAGAACCAGCCATTGCTCCTGGGAGATGCCACTGGTCAGGGAGGGGAGGGGAGCGGATATTCTGGGGGACCAGGAGGATTTGCTCACCCTTCCCTAGAAAGACAGTACAGAATTTTAGATCAAGGTGGCTCAGGAAATGACCACAGATGGGGCCCTGCCTCCCATGCCTGGATTTCAGAGGTAGGAGGGGCATGGGAGATGGGGCTAGGTGGGATGGGAGGGGGTGCTCTAGGGCAGCTGAGTAGTTGGGTCCCAGCCCGCTCCTTGCCAGCCCGCTTGCCTGGGAAACTGTCAGGAACTGTCTCCCACCTGCTGAGTCTGGGCTGGCTCTTCCAGACAGGGGGGCCCCATGGGACCCCACCTCAAAAGCGTCATCTTAGAAGCTGGGCAGGGTTTCTCAGCTCCTGCGGATGTGCTTGCCTTTTCAAATGTGTTTCTGCTGGGATTGCAGGCAGCGCATCCGGGGGCTTTGTTGGAATTAGAAAAAAGTATCCCCCTCTGGGCAGACCCATGAGGAAAAAGCACCCCTCTGGGTGTGATCATTACCAAAAGGCTACACTTTCTCCAGGCTATTGAAGGCCCTGGGTACAAGCCTCAACTAGTGGACCTCAGACTGAATTTCAGATGCATTTCATCCCTAACCCCACTCCCTCAACCAGGTGCCCCTGGGTGGGGCACAACCTGAAAAACTATATCCTGCAGCCTGTTCCCATCTTCAGACCCCTAGGGACTGCTTTGGTCCCCTGTGACACCATGAAAAGAGCATGGGCTCCAGAACCAGCTAGCACTGGATCCAAATCCCAGCACTGCCTCTAGCCCTATGTGTGCCCTCCCATCTCACCTCTGGGCCTCAGTTTCCTCATCTCTAGAATGGGGATGATGACAGCTCTTCCATCCCAGGGCTCAGGGATGACAGAGGAGATGACATGTACAGCCATGTGCGGTCCTTCCTATGCGCTCAATACATGCTTGGGCCTTTATTCCCTGGCCCCAGCCCAGATCCCTGGCTGTACCTTCCTAAGAATCAGGCCTGCCCATCTACCTCCCCACAGCAGGGGAAGAATCCAGCTGTGGCCCAATGATTAGCGAGGCCGGCAGATAACCTAAGGACTGGACCTGGGATCTAGGACTGGGGAGGCACATGCTAGGAGACAAGATCCAGCCCTCAGAGAAGTGGTCCTTGGCTTTTGGGGGTCATGAGCCCCTCTGGGTATTTGATAGACACTATGGCTTCTCTACCCAGAAAAATGCATCTGTACACACAGTTTTGCATATTGCTTCAAGGGTTCATGAACATAGTAAAACCTAACCATGGACCCCAAAGAACTCCCACCCTAGAAGCAGCAGGCTCAGTTCCCCGTCCCCCCCAGGGGGGCCATCGGGACACTAGATTCTTCCACAGGGCAAGAAGAGAAGAAGGAAGGAAGGAAGCTGGCATCTATTGAGCTGACTTTATATGTATTAGCTTGTCTAAGGCTCTCAGCAATGCTGTGGGGTAGTAACTATTCCCATTTTACAGATGAGGAAACTGAGACTCAACGAGGCTAAGAGACTTGTCCAAATCACACAGCTAGTGACAGAGGTGGGCCTCGAGTCTTGGTTGTCTGATTTCAAAGCTGTTCTACTAGGCGAGGCTGAGGTCTCTTCCTAGAGGGCAAATGCCCTGGTTGTGCCTTTGCAGGGAGAAAGAAGGATGTCAAAGGCCTGATTTTTCTAGCCTGACCCTGAGTGCTAGGGAATGTCAACTGCTCTGTGCCCCTCTCTTCACACCCTGCTGTTGCTCCCATGGATGCCAGAGTCCTATTTGCTGCTGCCACAAGACATTCAGCTTCCATCCTCCAGATTATCCAGGCTTTGTCCCTGGATCAAGTCAGATCAAATTAATCTTTTCCCGGGAGAACCACCCAGCCAGGGCCACAAAGCGATGGAGCCCTTGGCAGTCACTAAGGGTTTATGTGAGAAAGAATCATATGTGGAATGTCTCTGTGCAAAACCACTGTCAAGAAGCTGATCCATAATGTTGTCCATGGTTGTTCTATGTCATATGGATTCTAGAATGGCCCAGGGGACACATCCCTCTCAGGATCCAGACCTAAGAAAAATCTCTCTTTTCTGGAAAACTCATGGTTTTACTTCTCTTAAACTTGGCTTTTGGTAGACAATGAGAACTAGGAAAAGAAACTTGTTTTGCCTTTTTGCCATGGCTGCTAGGAAGCTCAGGACAAGGCTTCCATTTTGATTGCCATCATTTACCTTACCCTAGGTTTTCTGATATAATTTGTTTCCTCACATACTGTCAGAGAAAAAGCACATTCTCCCAAAGAAAGTGCCTTTTAAACAATTTCTAAGGGAATATGTTGACCTAATAATTGTCTTGCAAGACAATGGAAAACAGAGAGAAGGTAATCAGAGAATGGAGCCTTTTACTGTGCATCTCCCTTGCACCCCCATCCAATGGCATAGGCCTCCCCCCAGCTCATTCCCTCTGATGTTAGGGCCTGGCTACCTCTCTGTTTTCAACCCTCTTTATATTTGGCTCTTGTATTTTATTTCCAGTCTTAATGGTATAATTTTAATTAGGCAGGGTTTTTAAAAAAATGTCAACTACCTTGCATAATTTTTTGGAAGCAACACAGTCAGCTGTACAAAATACTACCTGTCTTCAAATGCACAGGTACACACATGACCACAAACGCACATAGACACACACATACACATCCGATCTGAACGCCTCCCTGTCTCCCTACTCTTTGTTTCCTGGGACTCTGGTTTTCCTATGCTCTGCCCTCCCTCACCTGGAACATTCTGGAGCCTGGTGCTGGATAAAAAGATTAAGTCCTGCAGTGACTCTTCTCTCTTCCCCAGGTTGTTGAAGATCTCTATCATTTTCCCATTGGCCTGGTGGGGCCCAGGAAAGGGAATCAGAGATGACTATGGGCCTGGAAATTCAGGGATATCATGGGAATCTCAGGAAGCAAAGATACTTAGATCTCAGCTCCAATTCCAGCTCCATCACTTTTTCCTGTTAGGGGACTTGGTCCAAGTTCTGGACTTCTCTGATCCTCAGTTTCTTTCTTTGAATATTGAGGAGAAATAATCATACAGATTGTTATGAGGATGAAAGAGCATGTAAAATGCCTGGCACACAGTCAGGGCATAATAAATGGGCACTACTTTCACTGCCTTCTGTCAGCTATGAGCAATTATCTCAAGCCCTAAGTCTGGAAGTTTGTGGGTGACTGAGAGATGAGAGTATTTTTGGTCCTAACCAAGGGAACTACTGAAAGCAGAAGTCAACATCTACCAATCCATTCACTTCCCAGTCTGTCCATCGATTCATTTGTTCATTCATCCATCTATCCATCCACCTACCAACTCAAACAGCTATCCGTTTATCCATCCACCCAACTACCAACCCACCCATTCACCCACCCAACTACCAATCTGCTCACCCATCCATCCATCCATCCATCCATCCATCCATCCATCCATCCATCCATCCATCCATCCATCTACCAACCACTAATCCTTCTGTCTGTTCATCTATCCATGTATCCATCTCACCCACCCATCCATCCATCTGTCCATCCTTTCATCATTCATCTTTTCACCTATCCCATTATTCCTTAGCACTTTCTAAGGGCTAATTTCTAGAGATCAGAGGAGAATAAAGCATAAACTTCGCTCTTAAGAACTTCTGGTCTTGGGACTTCCCTGGTGGTGCAGTGGTTAAGACTCCACACTCCCCATGCAGGGGGCCTGGGTTCCATCCCTGGTCAGAGAACTAGATTCCGCAAGCATGCCTCAACTAAGAGACTACCTGCCACAACTAAGGAGCCCACCTCCCGTTAACTAAGACCCAGCACAACCAAATCAATAAATAAATATATTTTTTTAACAGTAGCTTTCTGTTTAAAAAAAAAAGATCTTCTGGTCTCCAGAGGAAGATAAGATACGTAGCTAGATTATTTTCTCATATCTATCTTACCCACCCCACCCCAGGGTATCAGGAAAAGAAATGTTTGGGAAATGTTGCCTATTAGATCCCCCTCTGGGTGATTCACTGCTCACACTATTAGCACATTAAAATATCTGACAAGTCCTCTAGTCAAGATGTCTTTTCAATCACTATTACCCCAAATGACTTGCCTCTAGAACTTATTTTAAGAGGATTACCTGTTAAAATCCCATGGAATGAGATTGCCTCAGAATAGATTTGGGGAAATGCAGATAAACCAAGGAAGAAAGAACCAAGTGTCATTTAAAAAGCACTGAGTAGGAGCTTCCCTGGTGGCGCAGTGGTTGAGAGTCTGCCTGCCGATGCAGGGGACACAGGTTCGTGCCCCGGTCTGGGAAGGTCCCACATGCCGCGGAGCGGCTGAGCCCATGAGCCATGGCCGCTGAGCCTGCGCGTCCGGAGCCTGTGCTCCGCAACGGGAGGGGCCACAGCGATGAGAAGCCCACGTACCGCAAAAAAAAAAAAAAGAAAAAAAAAAAAAGCAGTGAGTAGTATTGGATTATAACCCAAAGTGTAAAATAAATATGCATGAGTCCATAGTGATATAATGACTGAATAAATAAACGAAAGAGAGAAGATACATATCTCCTGCGCAGAAGAACTCCAAATGATTTTTGTAGGTACTGTGTCGTCAAGGAGGGGGAGCCTTACTCCCTACTCCTTAAGTGTGGGCTACACACAATGACCTCCTTCTAAAGAGGACAGTATGGAAAGCAGGGGGAAAGTCACTTTATGGTGGAGAAGACTGGCAAATGCTACCCCAGCCATGTGATCAAAGTTAAGGTCAACAACGGTATGTCAGACTCTTAGTAGGTACCCCTGACGGGACGTGATGAGAATGGCATCTGTGGTCTTCCTCCCCCCCAGATACATAACCTCAGTCTAACTATGAGAAAAATATCAGACAAATCCCAAGTGAGGTACAATCTGCAAAATACCTGACCAGTACTCCTCAAAATTGTCAAGGTCATCAAAAATAAGGAAAGTCTGAGAAACTATCACAGCCAAGAGGAGCCCAAGGAGAAGGATGATAAAATAGGATGTGGTCTCCTGGGTGGGATCCTGATACAGAAAGAGGACATTAGGTAAAAGTGAAAGAAATCTGAATAAAGAATAGACTTTGGTTAATAATAATGTATCAATATTGGCTCATTAATTGTGACAAATGGACCATACAAACATAGGATGTTAATAATAGGGGAAACTGGGTGAGAGGCATATGGGAACTCTCTCTGCACTATCTATGTCATTTTTCTGTAAATCTAAAATGGTTCTGGGATTTAAAATTATTATTTTTTGGCCACACTGCATGGCATGTGGGATCTCAGTTCCCCAACCAGGAATCAAACCCGTGCCCCCTGCAGTGGAAGCGTGGAGTCTTAACCACGGGACCACCAGGGAAGTCCCCTAAAAATTATTTTAAAAATAAATAGATAAACAAATAAATAAACTTCAAACAAGCAACGTAAGGTGTTTGGGGAACAGCCCAGGGGAAATAATATGTCCTGGTTAGGAGGGGATATCTGAAATCAGAGCAGCCTGGGTTCTGTACCTTACTTACTGTGTGACCTCGAGCAAGTTGCTTGATCTTTATGAGCTTCAGTTTCTTCATCCATAAAATGGGGATTTTAAAATGCCGATTATTAGTTGATTTGGATTAAAGGAGGCAATGTATGTAAAGTATTAGGCACCAATAAATTCTCTGGGACTATCAGATTTACTATATTATTATTTTTGGCAGGGTGGGTGGAGGATCTTGGAAGGCTGCAGGGAATAGGGCTATTGGCACCAAGCCTTGGAGAACTGGTAGGATACAGATGGGATTGGGAGTGGGAAGTGGGGTGTCAGCTTGCCCCAAAGCAGAGAGGTCTCTCCTTCTATCCTTAACTCCTACCCTTTGGTTCCAGAGCAGGGCTAAGCAGCCTGAGAGGAGATAGAGACTTCACAGTTAGGTACCTGGCTTCCCACTGGCAGCTATGGCCCCAGCTTGCTCTCTGTGTGCCAGGGTCTCCCGGCTAAGTAATCACTAATTCCCTAGAAGCACCTGTATCTGTAAGCAAATGAGCTGGCAGGTGGTGGCCTGGATAAAATATGACTTGCTCAGCAGGGGATTTGCTTACCAGTCGAGAGGCAGCCCATCCTGCTGCCTGCAGCCCGGAGGCCTCCTGGATAAAGCATAGCATAAACCGCTGGTGCACACTGCGAGGGCAGGAGGCACCCAGAAGAGTGCATGACCCCCTGCTGAGTCCCCAGCCACAGGCCTATGGACATGTTCTCAGTGGTTTGTGGAGAAGAACCAGGACTGGGAATCAGGAGACAAGGGGACTTCATTCTAGCTTTACCACAGGACTTGCTGTGGGGCCTTAAGGCAAGTCACTTTCCCTCTCTGGGCCTTTATTCTCAACTCTGTCAAATAAGAATTGCTCCTCTTCCTCCTATTGATTTGCTACAAAGATCACAGGAGAAACTGTATGGAAACTCACAATATTTGTTATCATCTTGATTATTACCATGTTGCTCCTGCAGAAGCCCTAGTGAGCAGCTGGCTCAGGGGCTGGTAAATTTCTGGTGGGCTGGTAGCTTCAGGGACTTACCTTCAAGGCTATAGTATCAATATCTATTGGCAGAAACCTGATCAAAGACTTTTCCAAGGAGGCAACATGATATATTAAAAAGCACAGGTTCTGGAAACATCAGAACTTTGTTCAAATCCTACAGCTGCCACTCATTAGATGAAGGTACTTGGGCAAGTGACATTCCCCCTCTGAGCCTCAGAGAACTCATCTATAAAGCAGAGTGAAGAATATAATCTTTGGGGTTGTGGTTGTGAGGTTGAAACAAGATTACGTTCCGGAGCATCTGGCTCATAAGTCGCTGCCCGATAAAGGTTAGTTCTTGGAGGCTGAAAGAGGTTTACAAATCAGATTTCCTAACTTTCTACTCAGCTCTTTGCTGGGATCTCAGAAAGCCTTAGGGGGCTTTCCCTGGTGGTGCAGTGGTTGAGAATATGCCTGCCAATGCAGGCGACACAGGTTCGAGCCCTGGTCTGGGAGGATCCCACATGCCGTGGAGCAACTGGGCCCGTGAGCCACAACTACTGAACCTGTGCTCCGCAACAAGAGAGGCCGCGATAGTGAGAGGCCCGCGCACCTCGATGAAGAGTGGCCCCCGCTTGCGCAACTAGAGGAAAGCCCTCACACAGAAACGAAGACCCAACACAGCCAAAAATAAATATAAAAATAAATAAATTAATTTTTTTTAAAAAAGAAAGCCTTAGGGGAAACCTCCAGGCTTCTGCGATCTGAATCACTGCCCCCACCCCCTGTGCCCCACCAGGAGATTTCTGCAACCTGGACCTGGAAGAAGACCCCTTGGGAAGTGCTCCAGCCCAGGGGCTGTGGGGACTGCATGATGAAGACAGAGCCGTTTGCTAATACCATGTGGCTGCTGTGACAGTCTGTTAATGCCATTTACAACGTGCTGTAATTATGTCTCACACATGCTGGCGGCCCAGCCAGCAGGAACGTTCCCTAGGAGGGAAAGATTCCTTTAGTGGGGTGGGAGACTGGGCTTTCTCAAGGGGCTGGGGAATAAGGTTTTCAAAGCCATTGTGAAGGAGGAAGAATTCCTTGCACAGCCCTGGGCACCTAAGAAAGAGGTCACCCCTGCTTGGACCAGTGGTTCCCACCCTGAATTGCTGTGGAACTTTGGACAAGTCATGGCTCCTCTCTGGGCCTCAGTATCCCCTTCTATAAAATAAGGATATGGGGAAAGATAAGAGAAATGTACTGGATCAGTAGTTCTTAACATTTTCTGGAGCATCTCCCTAGACAAATGCCCAAACTCAGCTAATCACAATGTAGCCTGCATTTCAGGGGGCTCATGGGCCACTGAAGTCCATCATAAAGCTCCAAGGACCCCAGGTCAAGAATCTCAATCTAGATCATTTCAT
Organism: Kogia breviceps; assembly: GCF_026419965.1. Classification (NCBI taxonomy): domain Eukaryota; kingdom Metazoa; phylum Chordata; class Mammalia; order Artiodactyla; family Physeteridae; genus Kogia; species Kogia breviceps. The sequence continues at coordinate 71,822,762 of NC_081324.1, forward strand.
GGACCTACTACCAGTATGGTTGAGGTTATTCCACCATCTGGGTTCTGAAGTTGCTCTCTGCTGGGTGTTGTTGCCATGTTGACTGGGACATAGGTATTCATGACAGTTAACTGCTGACTTTGGATTGGACTTCTTATCATAAAGTGCCCAGCGCCGTCTCTTAAGGCTTTTATTTTGCCTTGAATTTAATGGGCCAGCTAATTTCTACAATGCTGCCCAAACTCTGACACTCTAGGATCCTTGCTAGTAGGTCATGCTCATCCTCCTCGAGGTCTGATAAAAAAGAGCTCTGCTTCGGAGTCAAACAGATCTGAGTTCGAATCTCTCCATACTTCCTTGTTGGCAAGCTACCAGCTTCCCTGAGCCTCTGTCTCCTCTTCCAGGAATCCGGTTGTCATGAAGGTTAAATGCATCAATGCCCCTCAGGTGCCTAGCACAGAGTAAGCCACCAATACATGCCAGCTTTTCTGCCCCCATCACACTCTACCACCACGCTGAACTCAGGCCCTCCTCTCCCTTTCCTGGAGGGAGCTGAGAAGGAGTCCTAGGGAAAAGCTCTCGGGAATGGAGAAGCCTATTTCCAAGTCATTAGTCCCCCAGTGTCGGGCTGCAGGATGGATTTTGATCAAGAGCGGGGTGACATTTGGCAAAAGTTGCTGATGAAGGATTGAATGATTAATCGTCATGACAACCAGGCTGGAGTAATGACAGGGATGCGATGGCGCCCGAGTTAAACACAAAGCGGCCCTGCGAGCCGGGGCGGTAAATTACTAGGCATGTCACCGCTGCGCTTTTGGAGAAAGCGGCCGTGCGTTCCTAATGAGAGGTTAACTGTGTCCCCAAAGTAATTACAGCCGATTGAAGAGGTGGCTGGTAATTAGAGGATTAGCAGTGATGAGGCTCACCTTCATGGTTGCCATGGTGATGGAGGGTGGGTGGGGTAGGGTGGCAAGGAGGGTCCAGACTCCTCCTCAAGGCAGGTACCAAAGGCTTCTCTTCTGCACCAGTCTTGGTGTCCACCACCGATGCGACAGGCCCTGGGGAACTGGTAGGCAAGCCCCAAGGTTCTGCCTCTGGTGGCTGGGTCTCAGTATCCCCATCTGTAAAGTGAGGGCTTGAACCCATTTGAGAATATAGAATATCAAAGCTGGAATTCTGGAATGTGTTGAGAGATGTCACTTTCATAATTCAAATAGTGTTTAATTTGCCACCCTCCCCCCAAGCCTGGCTTTGCTGGGACCCAGGAAATTAAACACAAATTCCACTTCTTGGCTGAGTGACTCAAGTCAGGGGTGTGATTGCAATCCTCAGTTTCCTCACCTCTAAAATGAGAAGAATAATAATGGTTCCTACCTCTGAGGGTTATCTGGAGAATACAGTGAAATCATAACTGCAGAGCATCTAGAACAGTGCCTGGCCACTGCAAGAGCTCTATAAATGTTAGCGGTGACAATCACCTTTGCAATCACCTCTCCTCTCCACTGACCTGGGACAGTTGGGGCAGGGAGGGAACAGGAGCCTCAACCTTTTGCTGGGGAATGGGCTGAACCCTCCCACAAGTGACAGGTCACAGGAACTCCAGGGAAAGGAAGTAGGCTCCCACTTCCTGCTCACTTGCTGTGCATCTTTGGTTAAGTCCCGTTGCCTCTCTGAGCCTCTGATTCCTGCCTGCCTGAGCACTCTGTTGGGAGAAAGTCATGAAATGCTGGATTTGTGAAGCACTTACTATAAGTCAGACCCACCCTCACTATGTACTTTACAGCCATTGTCTAATTTGATCCACCACATAACCCATAAAAGTATTATTTTGCCCATTTTCGAGAGGAGAAAACTAAGGCTCAGAGTGGTAAAGTACTAGCCCAGGGGCACACAAGCTGGAGAGTGAGTCAAGATCTGAACCCAAGTCAGTCCAAATTTCTCGCTACCATATGAAGAAGCCTGTTTATCTCCCAGGGAGAAGCCAGGCCAGTCACCTCCACCTAAGCAGGCTGAGCACCGCCCCCCCAATGGACGGAGCTTCGAGAGAGGTCGCCCTGGGATTGGCCAGGGCTGGTATGACATCACGAGGGCGGGGCCATCGCTACTGAAGTGCGTGCTGGCACCTGCCTTGGTGCTGGTGGAGTTTGCACGCCCAAGGGTCAAGTTTGAGATGCTGCGGGGGTCGGGGGGAGGGAGGGAGAGGGGAAGGGGAGAGCGATAATGAACACCCCAAACCAGTTCAGCTGCTGGTGACGCCTGGTGTCCGGGCACAGGCCTTGCTGAATCGCCGAGCTCAGTGGCTTAATTATTCCATCCATAAATGATAAGCCCCGTTCATTTCCAGGCCTTCATGACAAATTTATGGCCTTAATGTGCTCGCTGCCCAATCTTCCCCAGGATTGCAGGGAAACTGGGGGCCCTTTCTGGAGGGCGCAGCGGGCGATTCTTGCAGCCTTAGCCGCTGGGCCACGCATCCGCCCCATCCGGCAATGGCGCCCAGGAACCGTGCTCAGGTCGGCTGGTCTGTTGCAGTTTGCAAACCCATTTTGCTGTTTTGCTTCTGGGAGGTGCTGGAGCTTAAGCTAAGGGCGGTGAGTCAGCGAAGACTCAGGTTCAGGTCCCAACTGTGCTCCCTGTGTGACCTTAAGTATGTGTGGGTCTCTGCCTCGGCTTCCTGGTTATGAGGGTGAAATGAGATGAAACAGATGGGAAATGTTTAGTGTGTAGTAAATACTCAGGATAAGGTAGTGGTTATTGCAGCTTTGGGATTTTCACATAGTTCTATGTTCTTTTTTTGGAGCTTGGGGCCTGGGGACCCAGGGATGGGCCATATCTTAAAGTAGAAAGCCACCAGGCCCCACTTTGCTCTGACTAGAGAAGGCTGCAGAAAATGCTGGCTATGTAACCTTGCCTCAGTGACCAGGAGCCTGGTCGCAGTGTCAGTCTCACCTCCAACTCTGGGCTGGCCTTGGTGACTCCTGCCTTTCCCTAGGTTTCCTCATTTGTCACAGGACCTCCAGCACAATACTCAGAGCTGCCATGGGCCATAGGTTCCAGCATAATCGAGAAGTGGCAGAATCAGTTTTGGGGGGGCCAATTTCTTGAACGTACGCAAGGCCCTCCAGCCTTGATGGCGGACAGGCTCTGAGTGGGGTGGGGTGAAACTCAAAGAACCACAGAAACTTGGAGCCGGCAGGGGCCTCAGAGCACCCCCCCCTCCAGCCTCACACTTCACAGATGAGGATGCTCAAACATGGCTGCCATATATTAAGTGCTTACTGTATACCGCACACCACAGTCATAGCTTACCCTCTATTGTCTTATTCAGTCCTCACCACACCAAGTATGGGCCAGAGATGACTAACCCCATTTTACAAAGGAGGAAAACAGAGGCCCAGAGAAGTACAGAGTCTCGGGCACGGCTACACAGCACCACCTGCCTCCAAGTCCAGACCCTTCCCGCTTGGCTACACCATATGCGTTTGCATGTCATGCATATGCATGCCTCCCGTGTGTGTGCATGTTTGTGTAGAGGTGCCAATATAAGGATGTGGGTGTCCACCCACACGTGAGCACGTATGTGCTGTACCTGGAGCACATCTCCCGACTCCCTGTCCAGTGCTCTTTCATCCCTACCCAGTGCCTTTTTTGCAAAGAGAGCTGATTGGAGACAGGAGCCTTTCAGCCTGGGGAATGCCTGGATTCTGAGAGTCTTAGGGACTTAGCTTTAATTTGTATGCTCATTTGCATGCCAGGGTAGCCACTCCCTTAGCAGGACCCAGCCTGGCCAGGGACTGTGCCTGTAACTCCACCCTAGCTACCCACTGGAGGTTCAATTTCCGTGAGGTCATTTCTATCATTCCACCCATTGGGTAGATCATGAAAGTGAGGCTAAGAATGGCTGGACCAAGATCATGCTACCAGCAGGGGGCAGAGCCAAGTTCTGATCCTTGGTTTGGGGACTCCAAATCCAGTGGCCTTTCCCCAGTCCCATCCTGCCTGCAGCCTCGAGGTGGGCGTGGAAGAGTAAAGAGTCAGGAGGGGCTTCAGGGAGAAGAGACCATGAAGTCCTTGAAGGTTCAGGAGGGGTTGAGGAAGCAGAGACAGGGGAGGGTAGAAAGTGTGTGTGTGTGTGTGTCTGTGTGTTATGTGTGAATACATAGGTGTGGAAGAGTGTTTAATCATCTTCAACAAAATGATTCAGAGCCTATTATGTGACAAGCACATAAACAACAATAATAATAAATAACACAGTAAATATGTATCTGCTGCTTACGGTACATCAGGCAAGTGACTTCCACTAACTCATTTAATCCTCACACCAACCCTATGAGATGGTAACATTATCATTCCCATTTTACATATGGGGAAACAGAAGCACAGAGAGATGTAGTAAGCTGCTCAAGGTCTCACAGCTGATAAGTGGCAGAGCTGGGATTCAAACCCAGGCTATCTGGGCCCATGGTTCATGGACGCTTCCCTCTCAAGTTGGGAGACCTTGCCAAGTTGAGGTGCTGCTCCCAGAATGATGAGACATGAGGATGTGCGCGCGTGTGTGTGTCTTAGCTCAGGCTTCCATAAAAATACTACAGGCTGGGTGATTTAAACAACAGAAATGTATTTTCTCATAGTTTAGAGGCCTAAGAAGTCTAAGATCAAGGTGCTAGCCTATTCAGTTCCTGGTGAGAGCTCTCTTCCTGGCTTGCAGACAGTTGCCTTATTGCTGTGTGCTCACATGGTCTTTCCTTGTTTCATGTGCATGGGGAAAGACAGATTTCTCTTTCTGGTATCTCTTCTAATAAGCACACTAATCCCATCATGAGGGCTCCACCCTCATGACCTCATTTAACCCTAATTACTTCCCAAAGACATCCTCTCCAAATACCATCATCACATTGAGGGTTAGAGTTTTAACATATAAGTTTAGGGGGCGGGGGACACAGACATTCAATCCGTAACAGTATGTTTGCTATATACTTGTGCACATGTACATGCATGAGTGTGCATGTACACATGAGTGTGGTGTGTTTGCATGTCCATGCATGCATTTCATGTATGTGTGTTTTTCTGTAAAGGTGCCTATTGGTATATAAGGATGTGGATGTATATACATGTGCAAGTATGTGCACGTAAGCATGTTCTGTGTTTATGCATATGTACATCTGAGTGTGTACACTCAGATAAGAGGTTGGGAAACCTCATCCCAGGTCAATCCCTCTGCCAGTTGGTCCAAGAGCCCTGTGAAAGTCAGGGTCACACAAAGGGGACTAAGGTGGGACTTTGGAGAGCTAGGCCCTAAGAGCTAGTGCTCCCTGGATCGGGGGGAGGGGACTCCCCAGCTGCTCATGCCTGTCACCCTGGCCTCCAGCAGACATTAATAATAGATCAGCAAATTCCAAATGTAAATAGGGCAATCAGGCCCGAAAACACAGACATTCATCACCCTGATACAAATTATGCTGCTGGCCCTGATGTAATTACTGGAGTTCAGCTCGATGCATGAGCCACCCCCACTCTGTACCCCTGCACGTTGCTTTGGGCTTGTGTTCTTCCCTGAAAACACTCCCAACCTGACCCCACAGGGTCTCTCTGGCCACAGCCAAAGGTCCCCAGCTGTCTTAAGCAGCTATGAAGATAGAAGACCCATGAGATCCTTGTGCTTTGATGGCAGAGCCCTGAAGTTCAGGGAGGCAGACACCAGACAACAAATCTTCCCCAGTTCTGGCTCCAGTTTGGAAATGACTTGCTGTGTGACCCCAGGCAAGTCACCTACCCCTTCTGAGTCTCAGTTTCATCTTCTATCCAAAGGAGCTAACAATACGGTATGGTGTAAGAGCTTTGGGTTTTACAGTCAGAAAGACCTGGGTTTGAATCCCAACCTTATTACTCTTGAGTTGGGAGACCTTGGGCAAGTTTCTCCCCCACTCTGAGCCTAACTCCTTCATCTGTAAAATGGGTGTAAAATGCCTCTTATGGGATTATTTGAAGGAAAGAATGAAATAATATTTTTTCTTTTAATTGGTGAATTTAACTCATTCACATTTATTGTGATTATACTATCATATATAAAATATATGCCACCAACATATAAGTAGATTTTAAAAATCTATATCCATATATAGTGATTATATAATTATGTGATTATATGGCTGCACTCTTTCTTGTCATATCTGTTTTGTTTCCTATTTACCAGTCTTCCTTTTGTTTCCTTCTTTCCCATGGCTATTATATTAGTTATCTATAACTCCAAAACTTGGTGGCTTACCACAATAACCACTTAGTATCTCATAGTTTCTGTGGGTCAGGAATTTGGGAGCAACTTAGCTGGGTGTTTATGGCTCAGGGTCTCTCATGAGCAGCTATCATGTCAGCCAGGGCTGCAGTCTCATCTGAAGGCTTGTTTGGACTGCAGGTTCCACTCCCCAAAGTGGCTCCTCAGTTCCTCCCCATGTGGAGCTTCCCATAGCTGCTTAAGTGTCCCTATGATATAGCTACTGGCTTCCCCTAGAGCAAATGATCCAATAGAGCAAGGCAGAGGCTACAGTATCTTTAGTGAGGGATGCTTGGAAGTCACAGCTGTCATTTCTGCGAAGTTGGTTACAAAGGTCAGTCTCTTCATGTAGGAGAGGGCTACACAGCAGATGAATACCAGGAGGCAGGGATCACTGAGGGCTGACTTGGAGCCTGGCTACCACGCCTGTCTTATGTTAGATTGAATGATAATGTATGTAAAGCTCTTAGTCCAGGAACTGGGAGAAATTTATTAATCACTGTGACCCCAACACCTGGCACAGACTAGGCCTCCACAGTAATCGGATGGCAAGTAAAGGACAATAGCAGAATTAGGTCTCCTCTCCCCAAAGCCATTTCCTCGAAGCCAGTGGGCCAGTAGCTATTTATAAGCCCCCATCCTCCTTCCTTGCTGCTGTCCAGGCCTTGGCTCTGGACGGGCTGAGAGATGAAGGGCCGAGACCTCCTGCCTTCTCTGAAACGGAGAAGAGAGTCTAGACCAAAGGCAGTTTCCAGGCCTGTCTCATCCTAACTTTACATTGATCAGTAGTTAAACACAGCCTCCAATTACTATAACGTTTGGCAAGGCACCAAGCTTGTGTGAAACCTTGCAATAAACATCTGCTTTATAAATTGCTTCTTGGTGCAGTGCCGCACCAGAGGGGTTCTTGGGGGTTGGGGAGAGAGAAAATCAGAGAGCTGGGAAAGGGAGGAGAGGTTAGGGAGGCAGAGAGACAAAAGGAGAGGTGAGAGAGAGGGAAGAGGAGGAAGAGAGGGAGAGAGGGACATGAAGGGCCCGCTCATTCCTCCGTGACCCTCACCACCCTCCAAGGTGGAGACCCAGGACTGAACCAAGAGCGGAGGAACACTTGTCTCTTGAGGTTTTGTCACACACCTCATGCAAATTACTCTTCTGTTGTTTTTCTATTTTACCAAATCCCATAACATTCCACTCATCTGCCATTTACATTTAGAGGAAGAAACATAAAGATGTATTTGCTACACCTGCAGCCCCTGTTGGGGGTGAGATATTCCCCAGGCTGCAGAGAAAGAGGCGGGTCAATGGTTTCCCACCACAGGCCTGCAGCCCACTCCCCCCAACTACACACACTGTCCCCTGAGCGAGAAATGGGCCTGTGCACCCCACTCTGTCTCCTGCACGGTCTTACTCAGGGAGGCCACAAGGAAGGGCGAACCCCAGGATGGGAAATGAGACGGAACTGGGTTGAGCTTCGGCTCAGCTCACATGAGACTTTGGGCAAGTGACTTGCCTCTCTGGGCCTCTATTTCCACACCTGTGAAATGGGCATAAAACCACCCTCGGAGGTCTTGGGAGGACTATGGGAGTTGCGGAGGCAGGCCTCAGGCCAGACCTTTTCCTCTCGAGCCTCATCTGAAAATGGGAGTTTGATAGACCTGTCACCCCAGCCTGCCTGTTTGTTCATCCAGCACTGGAGGAGGTTGAGGACTTCTAGTGGGTGGGGCTGGGCAGAAAGGGGATGGTTGCCTGAGGCCAAACTGCCTGTGTGGGGCACCCTCACAGCTGCCCAGGGCAGCTGAGATGAAATGAAATAGCACACATGTCACATGCTCCTCTAGTCACGTTAATACCGCTACTGTGATCTGAAACCCCACCTGGGGGGTGCGGGGCGGGTCCATCTCCCTTATTCCGTCCACATTGGTCAGGTAAGATGCAAGGCGAGATGAGTGGGCCTCCTCCCATCTCTATGCCCGGGTGAGCTGCCCAAGAGCCCGGGGGGGTCCACCATTAGAAACCCTTTTCTTACCATTGACACGGGATCCTCTTTAAAAATGAAAATGCCCCCTAGAAGGCTGGCGGAGGGACTCCTCCTATCTTAGCAAGAATTCTTTAGGAAATGACCTAATCTGCAAGTGAGGGGGGGATGTTCAGCCGAGTGCTTGGGTCACGGTGAATATTTGATGAATGAATGAATGAAGCCTTCCTTCTGTCTGGCGCTGGCATCCTCACTACGACACGTTTACCGCACGGGAGCCCAGCCTCACTGTGAACTCTCTCCCAATGCAGGGAGCTCATTGCCTGGAGGGCAGCCTGGTCCATCCCTAGACAACGTCAGGCACTGGAAGAGTCCCCTCTGAGCTCAAGCTCACGTCCCTCAAACTCCTCCGGGAATCTCTTTCCCCTGGATCACAGCACCGAGGTCACTCTCCAGAAAACCACAGATAAGCAGTTGCCAATAAGTTCTGTAAAAGCTTACCTTGCCATCTTGGGATGTTTGTCAATGAAACTGAGGTAGCAGGTGAGGTTTCATTCAGAGCTGTCAGCCCGGGGCAGCACACAGGTGCTCCGATGAGCAGGAACACGGCAGAATAATAACAAGAGCTCCTGGCTATTGTAAATAGAGCTGCAATGAACATTTTGGTACATGAAATAGCCAGGAGATGGAAATAACCTAAGTGTCCAACATCGTATGAATGGATAAAGAAGATGTGGCACATATATACAATGGAATATTACTCAGCCATAAAAAGAAACAAAATTGAGTTATTTATGGTGACATGGATGGACATAGAGTCTGTCATACAGAGTGAAGTAAGTCAGAAAGAGAAAAACAAATACCGTATGCTAACACATATATATGGAATCTAAGAAAAAAAAAAAAGGTCATGAAGAACCTAGGGGTAAGATGGGAATAAAGACACAGACCTACTAGAGAATGGACTCGAGGATATGGGGAGGGGGAAGGGTAAGCTGTGATGAAGTGAGAGAGTGGCATGGACATATATACACTACCAAATGTAAAATAGCTAGCTAGTGGGAAGCAGCCGCATAGCACAGGGAGATGAGCTCGTGCTTTGTGACCACCTAGAGGGGTGGGATAGGGAGGGTGGGAGAGAGGGAGACGCAAGAGATATGGGGACATATGTATATGTATAACTGATTCACTTGGTTATAAAGCAGAAACTAACACACCACTGTAAAGCAATTATACTCCAATAAAGGTGTTAACAAAATAATAACAACAAGAGCTCACCCAGGCCAGGCGTCAGGCACTGTTTAAATGCTTTCACGTGGAGCAGCTCATCTACTGCTTCCAACCCTCCAGTGAGGTAGGTGTTAGGAAATGGAGACTCAGAGAGGTCAAGTGACTTGCCCCAGGCCCCACAGCTGCTTAGGATCAGGGTAGGGATTTGAACCGAGACTGTCTTATTCCAGAGCCTGGGCACCAAAGCCCTACACTAAACTGCTGCTCTACTTACCTGTGATTCCAAATTTTCTTGACGCTGGGCAATCAAAGCCAAGTACAGGGTTCTTCTCTGGCAGCCCAGTGGTTAAGACTCCACGCTTCCACTGCAGGGGGCATAGGTTCGATCCCTCATTGGGGAACGAAGATCCTGCATGCCGTGTGGTGTGGCCAAAAGAAAAAAACAGAAACAAATATGGAAGTAAATTAGATGTGGGGCTGATACAAGGCAGCACCTGTCATCCCTAACGCCTGATTTCAAATGTTTACATCTGTCAAAGCAGCTTCCTTGTTTTTCCTAACTGGCTTTATGAATACATATATTATCTTATTTAGCCTATCTTCGGTCACAAGTGATAGAAAACCCAACTGGCTAGAGCATAAATGGCTCTTGCAACAAAAACCTCCAGAGGTGGTGCTACTTTCAGGCACAGCGTGATTCAGGGGCTCTCGTGATGTCACCGGGGTTCAAGTATTCGCCATCTCTCAGCTCTGCCTTTCAGGGTATCGGCTTCATTCTTAGACTCCAGGGGTGAACTCTGACAGCTCTAGGCTTACCCAGCCCCCATCTCAGGTTCAAATCTAGGAGAAAAAGGACCTTCTTTCCCTCTGTAGTTTGCATGGAAATCATAAGCCTGACTGGCTCACATTGGTCACAGTCTGGTCCTTGAACCTTTCCCTGTGGCCAGGGGATGTCTTTGGCATTGAGTAGACGCCAACTCCGGTGGGGGTGGGGAGCTGAGAGAGGGGGAAGGACAATCCCCCCCGAAAGGAAGGTCAGGATGTTATCACCAAAAGGAAAAAGGATGCAGGATGGCCAAAAGGCTGCAAACATCCCTGAGTACAAATGTCATGCTTTGAATGCTACTAAAACGTTCTTGTTCCTGTTTTACACGTATTGGGTTTCCACCTAAGATTCCATTTGTAAATGAATTACATACCTAAAAACTGTTTGCGGATCATTTAAAATAGCTTCCTAGGGTCTGTCATCACAGGGATGGGTATGAATTCACCAACTGGGGGGGGGCATGCAAGGGTTTGCCATTTCTCTCGATGGGATAATGATAATTATAAGGCTAAAGCTACTATTTACTGTATACTTGCTCTGTATATACTATTTTTTAATTGAAGTATAGTTGATTTACAATATTGTGTTAGTTTCAGGTATACGGCATAGGGATTCAGTTGTGGGGTTTTTTTTTGCAGATTATCTGTATATACTATTAATCCACTATTGCTGGAGGAAATTGATGCCCAAAGAGATTAAGTAATTTCCCTAATGTCACTGAGCTGGTAGAAGGAAGACTGAGAACAAGAACCAGATCGGCTTGACTCGAAAGCCGGTGTTTTCTTGTTTAAAAATTTTGTATTACATTTTTATACTTACAGACACCTTAGTTGGTTATTGTAAAAAAAAAACTCAAACCATGGAGAAGGTTATAAAGGAGACAATTCAATTACCCCCCTGGGGCTGAACATTTTAAAAGAGTTAAAACTTAAAAAAAAAAACAAGTCCTGGGGCTTCCCTGGTGGCGCAGTGGTTGAGAGTCCGCCTGCCGATGCAGGGGACGTGGGTTCGTGCCCCGGTCCGGGAAGATCCCACATGCCGTGGAGCGGCTGGGCCCGTGAGCCGTGGCCACTGGGCCTGCGTGTCCGGAGCCTGTGCTCCACAACGGGAGAGGCCACAACAGTGAGAGGCCCGCGCACCGCAAAAAACAAAAAAAACCAAAAAAACACACAAAAAACCCAAGTCCTACTGCACATAGTAAAAAGTAAATTAAACTAGCACGAAAGAGGATGAAATGAAAATCAAAAACTAACCCCATCCCCGGTTCTTTGGTCTCACTTCCCAGAGAGAATTGCTGTGAGTAGATATTTGTGTGACTCTTTCTACATAATTTTCATGCACATCAAGCACATATATGTCTACTTTTATGTAAATGAGAGCACACTATAAACTGTCCTATAACTTGCTTTTCCCACTCAGTAATATCTCATATACTTTCTTCTCTATTGGTCCACACAGGATGATCTCATTCTTTTTCTTAGCTGTCTAGTATTCCACTCAAATGGCTGTATTATAATATACGTGTATCTAGTCCCTTGTTGAAGGACATTTAGACTGTTTCCAGTTTTATGCTTTTTTTAAGGTTGCCATGAGCATTCCTGTACTTTTCTCTTTGCCTGTTAAGCACAGACTTGGCTTCCACGCTGTAACCACCTGCTCCACACCCCTCGTCTGCATGGCCACACTCCCCCTGCCAACTTTGCCTTCCCCACCGACCTCGGCTTTGGGAACCTCCACGGAGCCAGCCTTGACCACTTAGGGGACGTGAAGGGGCCTCCCCTCCTCGTGTCCCAGCCAGTCTCAGCTCTGTCTCCTCTGAAGGCCCCAGCTCAGTGCTCTCAGCGTCTCTCTGTGATGAGATAATTTACATTTTCTGTTCTTTTTCTTTTTCAGCAAAAAGGGGGCACTTAAAGTGAAATATCTCTTGCCACACTGTTAATAAGGATTCATAAAAGTGAACTGTTCACCTTGTCTGTCAGCAGGCAGTTATGACAAATCAATAGTGCACAGAGGAACCCTGTTTCTCGTGTCTGACGCTGCCTCTTCAGTGGTGTGGGAGGGCGGAAGCACCCTGCCCTCCTCAAACACCCCACTGGGAGCCTGGTGCGTTTGCAAACATGGGGCCCCTGGGCCCAGGTGACAGCCCAAATCAAAAGTCAATGCAGGGCTTCCCTGAAGGCACAGTGGTTAAGAATCCACCTGCCAATGCAGTGGACACGGGTTCAAGCCACGGTCCGGGAAGATCCCACATGCTGCGTAACAACTAAGCCCGTGCACCACAACTACTGAGCCTGCGCTCTACAGCCTGCAAACCACAACTCCTGAAGCCCAGGCACCTAGAGCCCATGCTCTGCAACAAGAGAAGCCACCTCAATGAGAAGCCCACACACAGCAACAAAGACCCAACGCAGCCAAAAATAAATTAAATTTAAAAAAAAACAACCTTAAAAAAAAAAAAGTCAATGCAGACAGCTGTCATTTGGTGTAGAAAAAGCTGCCTGGCCCTACACCCTGACTGCTTTCTTCCCCAGTACTGCCAGGAGAGCATGGGTCATAGGCCACTTCTTCTAGGAAACCTTTCCAGACTGACACGCTCACTTATTCACTCAACAAACACATATGGAGGCCCTACTATGTGGCAGGTCCATGCTGGGCACACAGAGGTGATGCAACATGGTCCCTGCTTTCTACAGTGGAGAAGAAAGACAGATAAACAAAGAAGGGTGAGGTGTACTTCTGCAGGGGACACTCGGGGATGGTTGGGGCCCAGAGGGGACCCCTGACCCAGTCTAAGGGGTGGGGTGCTCAGAGAGGCTCCCTAGAGGATCTATGTCTCTGCTCAGAGTCCAGGGAGCCAGGTGGAGTACAGGAGGAAGGCCACGCCAAGCAGAGGGAACAGCCCCATGCCAAGGCCCAGAGACAAGGGGAGGGAAGGCAGGTGGGTCTGGGGGCATCAGAGGCTTGATCTGACTGGAGCGCACGGTCAGAGAGGAGATGAGATGGGAAGGTGGGCAGCAGCTGGCCATGGAGGGCCTTGCAGACCCCACTGAGGAATGGGACCTGCCAGGGGCTGACACCTCTGGATGGTGGTATTTGAGGGTGAGTTTTAATTTGTCTTTGAAACTACCTTTCTTGATTTTTCTATCATGAACATGTGTTACCTTTGTAATAACTTAAAAATAACAATAAAAATTACAGCAGAAGGGCAAAAAGGGAGAAGTAGCAATAGTAGTGATCATGGCAGCAACAGTAATAGTAATAGTGGTAATAGTAGCAATACTGGTAGTAATAGCAGCAATAGTGGTGGTAGTTATAATAAGAGTAGTGATAGTGGAAGTAATAGTAGTAATAGTACTAGGAATGGTACTAATAGTGGTGGTGGCAATAGTAACAGTGGTAATAGTACTGATAATATCAGTAATGGTGGTATTAAGAGTAGTAGCAGTATTGGTGGCAGTAAAAGAAACAGTAGCAATAGTGGTGAAAATAACAGTAATAGTATAGTAATGGTGGTGGTGGCAATAATTGTAATAGTGGTAATAGAGGCAATAGTGTAATATTGCTAGTAATAGTGATAGTAGTAGTAGTGGCAGTAATAGTAATAGTAGTAATTGGTCTGGGGTGACAGGCCTCTCATCACCACTTTTCCAACACCAAGAAACTTAATTGCCTCTCTTCCCAGCTCTGAGAATCCTCAACAGTCAGAATTTTCCTCTATCTTTTGTTTTCTCCATCTACTCACCAACCACCCACCACCCACCACCCACCCACCCATCCATCCATCCATCCACCCATCTCTCCCTCGTCTATCCATCCATCCGTTCTCTGATTTTTTTTTTTTTTTGGCCTCACCACACGGCTTGCAGGATCTTAATTCCCCAACCAGGGATCAAACCCTGGGCCACGACAGTGAAAAAGTGCCGAGTCCTAACCACTGGACAGCCAGGGAATTCCCCATTCTCCTATTTTTTGTTGTAAAGAGTTTCCTTGATTTCGGACTTCCTTAGTGGTCCAGTGGTTAAGACTCTGCACTGCTAATGCAAAGGGCCCGAGTTCGATCCCTGGTCAGGGAACTAGATCCCGCGTGCCTCAACTAAAAGATCCCACACGCAGCAACTGAAGACCCCGCCTGCTGCAACTAAGACCTGGAGCAGCCAAATAAATAAATAAAAATTAAAAGAAAACGTTTCCTTGATTAAAGTTCACCAAATGTTAATTTCTGGGTAGTGGAATCTTGAGTGATTTTTTTTCCCCTCTAATCTCTGCACTTTTCCATAGTGTTTGAATTTTTACACCACACATCCATCATATCTGTTTGCATAAAAATGATATATTCATAAAAATAAACAAGCATACCAAAATAGAAAACACACCCAAGATTTCACATTTCTTTCTCTGGTGGAAGTCAGCCGCCATGAAAGAAGCCTGACTACTCTGAGACCGCCAAGCTAGCTAAGTGGAGAGGCTGTACAGAAAGAAGGGAGATATTGAAGAAGCTCCAGCTGTCTCAGCCATTGAGCCCAGGCATCAGATATGCGAGTGAGCGAGCCATGTTGGACATGTCAGTCCCAGCACATGCAACTTGGAGAAGAACCAAGGAGCCCATTTGGCAGCCAGAAGTGCCACCCCAGACCTATTTCTAGTCTTTCAAACCACTCCAAATTAGGACCCAGTCATTGGTGAGCAAACACAAGCTATCTCTTCTGTGCTCTGCCTAGGTCAACATACCAAAACAGTTTTGTTTTGTTTTTTTCCACTACGCAGGCCTCTCACTGCTGTGGCCTCTCCCATTGCGGAGCACAGGCTCCGGACGCGCAGGCTCAGCGGCCATGGCTCACGGGCCCAGCCGCTCCGCGGCATGTGGGATCTTCCCGGACCGGGGCACGAACCCATGTCCCCTGCATCGGCAGGCGGACTCTCAACCACTGCGCCACCAGGGAAGCCCCCAAACAGTTATTTTTTAAACATACACACATACAATTAAGACCTGGATTTGAATTCCAGCTCTGACACGGTTTGGGTATGACCGTGGGCAAGTCCCTTTACTTTTATGCTCTCGGTTTCTCTATCAGTGGAACAGGAGCTGGATGGCAGGTGATCACACTGCTAGTTTCTCCCAGATCTCTTACTCATCATGTCAGGAAGGCAGCATCGTGGGGTGATACTAACTTGGGCTTTGCAGTCAGAGTCCCAGGTTCAAGCCTTGGCTCTGGCATTTATGAGCATGTGACCTTGATTCTCCATGGAATGCTTAGCTTTTTAAAAAAAATTTTCTGTTTGGCTTTTCTATCTTGATAAAAAATATGTGATGTTGAGGGACTTCCCTGGTGGCCCAGTGGTTAAGAATCTGCCTGCTGATGCAGGGGGCATGGGTTCGAGCCCTGGTCCAGGAAGATCCCACATGCCGCAGAGCAACTAAGCCCATGTGCCACAACTACTGAGCCTGCGCTCTAGAGCCTGCAAGCCACAACTACTGAGTGCATGTGCCACAACTACTGAAGCCTGCGCACCCAGAGCCCACGCTCTGCCATAAGAAAAGGCACCACAATGAGAAGTCCGCGCACCGCAACGAAGAGAAGCCCCCACTCGCCACAACTAGAGAAAGCCTGTGCGTGGCAACGAAGACCCAATGCAGCCAAAAATAAGTAAATAAAATAAATAAATTTAAAAAATATATATATATGTGATGTTGGGTGTCACTGCCAACAGAACTGTGGCTAATGCTGCCCAACTATATTTCTGGTACTTTTGACGTTTCAAACATGTTTCGACAATTTTAAAATAAAGGTTCCCTCTGCGAAGTTGTTGGGGGGATGCATTTTGCCCCCCTCTCATACTTTGAGCCTGGATTCTCAAACTAAGTGTGCTGGGGTTCAGGAAACCTCTTAGGCAGCCTGTGCCCCAACCATCAGCCCCAAACAGGCTAGGATGAAGATCTTGGCAGGGGTGTCCCCCTGCAGCCTGTGAGTGTGCGGGTGCGCGCGCGCGCGCACACACACACACACACACACACACACACACACACACACACACACATCCATGCACAGACCTGGCCTGATTAGAGTCAAAAGGGCGAAAAGAGCCAGATTAAATATGTGTTGATTATGCGAGCTCGTGCTCCTGTTTATTTCTCATAAATAAGACATGAGACCTGTTTTCCACCCCCAACACACACACACAGAAACACACACACGCACACACACTTCCAGGGGGTGATATTTATTGTATGCAAATCAGAAACTGAACTGGGAGGAGAAGTAATCACCTGTTTATCAGATGGTGAGCGGATCAGGCAGAAAATAATCACCCTGGCTAACACTGTCACATCAATTTGAAAAGAGATAACATAGACTCGTGTCTGGATTTGCTGTGCCTTGGACAAGTTAAGGGCTGGATCTGGGACCCTTACATGCTCAGGTCAGCCGGGCCCCGTCTGCTCCGCCCAGTGGTCTTAGCTGGGTAATTGGTGGAGGGTAGCACAGCATTCATGAGACAGCAGGAGGAAGACAGCAGTTGCCTGCAGCCTGCGTGAGCTTGGGCAGCTGTTTGCAGGAAAGACAGCGCAGCCGGCAGACCAAGTTCAAGTGTGGGATCTGCTGCTCCTTGCTGTGTGACCTTGAGCAAGCTGCTACACTTCACTGGGCCCCCATTTCTTCATCTGTGAAATGAAGATGATCCTAATTCCAGTCTCGCGGGTGCTGGGGGCATGAGAGGACTCGGGTGTGTCTGGAGCAAAAGGCACCTGGAGTCACCTTAGACCCTTCTTTCACCCTCGCCCCCCTGTTTCTGCTTCATAATATTTCTTGCATGTGAACGCTGCCTGACACCCTGTGAGTGTCCAGTCAATGCTAAGGGCTCACCACCTCTCCCAGACTGACCACCTGGCGGGCTTCCCTCCCTCCCTTCTAACCCGTTCCTCACCCTCCAGAGCAGAGAGGGGGCTCTTTCTCATGTCGAAATCCCATCATCACATCGCTCCCCTGCTCAACAGCCTGTTGTGGCTCCTTGGTGCCCTCAACACGAGAAATCCATGCTCCTCCCTGTGCCCCACGAGGACCCCTGGTCCCGGCCCAGCTGACCTCAGCATCCCGATGGCCTCCTCCTTCATGACACTCCAGCCTCTCGGATCTTTTTTCAGATCCTTAAACATGCTGAGCCGGTTCCTGCCCCAGGGCCTTTGCCCTTGTCATGCCCTTTGCCTGGAATCTTCTGCCCGGGCTCCTTTTCCATGAGGCCACTTAAATGTCACCTCCCCAGGGAAACTGTTCTGTTAAATTAGGTCCCCTGCCAGCTATTCGCCTGCTCTGAAAACCTTGTCAGTTTCCTTCACGACACCGCTTACAGTTTGTCATCGTGTTATTTATTTGGGTTTACTGGAATGTGGCTATCTCACCAACTGACTGTGAGCTTTGGAGAACAGGGACTGGGCCTGGTTTGCTCATCATGGTGGCCCTGTGAGCTGATGTACAAGTAGCCACTTCAAATGGGCCAAATGGCCACTGTGGACGTGACCATGGAGGCACTGGGCAGGGGGTGGCCAGGGCGGAGGGGTGCTCTGGGCTGGCGACCATGCTTCTTGTCCCCCTCTCCGCTCCCTGCCAACTCCAGGGCCCCCTAAGGGATGTTTTCCTGCCTCTCCCTAATGGCCTGACATACAGGGTCCCGGTGATAAACCTCCCTCTGATAAAAGATGCAAAACTAACATCTGGTGGTTAATTAATAAAGAGCAGCGGTGTCTGGCTGGGGCATGCAGCGTGCTGATGCTGGCATTTTCTCCCGCCCCAAGAGATGCTGACACTGTGAGTGAAAACGGGGGGAAAAAGATCGATTTGGAGCGGGCACTGCTGACAAGGCTCCTGAGGGGCAGGACACCCCCCTTGTCCCCTCTTTAGGGGCCTGATGCTTGGTCTTCCACTGGGTGGTGGGAGGGGGGGAAATCATTTACCGAGTACCTATTATGTGCCAGCCCCTAATCTCATTCTTTCCTCCCAGAAGCCCTGAGAGGTCAATGTCTCTGTTTCCATTTACATACAAGGAAACCGAGGTACAACTGCTTGTCTCAGAGCCTAGGCTCCTAACTCCCTCACTAGGAAGCAGGGGTGCTGGGGAGTCACTGGGAGCCCTTGGCACAAGTGCAGACTCCAGGGCCCCAGCATCCAGGCTCTGCCGGTCCAGGCGGGGCCCAGGAGACTGTGTTTGTAACACGCACCCCATGGAATTCTGGAGCAGGTAGAATGGGCAGCTCACCTTGGAAAACACAGGTATTGCGAATACTATCGTTTACTGAGTACCGACCATATGCCAGGGCCCAGGCTAATCCCAATAACACTATAAGCAGAAAAGAGTGATGTCTCCATTTGACAGACACGGCCCAGAGAGGGGAAGGGTCTTGATCAAGTCCACACAGCCATGCACGCAGGCTCCAACCCAGATCCTCTGACTGCCCCTGGCCCCAGGGCCTCCCAGCTGTCTCCACTTGGCCTCTTGGGAAGAGAAAGGACCCAGCTTCCCAGCTGCAGCACTTACCAGCCAGGACTGGGCCACTGAAATATTAATTGAGCTAATGTTTCAGTTACTACTTGGGAAACCTTGGAAGGCCTGGCCCCCAACCTCTAGTGAATGTGAACGCCAGGGTGACCTTAAGCAAGCGGGTGGGGGGCCCCACCTGGTTCCCCAGGCTTCTGGGGACAGGCAAATGGCTGCTGGAAGTCTTATTTGAAGGGATGGGGGAAGTGGCAGCTGGGCTGCTCTCTGCGTTGACCAGGAGGCCATGGGGGTGGGGGAGAGTGGAGAGAGCTCAGCAAGGTGGGCTGGAACGTGGGAGGGTCTGAGGCTCCAGACGGGGCAGACAGAGGGCTGTGTGAGATTGAGATTGCAGCAACCCATGTCTGAATCCCAGCTCCTTCTCGATCTCTCTCTGGGGCAATGGAGGGTCTTGCCTGCAAACAGCACCTAAGGGATCTCCCAGAGCCACGGTGAGGAGAAAGCCAGGCGCTGGCTGTGGACTGAGTCTGGGGGGCAGCCCAGAGCTACCAAGAGGCTTGGGTTTCAGGCCGACAGGTTCAAACCTTAGCCTCACAGCTTTTGAGCTGCATGAACAAGTCTCCTCATCTCTCCAGGCTTCAGTGTCGCCATCGCCTCTGCTCACAGGGTTCTGATGAGAGTTAAATGATATAAAATGCTTAGCACAGGGCTTGGCACAGAATAAAAGCCGACATGCTATTGCAAAACAGGTGTGCGGTTGCCTTATTACTACTACTCATAGTGTTATATTGAGAGCACGTGAGTGCATGCTGCTTCCCTATTTGGGGGTTTTCCTGTCCCTGCTGAGCCCAGCCAGCGCTCCTTGTGGCCCCCCTGCTCCAGGGCCCCTGCTTGTTTGCTCGTCTCTGAGGGCTGGCATGGTCATCCACCATGGGAGGGGGCACCAGCCAGCCCGGAATCTCTCGGCATAATTGGATTGTTACCGACTTGCCCTTGTGACTCTGGTCCACAGACATGATAATGCTCCCGGGGGCTGAGCTGACTCCCACCTTGGAGACCTCCCGGCACCTGGGAGGGCGGCCAGATGAGGCTGGGAGCTGAGGGCTCGTGGGGATGATAGGATGTGTGTGTACTTGGGGTCCCTGGCTCCGTGTCATCTTGGCTAAGTTCCTTATCCCTTACCGTCTCTGGGACTCAGTCTCCACCTCTCAAGCCAGCTCCTGTCTGTGACTGGGGTCAGAGGCAGGGTAGGTTTGGGAGGGAAAGGAGCCTGGCTTGGGGCTTATGTGAGGCTTCTCCCCCAGCCCGAGCCCGTGCCCCGTCCTGAGCCCCTCTCCGTCCTGCCTCCCTAATCACAGCAGGTAACATTCGCTGCTTGCAAAGTAGATCTTAGCATCAACCCCATTTTCCAGCTGGGCAAACTGAGGCTCAGCGAGGTAAGGTAACAAAGGAGACCCACAATAAGGAAGTACCAGATCCTGGCCTTGAACCCACGACTATGTGACTTCCTTCCACCCCATGTTCCTACCCTCCTTACCATCCTGCCATCCTTTCCACCCCATCTTCCCCTTGGCCTGGACCAGAAGTTGGGGAGACCCTCCCATTTCCTGCTTTCCTAGCCATCCCATTTCCTCCTCCGCCCCCTCTCATTCCTGCCCTGGGCAATCAGTTTCTTCAGATATGATTTGGGATTCTAATGAGCGGAATGATTTGGCATTTAAATAATTATCCACTCCCTGTTAGTGGTGCTGAGTCGGGAGAAATTTCCGAATCTTATTTATGAATATGGCTTTTCTCCCTCTCCGGGTGGAGATTTCCCAGCCCACCTCCCTCCCAGCGCCTCCTCTCTCAAATGACTTTTCAGCACATGTTTCCAGGGGAGCTCCCCCCACCCCACAGAGCCCCTAAGTGCCTATTAACAACTTGCCTCTTCCGCTATGAGCCCCCACCCGTTCACGCCCCCTTTTATCTTTACATTTCAATATCATTATAAATCCTAGTGTTATTCAAATTGCATCAATTATTCAATTTCTCCTCCCCGAGTGGAGGCAACAGCTTCCCAGTGGCTGAGCAGGAAAAAGCAGAGGCCTTTCAAGGAGGGTTAGAAATTCACGGGGGATTCGGCTGTGTTCCATTAACCTGGGCTCTTTGGCTCCCACAAACCATGGAATTGATTAAAACACACACGCAGCTTCAATTTGGTTTGGGGAGCACGCCTGCTGCTGAGAAGCACTGAAGAGACGGTTTGGAAGAGAAAATGCTTCTGCTGCCCTATGATACTCATTCAGTGACCATTTATTGAGTTCCTGCTATAAGAGCAGCCACCATTTATGGAACACTTACTGTGTGCAAGATGTCACTTGAAGGTCTTTATAGAAGATACCTCTGTTACCCAGCAAGTGCTGGCTGCCTGATGCATGTAGGAGCTGATACTATGGCACCAGCTTTTGAGGAAAGAAAGAGCTTTAACTGCAAGGTCGACCTGCAAGGAAACAGGAAGCAGGGCTCAAATCTCTCAATCCAGGGTTCTGGGTGACATTTAAAGGGTTAAGGGAACTTCAAACTTGGAAGCTGATTGGCTAGTCTCGAATCAGTCCAAATAAGCTACTGCTGGAAGCCAGAGTCTCCTTATTGAAGGACTTCTCGTTTCGTAAAGGGCTCCGCTGGCAACATTTCTATTCTTTAAGTTCCGTCAGCTGAAGATTCCTGGTTCCGGGGTCATCCTGGAGACATGCGTCCCCATTTTGCACATGCGCTATGCTGTCTGTAAAAATAACTCCAGGTTAGATTAATCAACAACCCATTTTTTTTTTTTTTTTTTTTTTTTTTTTTTTTTTTTTTTTTTGCGGTATGCGGGCCTTTCACTGTTGTGGCCTCTCCCGTTGTGGAGCACAGGCTCCGGACGCACAGGCCTAGCGGCCATGCTCACGGGCTTAGTTGCTCCGCGGCATGTGGGATCTTCCCAGACCAGGGCACGAACCCGTGTCTCCTGCATCGGCAGGCGAATTCTCAACCACTGCGCCACCAGGGAAGCCCAACAACCCATTTTAAGGAGGCAAAACCAGTTTAAGCTGGTCAGCGTTTTACACGCTGTTTCACCACCTCTAATTTTCGAGAACCTAGAGGTAGTTATCTCTATAACCATCCATTTTACAGATGAGGAAACTGAGGCTCAGAGAGGGGCGGTCTCGAGCCCAAGGCTGCGCGGAGGTGGAGACTGGTTTTGTCTTCAGGGCTGGGCCTCTTAACCATTGTGCCATCAGCTAGGGTTATAGGGTTTGGGTGACCCCAAGGAATAGCTAGAGAAGGAAGCGAGGGAGTGGAAAGGAAAGAGAATTACTCTTCCCACAGGCCCTGTTTCTGAAGACTCACATCCCATTACCAAGAAAAGTTAATTTTTTTCCCTAAGCAAGCAGTAGTTTCTCAGCTTATGGATACCAAGCGTCACATAATGGTCGTATTTCTCCCTTTGCTGTGGCTGCCAGGAAACTCTGATCCAGATGTGTGGCCCCCTGCTCACAACCGTATAAGACTTTACCTCACCATCTTGTCATCCTGTCCTCTCATCTAGGTCTTTCCTACATTAGCATTGCAGTGTGTATTTGTAAGCCACTTCTAAGCCTTTTTTGAAATAAGGCCAGATATAAGTGCCTTCAGAAAAAGACTTTTAAGCATCCATTATGAACCAGGCATTTTACACAAGCTCTCATTTTAACCTTGGCAAAGCGTTTATTCTCACTTTACAGATGATGAAACTGAGGACCAGAGAGGCTATGTGATTTGCCCAAGGACACACAGTAAGTGGCAGAACCAGGATGGAAACAAAGTCTGTAGGCCTCTTCTTCCCATGACTTAGGGGGTATGAAGACCAGGAAATGTGGTTCCTCCCCAGACTCTGACACCCCTGCTCTAGATCTTGGTCTGGCAGGAAGACGTCACGGAAAAAGCACTCAATTGCAAATCAGTAGACATGTGACCT
Source organism: Kogia breviceps (assembly GCF_026419965.1). Lineage (NCBI taxonomy): Eukaryota > Metazoa > Chordata > Mammalia > Artiodactyla > Physeteridae > Kogia > Kogia breviceps. The sequence continues at coordinate 71,845,506 of NC_081324.1, forward strand.
TCCTCTCTCCAGGCCTCTGTTTCTCCACGGAACACTGTTGGGCTGCCCTCCAAGGCCCCATGTAGCTCTGACCTGCTATCACTCCTTTTCTGCCTGTTTTACTGGTGCATCCCCCAGCATCCGAGCCCGGGTGCACCTCTGAGTCACAGCCACCACTCCCCGAGGCACGTTCACTCCCTGGGGAGTTGTGTCACCTGGTTCTCAGGGTTTCTTGATGCCACAGACAGGAGGAGGGGGCTGCCGTGATGATGACAAGACTGTGACACGTACCTCCCACACCAGCCACCTGTGTGCTCTGTGATCCTGGGTCCCCAGGCAGGCAGCGCCTTCCTGGTAAGACAGGATCTCCCGGGATGGGGACAGAGGAGGAGTGAGGATGGCCAGAGGCTTAGATCTGGGTAGCACTCAGCCCCTTCCTGAACTCAAGGGTTCTAGGAAGGTCTGAACTCCTAGCAGGCACGTGGCGGCATAGAGGTGGACGAAGGAGAGGCTCCCCAAGAGAAAGGGACCTCATTTATCGAGCACCTGCTAAGTACCTCACCTTCCACCACAGGCTACACCCTGGCAGCCCACAGATCAAATTCAAGCCACAAACACGGTAGCTTTGACCCACCTTGTGTTTTAAAAAAGCTTACGTTAGTTTCTAACACTTACAAATAGGGATATCCTACATAAAATCGGGACTTGGGGTTCTCCTGAGAAGTAAGACTAGTTTGGGAAGTCTCCTTTACATTGTCTGCCTGGGCCCTGTGGGCATCTGAGTGTCTGACCCACTCATAACCATAAATGCCTTCTGGGTGTTATTATCCCCATTTTACAGGTGAAGAAATTGAGTGCCTCAAGGCATCCATCCCACCAAGTCCCAAAACAGGTTAGCACTGGGGTCAGGACTTCACCCCACCCCTCAGCCCCCCGAGCCTCTACTGTTTTCACTGGCCCACACTCTCTCCCATCTAAGGAGGCTGAAACAAGCAACCCCAGCAGCCTCCCTTTCCAGTGGATCTCTCTCAAGTCCTCTTTGCTCCTATCTGTACGATGCATGGCCTCTGAAGTCCTTTCCAGCTTTGACGTGGGGTGTGGCCAACTGAATGTGGCTTCCCTGGGCTTGGAACCAGGAAGCTAACCAATCATCATGAGTGCTCGGGCTCTGTGCTGGGAACTTTAAACACATCATCTCTTTTAACCCTCACAGCTTTGCAGGAGGTACGTTCTACTATTATACCCATTTAACAGATTAAGAAACTGAGGCTCTTCCATCACTCTCAGTGGTCCAGCCCCTCTGGCTTCTTTTTAGCTCTTGGATGGTGTCCTGCACCTTTCCTGACTAAGGGCCTTTGCCCATGCTGTCCCCTTTGCCTGGAATGCCTTCCACCTTCCCCCATGCAAGCTTTCATCATCCTTCAGGTCTTCCCTGATTCTTCGAAAAAAGTCTGGCTCCCCGTGTTTTTGCCTCTGAGAGCTCCCTGTACCCTTCATAGTATAAATAATGACAGTAACTCGAGCTAAGACTTATTGAGCACTTTCCATAAGCCAGTCTCTGTTCTAAGCACTTTAATTACATAATCACAATCCTCTCACAACCCTCTGAAGTGGCTATGATTATTACCCTCATTTTTACAGATGAGGTCATTGAGGCACAGAGAGGTTAAGTAACTTGCTCAAGGTCACACAGTTAGTGTCGACATTTTTTAGGTTGTATGACTGATTGACATCTTCAGGGCATATGTCCTGCGGAACCGGTTCTTGATCAATAAATATCCTTTAAATGAACGAACACACTAGGAGTATGGCTCCAAATTTCATGTCCATAAACATGAAAGTATGTGACTGTCACCTTCCTCCCCTGTCAGTGTCTCACCACTGGGGCTGCCCCCAGCTCCCATCTGATTACAGGGTAGCGCTGAGTTCACAGGACTCCTCCACCTCTGTCCTCTTTGTCCCCAGGGAAAAAGAGAAAGGGGCAGGTGGGATTCAGCACCACGGATAGCACCACCTCCCCGCTTACAACAGCTCCCCTCCGAGGCTGGGGCTGCGAACTGGCCTCTGGGAAATTCCCAAGGAGACCCCGCCCCCTGGCTGCCTCCTTCCTCACTGCCCTCCCCCGCGCCAGTTTACTGCCAATGACATTCAGATAAATGGCTGCTGTCAGCCAGGCCGGTCCCACGGAAAGGCGTGTCGGGTGATGTATGGCACGGGACTCACTGCTCAGGAGCTCCGAGTGGGGTTCTCCCCTACCCCCATCAGCCTCCAGCCCCAGACTACATCTGGGCTTTGGTATCCCCCTCCTCTCCAGCCCTGGGGATGAGTCCCCTGTCAGACACAATTATTAGGGTCTTTAATCACATGCTGTGAAGACCCTGGCCCACTCCCCTACTCTCTGGGCTGCTATGCAACCCCCAACCCAACCTCCATTCCTGTCTGCCCTAGGTACGCCCTCCTGGATTATTCAGGGGCTCAGGGAGGAGACCCAGCCCAGCCCAGCCCACCCACCAATAGGGCAGCTAATAAAACCCTGGTTTATGATCGCTTCACTTGACTCAGATGATGTGGAGAAATTGGGGCATGTAATGAAGTTGCTGCCCCTTGGGACCCTTGCCCCTTGCCCCTTGGGGAGGATGGAGGTATCTGAAGCCACTCTGTCCTCACATGTCAGGGTGCGCCAAAATGCCCTCTCCTGCCCTTGGCCTTCTGCCAGCTGCCAGCTTTGGCACCAGGTTTGTCATTTTAAAATGGGATTAATAGGGCTTCCCTGGTGGCGCAGTGGTTGAGACTCCGCCTGCAGATGCAGGGGACACGGGTTCGTGCCCCGGTCCGGGAAGATCCCACGTGCCGCGGAGCGGCTGGAACCGTGAGCCATGGCCGCTGGGCCTGTGTGTCTGGAGCCTGTGCTCCGCAACGGGAGAGGCCACAGCAGTGAGAGGCCCGCGTACCACCAAAAAAAAAAAAAAAAAATGGGATTAATAATAATAGCTAACACTTACACAGTACCGTTCAAATGCTTCCTAAGCTGTAAACCCCCTGCCATAATATTTAAAAGTAGGGGCCAAAGCATTCAATTGCATACAGTTCAAAGTCATGTGTGATGTTAACCAGAGGACTAGCGCCAAACGACAGAAATTTACTCTCACGATTCCGGAGGCTGGAAGTCCAAGATCAAGGTGTGGGCAGGTTTGATTTTTCAGAGCCTCTCTCCTTGGTTTGGAGACAGCCGTCTTCTCCTCCCTGTGCCTTCACATGGGCTTCCCCCTTGTGTGTATCTGTGTCCTGATAGCTTCTTATAAGGACACCAGTCATATTGGAGTGGCTGTGACCCATGTGACCTCATTTTACCTTAGCTCCCTATGTAAAGGGTCTATCTCCAAATGTACTCACATTCTGAGGTACTGGAGGTAGGCACTTGAACATACGAATTTTGCGGGGGGCACAATTCAGCCCATAGCAGTGCCTCACCATGTCCCCTCACCCTTACCACCTGGGTGCACCTTAATCCAGCCTCTAGCTACCAGTGTGCGAAGCCTGCTTTGTCACCTGTAGGCCAAACCGGGGGATTCACGTCCCCTGGAGCAACCCCCGTGGTGACGGGAGTTGATCTGTAAATACCTCAGCTCCCAGCTTCTTGAGCTGGCGTGTTCCCAGCTGCATCCCAGAGCTCCCTCGCAAGTTTACGCCCCACTCGCCACAGTGACAGCTGGGCTTTATAACACGCCTTTTATTGGCCGCCTCCTGCGCTGCCTCACTTCCCCACTCTCCTCGTGGCGTGAGCTTCATTTCCAAAATAAACGACTTGCAGGCTTGCAAATCCCTGTCTCAGGGTCTGGGGAGCCAGCAGTTGGGAAGGGTGACTGGCCCCTTTGCGTCCACGGGAGCTTGGGGGTCATGAGGACTGTTGACAACCGTCCCTGGAAGGGGGCAGGCCAGCGTGAACGGGGTCCTGCGGATAAAGCAATAGTTACACCTACTGTTTACAGGTTGCTTCCTCTTCCCCAGGCATTGTACCCAGTACTTTACTGGCCTCCTCTTCTTAAGCCCCACCCACAGTTCTATGTGAAGCAAATACTATGCTTAGCCCCTCTTACAGATGGGAAAACAAGGCTCAGAGAAGTTGAGTTACTTCCCTGAAGATGCAGAGCCAGGTTCCCAACCAATACTCTATCCACTGAGCTGTAGGGCTGGGACCTCTGTCCCAACTGCACAGAATGGCAGGTGCCCAGGTCCCCTTGATGATGGCTGGGGCAGTGACAACTCCCTTCCCATGGCTGTACCCCACAGCTGGGACCCGTTATCTGGTTTGCGCACGGCCTGCGCCCGTCAGGGTAATGGACTGTGCTTGTCCTAGTGGAGGTGGCCTCTGGCAGGGATGATGTATGAGGCGCTATTGTTTGATATGAATGCATTAGGCGACATTCCCGATAAAGACTTTACCAGCAGAGCTGCACTTGCTGGCAGCAGCCCCTGTGGAGGGAGGGGGGCAGAGGCAGAAGCCCAAGTCCCCATCAGGCAGGGCTCCGGGGGGACCAGCCCCCTTCAGGGAGGCAGAGACCAGGTCACTCTTGCTTTCAAAATTCTGGGTCCTGAGATGCACATCTTACCCCCTTACAAGCAGCAGAGTGTAGCCCGTGGGTCTCACACTTCAGAAAGCATCAGAATTGGCTTGGGAGCTGGCTAAAAAGGCAGAGTCCTGGGTCTCAACTCCGAGCCATTGAAACAGAATCTCCAGAGTGAGGCCTGGGATCCTGCCTTTGCAAACCAGTTCCCTCAGTGAATCTAATACAGACGGGCCAGGGCCCAGACGTGGTCTACAAAATGGTCTGGTCAGAAATCCCTGGATTTGAGTCTGGGCTCCTTTGAGAAGCAGCAGGGAAATCTTAGGCAGGTCACTCAGGCTCTCAGTGCCGCGACTCCCCTCGACAGATAAGCCTCAGTTTCTCCATCTGTAACGTGGGCACAGAGGCGATACCCACTGTGGCTACCTCCCAGGGCTCAAGGGGACACACCTTGCCTGTGCTCCATCCACATACTCACGAATCCCAGGGGCTGTTCACACTGATGCTCCAGGGGATTCCAGGCACCCTGTGAGGAATGGGGAGCCCTTCTGAGGGTTAGAAGATCCTTCAAAGCGTCTACTCCATGAATCCTTTAGGTTGAGTGGGGCAGGGAGGGGGCTTCTGCCATTTGCACGTTCAGGCTGTGGAGGTGAATGGAATCCAGATGCTGCCCCCAAGGATATCTACCAGGGGGAGAGGGGTCCTCCCCTGGGATGGCATCCCTGCGGACAACCTGGAGGGTCCCAAGAGAGACAACGTGACCCAGGGCTCTGGGAGGCCCAAGGGGAGAGAGGTCGGGTACACCCAGGACGGGGAGATGCAGCGACGATGCCCCAGACGAGGAGGTGGGTTTTGTGTGGATTTGAAACAAGAGTGGCTTCAGCCATACAGGGGGATCTCATGTCCAAGTCAAATCTCTCCAACCCATCATTCATTCATGCACTCAGTAAATGTGGATTGAGCTCCTACTCTGTGTCAGGCTGTCTTGGATGCTGGGACTATGAGGGTTATTTTCATGTGTCAACTTGCCTGGGACCAAGGGTACCCAGACATTTGGTCAAATATTATTCCGGGTGTATCTGTGAAGGTGTTTCCGGATGAGCTTAACATTTGAATTGTGATCTGAGGACAGCAAACTGCCCTCCCGAGTGTGGGTGGACCCCAACCAATCCAGTGAGGGCCGGAATAGAACAAAAAACTCAGTGAAAAAGAATTCTCTCTCTCTCTCTGCCCGACTGTCTTTGAGCTGGGACATCCATCTTCTCCTACCTTCCAACTCAGACTCGGACTGGAACTTACCCCATCAGCTCTCTCGGGTCTCCAGCTTGCTGACTGTAGGTCTTAGGACTTCTCAGCCTCCATAACTGCATGAGCCAGTACCAAACACACACACACACACACACACACACACACACACACACACCCATACACACACACACATCTCCTATTGGTTCTGTTTCTCTGGAAACCCTAATACAGTGAGAAGGTCCCTGCCCCCAAGTTGCTGACAGTCAGAGGAGACAGGCAGACACGGAGCAAATAAAGATAGAAAATGTCACAGGTTGGCCTCCAAGGCCGAAATTGATCTTACTACTGCCCCAGCCTCGTTTCCTACTCCTGCTCATCACTGTGCAGGCAACAGCTCACTTAACTTCACGCAGATTTCTAAACCTAAAGGTCAGCTCTAGCCTGTCCCTCTGCCTGGAATGTTCTTCCGTGTTAATTAGGTTTCAGCCCAAGGGTCGCCTCTCCCGGGCTTATTCCCCCACACCCAACCACACGGCAAGCAGCCACCTCCCTACACCCCACGATCACTTTTGATCCTAATAACCTCACAAGGGGCTCTTCTCTGAAACAAACAAACAGGGAAACTCACAAAACATCGAGTGAGGAAAAGCTTGACCTCTTCCCCACCTTAGGTCCGAACTCTATGTCTCACAAGTAAAATGCAGCCTGGCCTCACTGCTGCTTTTCATCAATGCTAGGACGCGCGTTTCTTCACCTTTGAGCGTCTCTGAAATCCGGGTGCACCTTGCAGCAGCTGTGGCCTCCAGTCCCACTCCCTTCCACTCCCTACCCACTGCTGCCAGGCAGCAGTGACGGTGGAATTGTCATTGCCCGCGTGTCCTAACCCCGTCAGAGCCACTGCTGTTGTTGTCACTCATCTACTGGGTTTAATCACCATCTGAGTATCTTCAAACCAGGATGGCAAAATGTTGGTAAGTGTTGAGGTTGGAGGATGGGGTCGTGGGAGTTCATTATTCTATTCTTTCCCCTTCATTATGTGTTTAAAGGCTTCCACAATAAAAAGGAAAACATTTCCCCCCAAATAATAATAACCGTGCAAATATAGGAGGCTCTGCTTTGGAGATGAGAATGCAGAGGATCCGAGAGGTTAAGAAACCTGCCTAGACTCACCCAGCCAGCGCATAAGTGCTGGGGCCAGGATTCCCTCAGGTCTATTTCATTCTCGGGGACATGATTTTCCTAGTCGAGCCTCCCCAAAAAGCCGTTCCTCCAGACATCTCCGTGCTTCCCCACCTCTGTGCCGCAGGGTCCTCAGCCAGGAATGACCAGCCACCCCAATTCTGCATGCTGAGAACCTGCCATCTTTCCATCAATAGTCATTCGACAAACACGTACAGGCGCGCTTGTGGTGTGCCTGGCACTGCGCTGGGAGCTGAGATTCAGCATGAACCAGACAGACATGGTCCCTGTGCTTGGGCAGCAAATTTCCAAACGCCACCCTCTGGAAACCTATCTCTTTAATCTCTTAGGACGCCAACCACAGCTTGCTACCAAGTTCAGCTGTTCCACGGCTGCCCCCCCTGCACTGGAGAGCGAGCACCTTAGGGTCAGGGGCTGCCCCACTCATCTCGTGTCCCCAGTGCCTGGTGCAGAGGCTGGATTGTAGTAGGTGCTCATGAAATGGCCTGTGAAATTGAATGACTGAGTAGGTGGGTAAGCGGCTGTGTGCGTCAAAGCGCTGGTCCTGTATACAGTAGGTGCTTGAGACTAGAGGTTGACTATCCATGGTGTCCCTGCTGATTGGGGCAGGAGGGGGAAAGGAGGTTCTGGTTCCTACACTTTGATCTTGGGGTGTGGCTGCCTCCCCTCACTTTCACACACACACACACACACACGCTCACACTGCACGCACGTATTCACACTCATGCATACACGTGTGCAACACCCTTTCTTGATCAGGTGCAGGGTGACGCAATGAAGATGAGGAAGAGTCGAAGCACCGGGTTCGGGTCCTGGTTTAGATGCCTCTTAATGGTACGATCTCAGTCCCTCAGTTTGTTCACCTGTAAAATGCGCACGATATAAACCACCCTCACAAGGACATGGTCAACGTTAGAAGAAGGACAATGATGTAATTTATGTAAAGGTCTGGTTGCTCCCCCCACCCCTGGCTGGCTCTGGGACCCCCCCCCAATGGGCTGGGAGGGAGGGAGGGAGCATGGAGAAGGGTGTGAGGCCACATGGGCTCTTGCTTGTGCACCCGCCCATGGCCTCTTAGCCACTTGGTCTTTTGCCCTTACTTCCTTCACCCCCGGAGGTGTCCCATCCCTCCTTCTCCACTTTTCAAATTTTCTCCTGTCTATGTCCACAGCTCTTAACACCACAATTCCACCATCTACGAAGAGAATCCGGGCTCCCATGTGTCCCGAACACGAACACATTTCAGCAGAAGCTCCTAAACACGGCGATGCTATCGGTGAGGGTTTCAGGCACATATGGGACCAGCTTCTGCCCTCCTGCCCACGCCAAGCCCACCCAGTGTTCGGCAGGAAACAGACAGCAGCATGGAGGCTGCAGATGTGATTGTTAGAGCTAATTTATGCTCCGTTTACACGGGCTCCAGATGTCACAAGCTCCTCTGTGGGTTTATCCAAATGCCAGGGGAGGTGGGGAAGGGCTGGGGGCCGAGGCTGCAGCCCCTTCCCCCCAGCCTGCCTCCTTTCCTAGTCCAGCTCCGAGGGCAGCATTCCACCATGTGGCCCCTGGGCGCTCACACCCCCTGCTGAGCCCCAGCCCTGTCCCCCAAAGCTTCTGCCACGTGTTTTGGTCATAGACTGTAAGCTTCGTGAGACTAGGAGCCCCATGCCTGAGCTGGTTCCAGCACCCATGAGGTGCTTATTAAATGCCTCTAGTAATGAGCTGCTAAAAAAAGGGGGGGGACTTCCCTGGCGGTCCAGTGGTTAAGACTCCATGCTTCCACTGCAGGGGATGCAGGTTCGATCCCTGGTCGAGGAACTAGGATCCTACACACCGCGTGGCACTGCCAAAAAAAAAAAAAAGAAAAAGAGCTGCCGGTGTGCCAGTGGCTGTAGTGGGTAGCATTGTGTCCCCACCCTCAAAATACAAACCCCCTAGTACCTGTGAATGTGACTATATTTGGGAATAGGGCCTTTGCAAGTGTCATCAAGTTAAGATGCACTCCTACTGAATCGGGGTGGGCCCTAAATCCAATCATTGGTGTTCTAAGTTGACACACAGACACAGAGAGGAGAACGCCATGTCATGATAGAGGCAGAGACGGGAGCGATGCATCTAGACTCCAAGGGACACCAAGGGTTACTGGCAACCACCAGAAATTAGGACAAAGGCATGGCATGGTTTTGACCTCAGAGCCCCAAGAAGCAACCAACACTGCTGACACCCTGATTTCAGACTTCTGGTCTCCAAAACTCTGAGAGAATACATTTCTGCTGTTTTAAGCCACCCCCTTTATGGTACTTGGTTACAGCCGCCCTAGGACACTAAGACAGTGGGCATGAGTTGCCCAATGGGGCAGCCCAGCCAAGGCTGCTTCCTTCCAGGCTCCCGAGGCCCCTCCCACAGGCCTCTGTCCCAGCTGGGGCTGCCCCTGTCCCCCATCTGGAGGGCCAGCCCAGCCCATCCCGTCTCCTTGGGAATCTCAGGCTTGTCCCCTCCAGCAACCAGGAGAATCTTTCCAACTCCCAGCCTGGTGCCTTCATCCACTCCTCACCCCACTGCCATCTTCTCTGCGCCCCCATCCCCTGAGAATGCTCTCCTCTACCCTGGGATGTGCACCAGCCCCACCTCACAGGCCTCTCTGGGAAACCAGACACTGTTCTAACTCCCTCCTCCCTGCGAGTCTGAGATTCCTTCTTTCTCGTTCTCCTCCTGCCTCCCCAGATGTGACTGCTTGGCTGTCTGCCTGGGCAGCTGCCTCCTTTCCTGCCTGCCTCTGAATTCAGGTGTCCCCGAGGGCTCTGCCTTCTCCCTCTTTGCTTCTCCTCCCACACTTGGTGGTGGGGGGTCATGATGTTGATGGCGATGGGAGTGGCCATGGTGATGGTGAGAGCGGTCGTCATGATAGTGATGGTGGGGTTGACGGGAGATGATGGCGGTCATGATGGTGATGATGGTGATGACGGTGGTTGTGATAATGGTGATGGTGGTGATGATGGGGGTGGACGCAGTTATGGGGATAGCGGTGCTGTTGTTGAGAGTCTTTCAGCACAGGAAGTGCACTAGGCCAGGCTATGCTGAAGACTTCGTTTTCACGGGCACTAACGCACGGTGTCTTTGCATCTTCATCTCTCTCTCTCCTCTCGTCTTTCCTTGCTTTCTGACACACACACACATATGTATACACACTACTTTAATTTTCTAGGGCTGCTATAACAAAGCACCACAAGCTGGAAGCCTTAAAATGACAGAAATGTATTCTCTCACAGTTCTAGAAGCCAGATGTCCAAAAGCAAGATGTCGGCAGAGCCATTCTCTCCCTCTAAGACGCTGGGCGGAATCCTCCCTTGTCTCTTCCTACCTTCTGGTGGTGGCCCTAAATCCTTGACTTGCAGCTGCATCACTCCAATCTCTGCCTCTGTCGTCACATGGCATTTTTCTTGTGCGTCTGTGTCTTTTCTCCTCTTCTTAAAAGGACACCAGGGGCTTCCCTGGTGGCGCAGCGGTTGGGAGTCCGCCTGCCGATGCGGGGGACGTGGGTTTGTGCCCCGGTCCGGGAAGATCCCACATGCCGCGGAGCGGCTGGGCCCGTGAGCCATGGCCGCTGAGCCTGTGCATCTGGAGCCTGTGCTCTGCAACGGGAGGGGCCACAACGGTGAGAGGCCCGAGTACAGGAAAAAAAAAAAAAATGTACACCAGTCATATTGGTTTAGGACCCACCCTAATGACCTCACCTTAATGTGCTTTTTTTTTTTTGGCCATGCTGCGCAGCTTGCAGGATCTTAGTTCCCCGACCAGAGACTGAACCCAGGCCCCAGCAGTGAAAGCGCCGAGTCCTAACCACTGGACCACCAGGGAATTCCCTGGCCTCACCTTAACTTGATTATATCTGCAAAGACTCCATTTCCAAAAAGGTCACATTCACAGCTATTGGGGGTTAGAACTTCACATATCTTTTTCTGGTGGGGGACATAATTCAACACACACACACACACACACACACACACACACACACACACACTTCTCTGCACCTTTCTCTCAGACTGCTATCATTTTCATACCCCATCCCTCGTACTATCAAACCTTTGCCTTTGGTTCCTCTTACCTTGTCTGTTTTTCTGTCTTTCCCTCCCTTTCTCCATTCTTTCTTACACCCTTTAAGCCGCTCTTGGTCAAGGAACTGGAGGCACAGAGACAGAGGTGGCACCCGTGGTGCCTGTCTTCAAGGAGCTCACTGTCTAGAAAGGAGAGTGAGGTTGCACAGGCCACTGGCCACGCAGCCTCAAGAGGGCTTTGACAGGGGCTCAGGGGGCTGAGTGCACAGCTGACGCACCCAGCCAGCCTGTCCCGGGTCCTCTGTGCCCCTCCTCACCTCCAGGCCTATCTCATCTTTCTCCCAACTCCACTGCTCAGACACCCATCTGGTGGGTCCCCCTGGGCCAGCGAAGCCTTCTGGGGGACGAGCACCGCCCCCCACTCGCGCATGTGCACCTCCCACCCTCCCACTCCTAAGCATCTCGCATTAAAGGGGCTGAAGACTGCCCGGCCTGTCTCTGGGCTTTGCACTGAAAGGGCTAAATGATATGCTGACACCTTAATTACGGCCCATTGTCGTGGAGCACTCCGGAAATTGTCTGAGTGATCCGCAGAGAATGGGTGCTAACGGCCCCTCAGAGCCTTTGATTCCCTGTGGCAGATGAACGATGGCTCTCCTCCAACCGCAGCCCCTGGGTGATGTGGTTGGACCGCCCCCCTCAAACATCTACCTGCGTGGTTGCCACAGGCAGGGGGTCAGGCGTCTCCCTGTGGTCTTGATCCTATAACCCCCTGATTCGGTCCACTGCATAGCAATCTGCTGAGTCGGGCGTTGCACACGTAACCCCGACAGAGATCCTCACCACAACCCAGCTGAGTGAGGACTATTATGCTCCCATTTTACAGGTGAGGAAACGGAGGTCCTGAGTGTTTAAGTCACCTCTCCCAGCTCACCTGCTTATGCAGAGCAGAGCAGCCAACCTGGCTCCCAGCCTGGGCTTTGGCCACCGCAAGACACTGACACTGTATGGAGGGTGGCTCCTGGCTCAGAGGGGTGGGATTTCCCAAGATCACTTGGGCCATAGCAGATAGGGGCCAGGGCCCAGGCCCCTCAATCCCACCCCCACAATTTTTTCCACCAGGGCAGCAATTTGCAAAGTGTATCTGTGGAGAATGTTGACAATAATAATAACGCAATAGCAACACCGACCTGTCGCTGGGGTTGACAAAGCACAGGCTCTGGGTCTTGCAACCCCAGGGGAATTTCAGCTCTGCAGTCAATGGTGCTACCTTTGTGAGCTGGTTCAGAGAAAAGGCCGGCCGTTGGGAAGGGGGGAGACCTTGGTCCTACTCCCCTTCCCACCAGCCCACAGCCCACAGGGGGCAGGGACCGATTCCCTGGCAGAGCAGGGCCTGCAAATGGGGGGAGGGAAGCTAGGGCCCCCTCGAAGCCAGGCCTCTGACCACCTCCATCTTGGGGACACCCCTCCCTCTGCTACCACTTCTGGGTGGGCAAGGGGCAGGGCTGGGCATCTCACAATCTGGACTTAAAAAATCTGGCTGCTGTAGTGGAATCACAGGGGAGAGGCCCCCTGACATCACTAATTGGCTCCATTAGCTGGAAAAGGAGCGAGGGCATCTCTGTGCAGAAGACATACTCGTTGGGCACCCCCAGGATGGGCAGGACTTGAGGTCGGGACCCCAGAGAAGTGTGCGGGAGCTGACTGATGGGGGCCAGCCTGGGAGGAGGGAGAGGGCAGCAGGAGAGGCGCCAGGTGCCCCCACAAGCTCTAGGACGGGACCAGCCATGGCCTCTGACTGTCATCCCATTCTCCTCCCAGGGGACCCGCCCCCAGGTGAGGGCTGGTCTCCCAGCCCTGCCCCAACACCATCCCGGTGGGGGAGGAGGGAGAAGAGGGAACGCCGTCTGAAAAGCTCAGGCTCTGTGCCCGGTGTTTTCACAGGCGCGGGCCCATTTCACAGATGGGGAAACAGAGTCTCCAAATCGTGCATCCTTCTGGCAAAATTGCCTATAGCGCCCGCTTCGTGCCAAGGGCCGTTCTGGGCACTGGGCCCACGTCAGGGGACAAGACAGGTCCTCTCAGCCCTTTGGGGACTCGCGCCCACAAGAGGAACCTGGCTTCTCGTTGCTTCTCACGGCAGCCAGGAGGAGGCAGGGCCAGGCTGGGAGCGGGTTGAGGGAAAGACTTCATCCAGCAGGTGTGGGGGCTGCAACTGTGACCCGGCAAGTGACTTTGCTTCCTGAGGCCTCCGTGTCCTCATCTGCAAACTGGGGGCCGTAATGACACCTCCCTCTCAGGGCGAAATAGTCAGTGCCATCAAGCCTGGCTCTTACACCCCATCCCCTGCTGGCAGGGGTGGCAGTACTGGACAGTCGACACGGCATCTCCAGGGCCCTTCCCACACCCAGCAAAGGAGAATGTTTCCTGTGAGCCTTCTTTCTGCAGCCTTGTCGTTTCCCGTGGCCCCCACAGACTCTGGGAGGCACCATGGTTGTCCCTGTTGGACAGAGGGTGAGCCCAAGGCTCAGAGACCGAGCGACTCTTGAGTTCCCGGCAGCGAGATGGGGACGGCTGTGCTCCCCTCTTCCCGTGTGCTCCCACCACGTCTCAGCACAGTCCCTCCCTCGCCACCTAGAACGCTGCCAAAAAGCTTCAGAGCTGCCAAAATGCCATCACGAAACCCAAGCATATTCTTCTCCTCAGGTTCTTTTTTTCTTTGGGCCACACCACGCAGCTTGCAGAATCTCAGTTCCCCGACCAGGGATTGAACCCGGGGCCATGGCAGGGAAAGTGCCGAGTCCTAACCCCTGGACCGCCAGGGAACTCCCTCTCCTCAGTTTCCACCCACGAGAAACGAAAACATGCATCCACACCAAGGACTTGTGCACAAATGTGCATAGCTGCATTATTCATAACAGGCAAAAGGCAGAAACGACTCAGATGTCCAGCAGCTGAGGAAGGGATAAACAAAATGTGACCCATCGAGACAACGGAATAGTATTCAGCCTTAAAAAGGAATGAAACGCTGATACACACTTCAGTGTGGATGAACCCTGAAAACAGGATGCCAAGTGAAAGCAGCCAGTCGCAAAAGACCACGTGTTGTATGATTCCATTTATACGAAATGCCCAGAATAGGCAAGTCCATGCGACAGAACGACTAGTGGTTGCCAGGGCTGCGTGCGTGTGTGCGTGCGTGTGCACCCGCGCTAATGAGCAGGGAGTTAGTTCCCTTCTGGGGGAAATGGTGAAATGTTCTAGAACTGTGGTGCTGGTTGCAATATCTGTACTCTGTGCAGATACTGCAAACCATTTAATGATACACTTCGAATGTGCGAATTCTAACTCACTGAAGCTGTTCCCCAAACCCCGGCGAGTAGCCCCTGCCCAGTGTCTCTGCGATTCAGGCCCTGCACCTGAGCTGAGGGGAGAGCCCAGCTGGGGTACCTTCAGGTCTTCAGACTCCTCACCAAACCTGGGCAGGGCCTCGTGGCACACCCCAGGGGGTGACACAGGGAATCTCCATACGAGACGCTCTGGGCCCGTCCCTGAACCCACGCGGCCGTTCAACCTTTATTCCCCATTCCAGGCTCAGTCCTGGAGCTGGGGACTTGGTGGGGAGCAAGAAACACTCCCTACCTCCAGGAAGTCGACAGACAGATGGAGTGCAGCTGACAAGTAGGCAGACATGACAGCCCAGTGTGACACTGCTACAATCCCGGCAAGCACAGAGAGGAGGGCTCCTAACCCAGCCACGGGCCCGGACCATCTCCCAAGGAACGGACATGCAGACAGACACGGGAAGGAGCTCAGGGGTGCAAAAGTAGCCAGGCAGGGGGAAGAGGAGATGTGAAGGCTTAGAGGCTCAAGAGAGCATGGTGTATTCAGAAGAAGAAAGGGAAGGACGAGGGGCTGGGAGGGACGAGGAAGGACCCCTGGCTCTGGGAGGAAGGGGCTGGGAGGGGAGAGTTGGAGCAGCCCACAGGTCGGCCCTGAGTAGCCCCTTACCAGAGGCAGAACCAGCTCCCGGCCATGTCCCCTGCCTTGTCTGCTTTTCCGGGCTGGGGTGCCTGTGACCCCAAAAGGGAGGGTGTCAGCTCTGTACAGCTAGGATCCCCTAACCCGCTCCCCACTCAACTTCTATGTCCCCCCCCCCACCCCCGCTGCAGCTCCCTCTCCCATGCCCTGAGCGTTAATCAGAACAGACAGAAAAGGCAAGGCTAAATTCTAATGAGACATCCCCGGGATGTCTTAAGCTGCATTGAAAAGCCCCCAAGCTTCCCACGACAGGGGGACCCGTATTAGGCAGAGTAAATATTTACAGCTCCACCTGAAAAGCCGGGCGCATTTTTCACGCAGGATTTTAACAATATAGATCAGGCCGAGAGTGAGACACAAATAAAGGGAAATGAAACCATGGGCGGCCGCAGCACCGGGCCCTGAATCATGGATGTGAACCTGTCCCCAGCTTCTTGTTTTTAATTAAGAAGCCCTTTTTGGTAATTCCATTAAGAGGTGGCTGCGGTTCGAGAGTCTCTTGCTTGTTCTCTTTCAATTATGAAATGTCCCGTTGGTTGCTTCTAGTTTCAGGGGTCAGAGGACAGGAGACAGGGGACTATTAGGATTCCGGAGGGGCCAGGTCAGGCCTGGCAGGGCCTTGAGTCCTGATCCTCCTCTTTGCCATGCGCTTCTCCTCTGCCCCAAGTCTCAGCCAGACTCGTGACTGTCCACCTACTGTGTGCCGAGCGCTTCTAGCTCCATCATCTCTCTTGCTACCCACAATACCAGTGAGGTCAGGATGAGGGTGCCTAGCGCACGAGCAGAGGAAGCTGAGTCTCAGAGAGGGGAAGGCACGGGCCTAAAGTCACACAGCAAGTAGGAGGTAGAGCTGGAACTCGGACCCAGGGCCACCTGACTCCAAGTCTCCTGCCTTTCCACCTCCGCCAAGGATGGAGAGGGACTGGAGTCTCCGTCCCGTCCACTGGCAGGGCCTGGTGAGAGATGGGACACACAAGAACCTTGATCGGCGCAGACCTGAGATCCAGGGGGAGGGGATCTCTGAGCGCCTGTTCTGCGTGGAGGCTCAGGCCAGAAGATGGGGAGTCAAAGCTGGGAGATGCACACCGCCTGCCCTTGGGGAACACACAATACCCTTCTCTCTGTTTATCTGCAGCTCACTTCCTCCTGGAAGCCTTCTCAGACTTCCCCAGCCATCATCTCTCCATCCACCTGCTACCTAGACCCTAATGTGATATTCATCCATCCACCCCCCCATCCTTCCATCCACCAGTCCGTCCACTCATCTCCTCTCCATCCATTCATTCATTCACCCATCCACGCGTCACCCCACCCACCCACCCGTCCATCCTTTCACCCATCATGAAAAGGAACTAACACATCTCAAGCCATTACTACGTGTCATTCAATGTGTCTCCCTCATCGAATCCTAAGAGCACCTCTGCCAAGCGAAATCTATCATCTTCATTTTACAGATGGAGAACCGGAAGTTTGGAGATAAACTTAAGTTGCTTGCCCAGAGGGAAAGGAGAGCTACTTCTACAGTTTCAGGAAAGGTAAGAGGCCCCTTATGCTGGGGTGTCTGGGTCAGGAGAGAGAGACCTTCCAAATCCCGCCATGTGGGTGGGCTGCCCATTCCCCCTCCCACAACCACCATGTGTGAGCTCACCAGCCCCTCGCCCCTTGTTCCTAGGCCAGGCAGTGGCTGCCAGGGCCATCTCTCGTCCCCAGAGTGGTGCAGGGAGAGGCAGGCCCCTGAACACAGGGTGCCTATTGTGCCCCCCCCCCCAGGAGCATAGGCTTCTCATTGTCTGGAGGAAGCTGCAGGTGGGCTCCAAGCTGCTCCTGAAGCCCAGCGCCTGTCATCTGGCTTGGACTGTCACCATTGTGCGGCCACAGCGGCTCTTTGTCTCTGACAGCCTTTCTCTCTTTGCCTCCCAGCCCCCCCCCACCCCGCACCATGGTGATTTGCACTCAGGAGGGTAGAGAGATTAGGGAGGGGTGGGAGAGAGCACTGACTTGGGAGTCCAGAGACCCCAAAACTCTAAGCCTCAGTGTTCCCAGCTGTAAAAGGGATACTCATTCCTGTCACGCCCCATCCATACTGGAGACAATGGTAGGGGACGCGGGAGTTGTTCTGAATACAGCTTTGGTTTAAGCCTGTTCGTTTCTTGCTGTGGTGGCCTTGAGCAAGTCATCTGCCCTCTCTGAACCTGTTTCCACATCTGCAGAGTGAAAATAAAAGAGGGCCTGCCTCTGAGGAGCTACAACACGCAAAGAGCTTGGCCCCGGGCCTGTGCTAAGAGACAGAAGTTGCCATTTCTGTCATCATCGGTGGTGGCGGCGGCAGCCCTCGGAACACCGCAGAGCTCTGTGCCACGTAGGGCAGTCTGCTGTTTCTGCTGCCCTTCCAAACCGTCAAGCCCTTTCTTAGGTCATCTCATGTCTCAGACCAGAGAAGTTAAGCAATATATCTAAGGTCACACAGCAAGGGGACATCGGGCAGGCTCACAAATCCCATCCCGAGTTCCTTATCCTCCAATTCAGGAGGCTTCAGCTGTGCTGGGGGCACCATGGGGGCAGAAGCTAGGCAGGGGCTCAGCATCCAAGGGTGGTCTAATGGGGGCGCTCCTGGCCTGAGCACATCTATTCATTGTGCTTGGTGAGGGCAGGGAATTGATTGAATCCCCAGTGCCTGGAATAGGCTTGGCTCATTGGAGCTTGATAAGTGGATGGAGGGGAGGGTCCTGGGGGCCCCGCAGAGGGGCCAGACTGGGACATGGCTGGGATGGGGTCCAGCCCCGGACGGAGGGCTCTGCCACTGCTGCTGCCGAGGACAGAGAGTTGCTGGGGTGGAGGGAGGACAAGACATGGGGTCAGCCCTGACCAGCGGCAGGCACTCTGGTCGGTGTGGCCGGACCGCAGCCTCTGTGGCTACTTCCCCCACTCGGGGGCCCAGGCCTCAGGGTCCCCACGTGGCCAGGTAGGTGGGCAGGGTGGCCAGGACTGCAGAGATGGATCCAGCAGCCACCAAGCTCTGCCAGCACCCAGTGTCCAGCACGGCCTCTCGACCCTGCGAGTTACCCAGTTACAGCTCCTCACTGGGGACAGCACCACCCGTACACAACAAGGTCACCCAACAATGTCATGGGACATGGATAGATGGGGGTCACACGGACACAGGTCACCCAGATGGTGTCATCAGGCACGGATAGACACCGACACCGATATCACACAAACAACTTAGGGTCACGTGGCCATGTCCTAAAGACATGGAAAAACATAGCGTAACTGGGACAGTGTCACCCTGGGAGACGCAGTGCCCATGGCATCCACGGGCATGGCTTACCAGACACGGTATCACACTCAGCATGGGATACACCCCATCTGTCACACAGGGACATGAGCGGCCACCCACACGCACAATCACATTCTCTCTCACACCACGTGTCCCGAGCAGAGAGGCCAGGCACCCCCATAGGCGCGCAGACCCAGGGTTGAATCCTGGCTCCATCCCTCCTTCTGTATGTCCTCCTCCCCGCTCCGAGTCTCATTCTCCTCTGAGAAAGGGAGAGGGAACAGCCACCAGCCAGGATACCATGCAGCTTGAGTGGAATAATGCTGGAGGGGCCTGGAGGAGAGCTGGCATACTACAGGCGCTCAATAAAGGCTGTTGCTTACAGCGTGGTTCTGGCTGTGGAAGGCCCCGCCTCAGGCCAGACAGGCAAGCCTCTGGTTCTTCCGGGCAGGCCTTGGGTGCAGTGCCTGCAGCGTCCCTGGGCGTGGATGCCCCTCGGAGGGATTTCGGGGCTGGCTCAGGGCGGGGAGCGGTGAGGAGGGGAGAAGCCCAGGCCACCCACTCACCCGCTCTCCCCCCACCTCGTGAGCAAGTCTGGCTGGGCCGCTGCACCACCTTGGATGGGCGCCACCTGTGTCTTACAGCGCTGACCACGCCCCTTCCCGCAGGGTGGAGTATCTACGGGCCCAGGAGACGTGCCCACCAGGAGCCTGTGCCTCTGCTGACCATACTCAGGAAGCGGCATCCTGGAATCCCCTTCTCGAAGAGCCCTGAGCCCACTTCCAAGGCCTGGAAGTCCTCTTCCAAGGTCCATCCTCCCAGGACAAACCTGTCACAGATGTGAGCACCCCCAAGCCAAGGTCAAGGGGTGGCTGTTTGAGGGGGGTGGTGTCCCCCTGTGTGGGAGTGAGGCCCCTCCAGTTCTCGACATGGCCCATGATGGGAAGAGAAGGCCCAGGGGCTGGTGCTGGGGCCTCCATTTGTACCCAAGCCGGAGCCTTGAGAGCGTCACCGGCAGGCCTGGCGGGAGCTGCACCCAATCCTCAAACCACTCTGCTCCCAAAGACGGCAAGAAGCCTGCTTGTCAGGGGAAACTTCCCTCCCCAACAAGTGAAGTTCTGTGCCTGGGACTCTGTCCAGCCTCCAATCCCATCAGATTCATGGCACCCACGGGACCCTGCATATGACCCAGGGATTCTAAGCCTGAGCCTTGGAGCCTGGTAGTCGACCCAAACGTGGGTGCATAGAGGATGCAAGTCTACAGTTCACCCGGGAGCCCTGGGCAGACAGCCCTGCCCAGCCCAGGGCTTAAGCTGGTAGAATCCAGGTCACCAGGAACAACTCAAGACTCAGTAACTCCATCAGGCTTGGGTTCAAATCATGACCCCATCTGGTACCAGCTGTGTGACATCCAGAAAGCTAATGAGCCTCTCTGAGCCTTAGTTTCCATTCTTTTGGAAACGAGATAAGACCTGCCTCCCAGGGATGTTGTCGGGATGAAATGTAATCATGGCTTTGAATCCTCCCTATACAAATCTACACAGATGTCCTTGGACAGTCCCGGGGAAGCATTTGTTGCACGGATGATTTTAAAAGACAATCTGAAATGTGGGGCCGAAGGAAGCCGTAGACCTCTGCCCAGCCCCCAGCTCCCGAATCCCTCCCTCCGTGCAGCTGCAGCCCCTTCCCTGGACTGCGACCCCCTGCCCCTGCTCTGGGCCCCTCCCCTAGCCACAGGAGGTCCAGACACATGTTGGAGGGGGCATTATCTGTGCTCAGTTGACTGTAAACGTTTAAGCGGAATTGACTGTGTACTCAGCCACTTTCAAACACAACTAATCTTCATCGGGGCGACGGGAAGTGAAATATGTTATTGTCGGCAGCAGTAAATTACCCATGCCAGAGCTGGCTTGTGAGGTATTAAGGGCCGCGGCGGATGTACTCCTTCACCCAGCCACCACCCGCCCGCAATCCATTACCGCAAATGGCCCTGGTCACCTCCTCACCAGCCGGAGGGACGTGGGGCCAGCTGCCAGCTGCCTTGGCCTGGACCCCGCCCACCCTGGGCAGCAGGGTAAGAAGCGGGCTGGCAGGGGCCGGGGAGGCGAGGCCTGGCTTTGCACCACTCCGCCTCCCGGATGCCTGGGCAGGAGCCGTGAGAAGACGCTTGGCCAGGGGATTCTTGGAGGTCGGCAACCAGATGAGATGGAGGCCCAGATGGGGAAAGGGATTTGGTCCAAGGCTTACCTCTGTCGCCTTCTGAGCCTCAGTTTCTGCATCTGTAAAATGGAGCGGTTCATTCATTATTTCACAGTTTTACAAATCTCTTTAACATATGGCCTGCCAAGACAGCTGGATTCCCACATCTGCCTCTGCATTTCTATGTGTTGCTATGTTTTGTTTCGGTTGAAGCATAGGAAGAATATCTGACCTGGCACAGATGTGTGCTAGAAAAGGGAAGAATATTCTAATAGCCTTCTCAGATGATTATGGATATTCTACTTTGATATTAAACCAAAAGTCCTTCTGTGGCAGTTCGCTAAAGGTTAGCTGCAGTATGGCACCTGAAACCACATCCATTAACTCTCAGATTCTGTTAAATTAAAACCCATTGGTCTATTTTGCACTTTGAATGGCTCTTTTACTCATTTCATAACACTCTGCATTGGTCATTGGGAACGTACTGGTTTACTGAGTTATGTAGCTCTTCCAAATGTTGACGTATTTCATGATACAATATCCAAAAAAAAAAAAAAAAGTCACATTCACTATTACCACCCAGCTCTTTGGTAACCCTTTCCATAGGAAGCTGTCAAACCCAGAGCAGCAGGTACAAGTTCTCCAAAATTCAAATTTTTGCTTGAAAGTCAAATTTTATCATTGGCAACAAATACTGTCAGCTGACAGGCAACTTTGTGCATTTTCAAGAAAATACCTGCCAAATCGCCGAGCCGGCAAGGCTATAGTTTGTCTGTGTGTCATTATTCACAGTGAAAATGATGCTCCGTGAAAAAAGTGGCTAGTGCAGCTCGCAACTCAAACAGTCACATGGCACTTTTCTGGGCCTTTCCGGGTATGCTTCCTATTTTGTCACATGGAGTATTTAAAAGATGTGTACTCAAAAGTTGAGATGTTTAAAAATTAAAATTTTTATTTTTCATCAGGAACATTCTTAAGTGAAACTAGCTGTCAAGTTTTTAACGGAGGGAGTGTTCAGGATAAAAAAATGCAAGCATCTCTATTCCATGTTTGTGCCAATGCCCTGATTCATGCTATGAGGCCAGCAGGTTTTATCCACCCATTACTTTTACACCATCAACACAGTGAAAAAGGGCAAGTAGGGACTTAGGATTATTATGAAAATGGTCTTGATCTCACAGGCTCCCTGAAAGGTGTCCCAGGAGGTCTGTGGAACACACTTTGAGAACCACTGATCCAGGGTGATGATCCCCGGTGCCGCTAGAGGTGTTGGAAGATGCGGATGAAGTCTGATGGGCAAACGGTCCTTAACGAGTTGCTGTCCATCATCGGATACCACCGTCCCTGCCCATATCATCAGGCCGCCTCTGCATTCTGGGGGCAAGTGTCCTCCATCTCCATGTGCAGCTCCTCCCTCGATCCCAACCCTAAGTGAAGCTACTAATGGAAACCTGTTGGCTCTTTCGAGATCCTGTTCAAAGTCAAGTTCTTCCTGAACACAAGCCCTCAGCGAGGATCATGTCTCCCTCCTCTGAACATCCTGTCCACTCAGCATCTCTCTTGCAGCCTCACCTCACTCTCAGCACCCTCATCGGACATAATAAGTCCTCAACAGAACCACATTGGTCCAAAGGAATGAGGAGATGGAAAGTGTGACTCGGCCAATGGCTGGGGCTGATTAGTGACACTGGCTAACCGTGGGTAGCAGACCAGAGGATCCTGGGAGATCCTGCCATGAATCCCAGAACATGGGCATATCCCCAAGAGTTGAGCACCAAGGACCAGCACCCTGGGGGGACTGGGACAGATGGGGCTTGGAGGAGAGGAAGGAGTTACACGTTTTCTGACCGCTGACCCAGAGAAAACTGTGACCTTGATGAAACTTACATCTGGGGGGGGGGGGGCTGTCCTTCTCGCTGTGTGACCTTTGGCGAATCACTTAACCTCTCTGGGCCATGGTTTCTGCATCTGTCAAATGAAGAGTTTAAATCAATCTCTAAGACTCCTTACAGCTCCCAAATTCTCTGAGTCAATGATACTCATGTACTAATGGTCCTTGACGTTGACTGACACTGGCCTCCTGTGAGAGGGAGATTCAAGCTTTTCGGGCCACTGACATTTGAACGTAGCATGGCATTGACATTCAAATGTTCTGTGACATCATCCAGTGATATCGACATCAAACAGTCTATAATGCTAACACGTGAAGAGACATTATGCTGACATTCACAGGGGCTGTGGCTGACATTGAACGCTCTATGACATCAGTGTGAATTGAGTGCCAGCTGTGTGCTGGTCACGCCAACAGCCAGGGGAAACCTGTGAGTCCATAAACTGTCCCTTCTCAGAACTTTCCTTTCCAGGAATCTAGACCCCCATGGTGGCACCAGAGAGTGGCTTCAGGAGACCTTAGCTGTCCCCATCTCCCACAGTCCATCCTCTTATATGAAGGATTGATTTTATCTCAACATAATGCAAAGGTAACTTCCATACAAGGTCCTGTGGCCCTCTTCCAACCAGATTCTGTCCCCCCAGAACCCAGAGCCATCATTGCTGTAGGTGCAGTTTCCTAAGATTTCCCTCCTCCCTGATTTCTACCCAGGACCTTGCCAGCTGGTGGGCGTCAAGGAGAAAAACCAAGGCTCAGGGTGGGACCCACAAAGGGCCGTGGAGGAACGGTCCCGGGACCATGGCTCAGCCCCCTCCTCCTGTCCCCTTGGCTCTCTGGCTGCAGGTGGGGCTCCTGAGGGCCTCTAGGGGCAGGGAAGGCAGTCACCACAGCGATGTCTGCTTCCCAACCCTCCTGAGGCTGCTGCCCAGACAAAGATTCCAAGCTCTGACTGGCTTTTCCTCTCAAAAAAAAAAAAAAAGAAAAGAAAAGAAAAAAAGAAAAGAAATTCCTGCAAGTTGAACAATCCTTGTGTTGGATTTGGGAGATGTTATTCCTAGTGACAGACAAGGGCAATTATCTGCAATCCGCCAGCAGTTTTAGCCTAATTTCATTACTGCTGTGCAATTCTCCCTGAGCTGCTAGTCTATCAATGTCTTCCAGAACGGATTAGCGGGCACTTTCTTCATCTTCAGATGAATTTTAGCTGTCATGCCCTTGATGAATAGAGCAGGA
Source organism: Kogia breviceps (assembly GCF_026419965.1). Classification (NCBI taxonomy): domain Eukaryota; kingdom Metazoa; phylum Chordata; class Mammalia; order Artiodactyla; family Physeteridae; genus Kogia; species Kogia breviceps. The sequence goes on from NC_081324.1 coordinate 71,869,191, forward strand.
ACAGGCAGCTGACCTGGGCTGGGGAGGGGCCAGGGGGTGGCCAGGGGGTGGCAGGCAGGCAGGTGGCCTCAGGGCCTGGCGGGAGGTGAGGCGGTGAGGGGGGACACCGGAGCCGTCCAGCCTTCCTGGTCCCCTCCAGGCACAGGACTTAGGGATGTTTGGACCCACCTAGGGGGGGCTCTGCACACGAGCACCTGCTGCATCTAAGGACAGGACAGAGGTAGGAGCTCTTTCCTGGAAGCGTGTTGCCGACTGACATGAGGGGCCTCACCCCACAGCCCTCTGGGTCACCCCCTGCTACAGCACCTCAAACTTTGGAAACTCCCACTCCGTCTGCCTCCATAAGACCCTGTGGACCTCGCAGGAGCAGAGTCCAGCACTGTCCTCTCACTGCCGTGTCCCCAGAGTTCAGCTGGTAGGAGAAGCTCTGTCAGTTTTCGCCGCAGAACAAATGACTCCAGCTTCCCTGCAGCTTGGGTCAGGGGCCGGTGCAGGCCTGCCACGTGGCAGGAGCCCGATCACTATCAGATAAATGGCTGATGCCCCAGGGACTGATTGGGAAGAGGGTGGCGAGGGGGGGAAGGGGATGCTTTGTGGACCACCTACTATGTGTCAGGCACTGTGCGAGGTGCTTGGCTGATGTGGCCTCAATTAATCTCAGGGAGGTGGAGCCCCTAAGCCTAGGGCACAAGCAAGTTGGGAAGTGGAGAACCCAGCCTGTCTGGGATCCTCTCTGACTCCCCAGGGGGCACTGTTTTGGGAGCGCTGGTGCCAAGTGAGACTCTGATGGGTAGGAATGAGGCCCCGGGGGGCAGGGGAGGAGCCACGGGCAGAGGTCACATGGGACTCAGCATCAGCAACATGGGGTGAACACCATGCCTGCTTAGGACCCCCTCGTCCCCACTCCTACCCAAAGCCTCCCCTCCCCCCAACACTTATCCAAAGTCCTGGGAAGAGGGGCGGTGGTGGGTTCTTCCCCTTTACCACGTGTGTGCTCCCCACTTTCCTGGCCCGGCTCTGTGCCCTGGGAAGCTGACCTCCACAGGCTTCCCACCCTCTGGCTTTCAGGAAGGATCACCCGATCGGAGGCTGGGGGTCGAGGGAGAGGGTGAGTTTGGGGTATGCCTGCCTCGCTCGGTGTGGCATTCCTGGCAGTGGCCGTGTCCCTCTGAGTGCAGGGGCCTCAGTGTCCCCGGCTGGCTTGCACCTCTGTGTACAGAATCCCTCCACGGAACTCTCTTCACTTGTACCACCCGAGTGGGACGCTGGGTCCGGCTGGACGTTGCCGGATGTGGGTGGGGTTGGGGTGGAGATCTGCATGGACAGCAGTTTCCATCCTCTCCACAGCTGCTCTGTGCCGGCACCAGGCTGGGCCACCGGCATCCCCTGGCCCACTGGAAACTCCCAACTGCTCAGTGGGGTGTGCGATTTCCAGAGGGGAGCACTGGGGCCCCAGGAGGCCTGGAGACTGGCTGGGGCACCCAGTGGGGAGGCGGGGGAGTCGGGACCTGAGCCATCCTTCGCCTGACCTCTAGTTCTGTCACCTTCCCCTCCAGGCTGCGCATACTCAGCTCTTAGGCTGACCAGAACCTGGGTAGTGGAGGGCTCCTGGAGCTGTACACTGATGATTCCTCAGAAAGACCAGATGTTCAATTTTGTCCTTAAAAGGCAGTCTCGGGCTTCCCTGGTGGCACAGTGGTTGGGAGTCCGCCTGCCGATGCGGGGGACAAGGGTTCGTGCCCCGGTCAGGGAAGATCCCACGTGCCACGGAACGGCTGGGCCCGTGAGCCATGGCCGCTGAGCCTGCGCGTCCGGAGCCTGTGCTCCGCAACGGGAGAGGCCACAGCAGTGAGAGGCCCGCGTACTGCAAAAAAAAAAAAAAAAAAAAATCAAGAGTAAAAAAAAAGGCAGTCTCGTTGAACCCTTTCTGCTTCCTCAGTCGCCAGCAGGCTCCCAAGCCAGCAAACGGAAGCTGAGGCCACGAGAAGAGGGGCTCCCTCCACAGCTGCTGCCCTACTGGCCCCCTGTACTCCCTTTTCCCCTACACCTCCCAGAACTTATAAGAGAAGAAGGAAGATCCCTGACTGGGGGCAGCCCAGACCCCCATCTTACAGGTGGGGAAACTGAGGCTCAGAGAGGGACTTGCTCAAAGCCACCAGGAGGTCACGCAGAGCTGAGCCCCGCCCAGGAAGCGGACCAGCCCTCCCCAGGGCTGGAAAACAAGGCTCAGACCTGCCAGAGCTGGCCTTCCTCCCGCGCTTTCAACTTCTGGTCCTTTTCTCCAAGCACGCGGGAGCCTGTCCCAAGTTTATCGATTGCCAGGGCAGCCTCCAGTCAATACGGTGCACTTTGCTAATTAATCTTTTCCAGATAATTGCAGGAAATTATTGGTTGGTGTGAAGTGAGGGTGGAGAGGTGGCCTCTGTCCCCACCCCTGACCTGCCCAGAGCAGCTCCTGGCAGAGCCCAGGATACCGGCCTAGACCTTCTGCCCAGCCTCCCACCTTTACTGCACCCTGCCCAGTCCTGTTCCAGAATCCTCAGCCCAGGCCTCCCACCAGGACAGCTCTCCTGGGATGCTGTGGGAAACACTGGGAGCAGGGATGGTCCCAGGTTCAAATCGTGACTTTGGCAACTACTAGCTGTGCAACGGGAAAGTTGTGTGACTCCTCTGAGCTTCAGCTGAAAAACAAGATAGAGTTTACCATCTGCATCATGGGCTGCTCCGAGAGACGAAACCGAAGAAGGCATTTTAATACTGATTTATTGTGACCTCTATGAATAGTAATAACAACTCCAACAATAGCAAACATGAAGCAGGGGCTTTGCCACATGCCGGCTACTGTTCTGAGTGTCTGATAGGTGCTATTATTATGCCCATTTTATGGAAGAGGAAACTGAGGCCCCGAACTGAGGTCACACAGACAGTGAGAGGCAGAGACCGAATCCCTGCCTGGGATGCCCATGGCCGTGCCACACGGTGTCACCAAGCCCAGCGTGGGGCCCGCCATGGAGCAGTGTCACCAGGAGCAAGCCCTCCACATACTCATCTCAGAAGCCAGGGTACGCCAGCTGTGGGTGGGAGGGAGATAGTGGTGGGATGCCAGGGGTGGCACAGGCCTCAGAGGCACCCTTGGCTTCCCACTCCAAGCCCCTTGCCCTAAAATTCAGGCTCCACCTCAAGGAGGCTGAGAGATTCATCAGGGTCCCCAGGGGCTTCCCCAGGCCCCACAGTAATTAATCATAACTGGACACTCTGGATAAAGTTTCCCATCCCTTTGGGGTTTCTCTCGTTCTCCCAGATATCATTTAATACATCACCTCACCGGGCTGTATATACCTGCTCCTAATAAACCTCTAAGACTTTAATGAACTAAATAGCAAATTACTTTTTTATTCAAGAATGAAATTTCATCATATTCATATTTTATTTCAGACATCTGCTGCTGATTACATTACATTTAACTAAAATTAGATGATGCTTAGAATGCAATTAAGCTTCTGCCAAATTCTTTGGCCCACCAATGCCGGTGCAGCTCAGCGGGGGCCGCTAGGAACCTAATATGTAATTAGGAGCTATTTTCTAGCTGTTTTTAAAGTCTGAAAATTAGCTGCCTTTATTAATCACACAGACAAATATAAAGTGGAACCAACGCTCGCTGAAATTTCTAAAAGGGATTTTTTGTTTAATTATACACCGCAGAGGGCCGCCACTCGTTCTGCATGTTGATTTGTTGTGCACTGACATTTTGACAACTGGTTTTCAATTTGTCTGTCGTAGTTAGGCAACAACAAAGCCGACGGTAATACTTTAACTTTCAAAACCTTCAGTGTGCCGGAGAGAGGGAGAATGGCGGGCCTCACTGTGGGGCCTGCGGCTGGGGCTCTCGAAGCCACGGGGGCCGGAGACACGGGGAGAAGGTGGGTGAGGGCCGGAGGGACTCGGCTGACGAGCTGGGCGTGGAGGTGGCGGAGCACTGGACTGGGAGTCCGGAGGCCAAGGTGCGAGCCCCGCTCTGGGGACTGGCTAAGAGGAAACCCTTGCCCTCTCTGGGCCTCTGTTTCCTCCTGTGCATCATGGAGGGGTTGGCAGCCCGGGATCCTTTAAGAAGTGTTTAGGTGTTAAAATTCTGTCTTCTTTTTGTGCCAGACCCTGTGCTAAGTGTTTTCTATGCAGTGTTATTTAGCCCCTGGACCTTACGAGGGGGACCTTTTATTATCTCATCATACGGAAGATGAAACTTAGACTGTAATATTTGGCAACTTTCGCCGGCCAGCAGGTGGCCACACCAGAACTCAAACTCGTGGACTCCAGGATCTGTTTTAACTACAGTATCCACCTCCCTCACTCGGCGGCCCTGAGCAGGGCAGCTGTCCAGCCCTCCTTTCCCATCGGGTGGCTTGGACGTGGTGAAGCGGCTTTGCGAGGTCTCAAGCTGATGCTGTGGTCAGCTGACCTTGCCCTTGCCCACTTGGTAACTGACAGCTCTGCCTGGAGCCCCGCTGGGGGCCAGGGAAGGGGAGCGCAGAGGGGGCTGCAGCATGGAGCAGGATAGCACCCGCTGATCGGGCCTTCAGCCGCCGAGCTCACCTTGCTGTGTGGCCAACACCTCCCAGTGACATCCAGAGAGTCCTCGGGGCAGAGTGGCTGTCGAGGGGCCCGGTTCCACCCCACAAAAACAACAACGATAATAACAGCAGATGGCTTTTCCCACACGCAGGCGTCGTGAGACTTTCATGCCTGCGCCCTCCCACTGACACCATGAGGTGGTTCACAGCCAGGCTTGGCGTATCATAACCTGGGTTCAGACACAGCCTCTGTCACTTCCCAGCCATGGAGGTCTTGGCCAGGCTGCCCCACCTTCTGAGCCTCGGTTCCACATCATTAAAGTGGGGATCCTGACGGCACCAGCTCTCTGGGTTCTGGGGGGAACTGAATAGGATGATGGGTGCTTGGCTCAGACGGAGCCTCGGCCACTGAAGCTACAAGTTACTACCCCATTGGACAGATGGGGCCGTTGAGGCTCCGCAGGGTTAAGGACTTGCCCTGAGGTGCATTGCTGAGCTGAGAACTGCACCCCAGTGGGCCTGATCGCACAGCCCGTGCTCTCACCCAGCCCCCTGATGCCACCGAATACCCACCGTGGAGGGCTGGAGAAAGGTGTGAGGACCCCCTGTGGGGTCTGGGCCACCCCATCTGGCCACAGTGGCTATTTCCAGGTCCCCTCGGGGTGCCTTCCTCTCCTACCTCTCATTCCCTCTTGTCCCCTGGAGGGGGCTGCTGAGCAGGGCTGGAGCCAAGGCGTGGTGGCAGAGGGCTTCTACCCCGACTGACCCCAGGCAGGAGGAACCAGTGTTCACTGCCTGCCAAAACCAGTTTTTAGGAACCAGCCCTGCCTCCCCTCTTGCCCCCAGGCTCTCCTGATGAAAACGCCACTGGAGAAAAGGAGGTTTTTTTGGGTGACAATGAAACTGTCAATAAAATCTCAAACGCAAGGATAGGCAATGACTATTTCACTTCCTCTGACAGCTGAGACTCTGCTGGGGAAGGAAAGTGATAGGCATCTGCTGACATCGACAGCACTTCTTTCCGAGAACAACCCGAGGGAGAGGCCGCCCCCGGAGACTTGCCTGGCCTGGATGCCATTCACGCTGGGGTGGCTGCAGTCTCCAGAGAAGCTAGGGTCAGCCACGGAGGAGAGGCTGGACGCCCGGACTCAGTCCGCTCATTTGTTCATCCCACGACTCCCTCTGAGCTCTGACACACGCCAGGCTCTGTGCCAGGGACCGCAGATGCAGAAAGAACCAGGAAAACCCCTGCTGTGAAGAGTGTTATGATTTCAGTTGCATCCCCCGCAAAAGAGATGGTGAGATCCTAACCCCTGCTACCTGTGAACGTGACCTTATTTGCAAATGGGGTCTTTGCAGGTGTCATCAAGTTAAGACGGGGTCACGAGGGTGGGCCCGAATCCAATGTGACTAGTGCCCTTATAAGAAGGGGAAATGTCGTGTGAAGACAGAGACACAGAGAGGAGATGGCCACGTGACGACAGAAGCAGAGACGGGAGGGAGGCAGCTGTGAGCCCAGGAACGCCACCACCAGAAGTTAGGGAAGCGGCGGGGAAGGATTCTACCTAGCGTCTCAGAGGGAGCTTGGCCCTGCTCACATCTTGATTTCAGACTTCTGGCCGCCAGAACTGTGAGACAAGAAATTTCTGTTGTTTTCAGCCTCTCAGTGTGTGGTACTGTGTTCCAGCAGCCCTCGGACGCTAACACGAGGGGCTTGCATGCCATCTAAAGAAGTAGCGTAGGGGCCCCACCCTATGCGGGAGACTATCCGAAAAGGGGAGACCTGCTCCCTGAATGGGGGAGTGTAGTGGGACTGCAAAACTGAAAGGCCCCTCTAGGCACCTGGGTAATCCTTCCATCTGTCACCTCCAGTCCATCTGTTCCGCTTGCCACCACTCCCTTCCAGCCACTGCCATCTCTCACCTCCCCTTATCCCCCTGCCTCTGTAACACCACAGCCAGAGGACTCTCCAAAGCACAACTGTGACCTGTCCTCCCGTGTCTAACACCCACCATGGCTCCCCAGGGCCCTTAGGAAAAGCCTTGCTTTGTGTTGGTCCAGGCCCTGCTTCATACAATAGGTGCCATCTGAACACCAAACCATGTGTGCCTTCTCTGCACCTGCTCCAGCCCTGCTCCCTTCAGTGTCTTTGCTGCCTAGAATGCCCTCACTCACTTCCCAGCTCAGCCAAAATTCTGCAAAGGCATCTCCTCCTCCAGGTAGCCTTCCCTGATTCCCTTCCCACACTCTAGCTGGGACACGTACCACGCCTCCCTGAGCTTCATGGTAACTCAGAACCTGCCGCTCTTTACTCTCACTGTCATTTTGCTTAGCTGGCTCTGCCTGTGAGCCCTGGAGGGCAGGGATGGGTCTCATTCACCCCTGAGACCCTAGCACCCAGCACATTGTTCGAGGTCAGGTAGTATGTCTACTTGATCCCTCGGCCCCAGCCAAACTCAGGCCTTGGCCAAGAAATTGGCTCTGGGAACAAATGTTAGCTCAGCCACCTAGACCTGGGCCAGTTACTTTCCTGCTTGTGACACTCAGATTGCCCAGGGTAGGGGGAGAGAAACTGGCTTTGGGGTCAGAGGACCTGGGCTTGAGTCTCACTTACCGGCTGGCCGGCCTTGGGGATGTCGCTTTCTCTCTCTGAGCTTCAGCATCCTCATCTGTGAAATGGGAACAGCAATGGGGCCTAATGATGATCAACTCATTGTAATTGTAATGCGTATCATGTGGACTTCTGTCTCTAAAAAATCTTTCAACCACATTCCCTGACCAATTCCTCAGAATTGTGGATCATACACATGTCCTTGTGAGAGTGCCCAAAGTTTCTGTTTGTCATTTAATTCTTATAACTCTTTACATATTAATATGTCACCCTTCCAACTGGATGACATCTTCCTTACCTGTAGGGGCAGTGTCATACTTCAGGGGCTTTTGAGGGACCCAACAACTGCTGGTTGATTGATGTGACCCTTCACTGACTACCCAGGGCCTAATACAAATCTGAAACAACCTGGACACTTGAGCTGAGGAGCGAACTGCAGGGTAGAGACTGCAGACTGGATTTGAAGTCAGGCAGACCTGCATTTCCACTTGGCTCTGCCTGCCCCTAACAGGCTCTTGAGACTGAGGGCCAGCCCTTTCACCTCTCTGCTGAGCTTCGGTTTTCCCTTCTGCAAAATGGGGGGCAGAATACCCACTTCTCAGGATGTCTGGAGACATGAAGGTGCCTGGCACAGAGCAGACATTAGATAAACGAGCAGGTATTGAACCTCAGAGCCCTGGGTTCCATCCTAGTGACACTCCTTCCTGGTTGGGTGATGTTGGGCTTTTTGCCCTCCCACCACTTGGAGCCTCAGTTTCCTCTTCTGGAGAATGGAGACAACTCCCACCACTGAGAACTGTTGTGGGAAATAATTCGGTCCTGCATGTCAAGCCTGACACAGGGAATGTGTGCATTTACTGGTGGCTGTTATTCTCTTGCACCGAATGTTATGAGCATCCAGACCTGCACTCCCCTAGGGCCAGGGCCCCCTCAAGGTCTGGTAAGTGGAGTGAGGAAAGGGTGCAGATGGGTGCTGGCAGCATGCCCCCTCCCCCAACAATGAGGACATTTCCTCCTCCTCCCCACCCCCAGCACTTCAGAGGACTTTAGAAATGCTATTTGTTCCCCAGCCCCTGGTTGCTGGGAGAGGGAAGGTCTGTGGAGGCCCTTCTTTCCCTCTGAGTAAAAATAGGATAAGAAGGGGGCTTCCCTGGTGGCGCAGTGGTTGAGAGTCCACCTGCCGATGCAGGGGACACGGGTTCGTGCCCCGATCTGGGAGGATCCCACGTGCCGCGGAGCGGCTGGGCCCGTGAGCCATGGCCGCTGAGCCTGCGCGTCCAGAGCCTGTGCTCCTCAACGGGAGGGGCCCCAACAGTGAGAGGCCCGCGTACCAAAAAAAAAAAAAAAAAAAATAGGATAAGAAGGGAAGAGGACCATGACCCCGACCCCCACCCATTCCTAAACCCAGCAAAAGCCCTTTAGAGACGTGGTCTGGAGAGGTGGGCTTGGGGATGGCCAGGTTTCCTGAGCTGAGCAGGGTAGCCATGTCGCAGGCAAGAGTGGCCCCTTTCTGTCTCCCTACCTTCTCATCCATCCATACATTCATTCACTCATTCACTCTTCACTCTTATCATGCACTAGGCACTGTGCTAACTTGGGGAGGGGGAAGCAATGAGAAGACAGCCTTGGCGCCTGCCCTCGGAGAGCTGGCAGTTGGCTGGGGAGACAGGTGATGTAAGAGCAAATGACAGCACTTTGGAAATAAAACAAAGAGAGAGGTAGGGTGGGCTGGGGGTGTTCCAGGCAGAGGGAACGGCAGAGGCAGAGGCCCTGCAGTGGTACTCGCTTCCATCACCATCACCGCCATCCTCACTCTCACCTGCCTGGTCCTCCCCACGTAGCACCAGGAGGGAGTCCATGCTTATTTTCCAACTCTTGCACTGGAATGTAAGCTTCCTGAAGGCAGGCACAGGGGCCCTTACTTCCTCAGGGATGCAGACCAGCGCCCGGCACAGGGCTGTCCCTCAATCATATTGGTTGAGTGATATGCCAAGTGAACGCACAGGCACCGTGTTAAATGCCCTACACCCGCCTTAATGAAGGCGATGGAGTTGGCTGTTTCCATTTGCCAGATGAAGAAACTGAGGCTTGCCCGCAGCCATACAGCCAGCAAGTGTCAGAGCTGCGAGTCAGATTCAGCTCTCCCTGAGCTTTTTTGCTCTACTGCCCAGGCCTGGAGCGGGCGTGAGGGAGGCGTGGGGCTGTAGCAGACAGCAGGCCCCCTAGCTCCCTCCAGAAGGAAGCAGGTCGAGAGAAACAGTGCTGCACGTTCCATAAATAACCCGGTCCCCGGGCCCTGCCTGTGGTTTAGCAGCCCGAGAGAGTGTGTGTGTAATACAAACAGCTCTAATCCCCTGTCAGTTAAACTGGATATCAGAGGAGACAAGCTTCCGAGCGGGGAGGCCTAATTGAATCGAATTGAAAAGGCGGAATGGGCGGCCGGGATGCCGAGAGGGAGCTGGCGCGCGCGCACAGCTGCCTGGGCCTCCCCTGCCCTGGGCCGGGCGTGCACCGCAGCCCCCGCTGCAGGAAGCCGGGCTTGGGAAGGCATCGCAGTAATGGGGGGCGGGGGGCGCCCCAGCCGCGGCACTCCGCCCCCTCCGGCCTCCCCTTTATCTGCTGGCTCTGCCATTTTCTCTCCGTCGCTGACCCTTTCTCTGTTCCCTCTGTTATCTCGAATAATGTCACTGCCTCTTTAGAATCTATTCATCAGAGCAGAAAGAAGCCAATGCTGACACTGATAAAAAAAAAAAAAAAAAAAAAAATACCATCTGTGCCTGACGGGGAAGCGCTCTCAACGCAACCTCTGGCGCCCCGGCCCACCCCTGCCTCCCGCCCGCCTGCCATTGGCGGGGGTGGGGGTGGGGGTAATCAGATTCCGCTGGGGGCGGGGTGTCCTCCCACAGGTGGTGCCCCTGCTCCCCGGCTCACTCTCCAGAGCCCAGGGGAGATGGACTCTGAAAGAGGTCTCAAGCCCTGGCGGTTTTCCATCTGCAGAAGAGTGATTTGACCATTCGGGGTTTTAAAAAAAACCGGTTGACAGCATTTAAAAACCAGGTTATTTTACCCCCAAAACCCAGACGTCTGAATTCTTAAAAACTAAATAGAAATGTTGGGCGATAGAGGACTTACCACCCGTCAAGGCAACACCTGTCCGGAGCTTGGGGTGGAGGTGCTGCACCCTCCCCCAGGCCTGGCTTTTCTGTGTCTCCTGGCTGGCCCCTGGAGGCTTGTGAATGTGAGACCCCTGGGTGGGTAGGGTTCCTCAGAGCAGGGCTGAGGGGCAGGTGGCACACCCCGGGTACTTTTCATGGAGCTGAAAATAATATCCTCAGGAACAACCAACCAAGGCCCAGAGAGGGAAGGCCTCAAGTGTAAGTCACACAGCATTTTAGAAATCTCCCAGTTCGTGGGTAGTGCTCTCCTCAACCACATGAGGCTGGTGGGGAGATGGAGGGTCGTGACTCTGGTCCCACCATACCTCCCCTCCCCGCTCCCCATCAAAGCCATGAAGACTCCTGCATCTGTGCGCTATCACATCACCCCTCCTGGAAGCAGGCTCTGGTCAAAGCTCCCTAAGGGTGTCAGGGGAGGTACTAGCACCCAATTTCTCTCTCCTAGGGCAGGACGTCGCATCGGCAAAACCCAGCCTCGCCCGGCAAGGAAAACGGAGGAAGCCCCGGGCTTTGCCGTCAGACTGCTGCGTTCCAATCCCCACTCGGCCACCTCCAAGCTGTCCTGTCACCTCTCTGAGCCTCAGTTTCCCCATCTCTGATAATAACAAGAGCTGCTGCTTATTGGACACTCACTCCACATACCAGGCTCCAGGCTAAGTGTTTGATGTGCATTGTTACCTAGTATTCCCACTTTACAGACGAGGAACCTGACGCTCAGGGAGGTGATGTGGCCACCCCAAGCCCCACAGCTGGAGGTGATCAGGCCACAGAACAAGGCCAGACCTGTCTGACCTCAGAGACCACAAAATAGGAATCACTGGGAAGATGAAACGAGGGCACGAGGGCAAGCTCCTGGCATGGTGAACGGGCCCCATGACTTCTATGGATGGGGAAACCAAGGTCCAGAGAAGGCAAGAGACTTGCCTAAGGTCACACAGCAAGATGCCTTTTGGTTTTCTCTTCACAGCCAGAGCACCTGAGGAAGAGCACTGTACCTGGTGTCTAGAGACCCATCTCAGGGCCTAGCTTCTGCACCTGTTGACTTCGTGGCTTGGAGCAGGGACTCCCTCTGGGCCTCAGTTTCTTCATCTGTAAAAACACTTTCCTCACAGGCTTGCTGTGGGTACAGGTGGAGAGAATGATCATGAAAGCATCCAGAGCCACAGGCCATCAGGCCTACAAGGGTAGGAGCAGCTCCATCAGTCACCTAGCTTCCCCAGGGCCCAGCCCAGTCCCTGGCACGCATAGGTGCAGACTTAATATCTGCTGAATGAATATCGTCCATGAGCTCAGGGGCCAGGATCTGCCTACAGCCCTTGGCAGTGGGGAGGGGGGGAGGGCAACCCCTTTCTCTCCGGGCAGGGAGGATGCCCGGGGGGAGGCCAGGTGCATCCCATGAAAGCCTCGGTGTGCCCCCATCAGCATTCATGGGGGACACCTCAGCCTCAGCCAATGCATTATGTAAATGCATCGAAATGGATGTTTTCCTTATCAGATTTAAAAGTGTGTGAGAACAGACCCAGCTCATCTTCTGTGCAGGGTAGTGGGGGGGTTTCGCAGAGCAGCCTGCGAAAGAGGCCCAACTCCCCTGTCTCTTCCCCTACGTGTGTAGCTAGGTGGCCTCCCCGTTAGCCCATGAGTGTGGCGAGAATGGATGCGTTTGGCATCCCCAACCCTTCCCGCTGCCTTGGAGGGAGGAGGGGCGGCCCAGGAGGAGAGGGAGGCCCCTTCCCTCCCCCTCAGGCTATGGCCCCTCACTTCTGCCCCCAGTCTTCAGGAAGAAGCAGACCCCTCAAGAGGGCCCAGCAGCTGGACTGGGCCATTTCCTGCGGTCGCGTTTGTCACATTACAAGCTTTACCGTGGGAAAGAAACAAATACCGTAGACGACTCCAGTTTGGCTTACCAGCTGGAGCCCAGCGCCCCTCACCCTCAGTCTGTACTGACACCCCGATGGCCGAAGACGGGCCCTGGGCAGACCCTGCAGTGAGGGATGTCGTGCCCAGCCTGACAGATGGGGTTCAAGCCTGGGCTTCACCCACTTAGATCCGTGGCCTTGGGTGAGTCACTGAACTCTCTCAGGGAGCATCTGTCTGCTCCTCTGCAAAATGGGAGGGCCATTCAGGCCCACGGTCCAAGACACTCTGAAACCCAGAAGCTTGGCACCAAAACTCACTTGTCGGCAGATGCAACACGGGCTGACACACTATGTGTGACCTTTACCCTTCACACCCGTCGCTGCAGTCTAGAGTGGCGCTGCCCCAGATGCCACAAAGGCTGGAACACAGGGTGTCTGTCCCTAAAGCTGCAAAATTCTGAATTCCAAATCACGTCTGGTCCCGGGGTTTCAGATAAGGCACTGTGGTCCTGTCCTACGGGCACCGCAGAGTTGCTGTGGGAATTAAATGTGACAACGCCTGCGGGGTTTAGCACGCTGCCTGGCGTTTTTCATGTGAAGAAACTGAGGCACATCTGGCTCTGACAGCCACATGTGTGGTCCTGGACAGGATTTTCGACATTTGGGGAACAACTGGGAGGAAATGTGACTAGGGCCTGGGCACTGGAGATGAAAGCATACCGTAGGCGCATTGCTTAACCTCTCTGGGCCTCGCCTTCCTCACGTAAGCTGATGATTGAGCCTGGCACACAGGAGGTGCTAAGAGACAGCCAAGGAGCTGGTCCAAAATGAGCTGGAGGGCAGGAAGGGCGGGGGAAGGGGGTGCCTGCTAGTTTTTTGTTTTTGTTTTTTTTAACAAAAAGCTTTCGCAGGAGAACAAGAATGAAAGTGGGGACCTCGAGAGGCAAAGGGATGGGCCCAAGCACACTGGTATGGCAGGGCGGGCTCGACCACCCTGCTGACCTGCAGCCAGCACCTGACTCAACAGGCTGCCAGCCGTCCATGGGAGCCGGTCTCGGGGAGAAAACGATCCCCACCGACAGAAAGAACATGGGTGTGACTGTAGCGGCTCCTCTGTCTGCTGTGGATCACAATGTCTGCTGCCTGTCTCCCAACGCGAGACCTCTGCCAGAGCCGGCAAATGTCCTGTGAACTTCTGGCTGGTGGGGGTGGGGGGCGGGTGAGTGTCAAACTGGTTGCAGAGGCTGGGAGCCGCTCCAAATGCTGACTTGAGAAACTGCTGTCCTCCAGCAGCCGGGAGAGGGCTTGGGGCTACGTCACCGCCTCTTTGGGGAGGAAGCCAGGAGGCTGGAAAGCCAGTTGGCATTCGCTGTGTTTCTCGAACTGCGAGCCCGGGGCTCTCCGCCTAGGGGCTTTGAACAGACGGGGCTGTGTGCGTCTAACAGCTCTGTGCACCATTTCTGGGCTCTGAGAGACACCCCGTCTTTCAGCTCGGGACAGTTAAAATAATGAGCGTTTACTGAGCGCTTACACTGTGCCAGGCACCGTGCCAAGGGCGCTATGTGCATTTTCTCATTCAATCTTCATGAAACTCTATAAGGGGGGCATTACTATTACTTCTATCTTCCCGATGAGGAGCCCATGGCCCCGAGAGTGGACTGGCTTGCCCGAGGTCACGTGGCTAGTGGCTGGCAGAGCCGAACGGGGACCCAGGCAGAGGCGAGCTCTCAGTGCTGTGCAGGCTGCAGAAATGACCTTAGGTGTCATCTAGTTCAGCGTCCTCAGCCCTGGCCGCACATTCGAGTCACCTAGGAGCTTGGGCAAACTACCCATGATCGAGTCCGGCAGTGATCTGTTAAATCAGAACAGCTGGGGGTGAGGCGAGGCATTCGGGGTGGTTTCCAGGCGCAGCTGGGAGTGAGAACCACCACACCAGGCAACGAGAAGGGCGAGGCTACAAATGCAAATTGTGTACAAATGTTATATCAAAGACAGGTGGCCAGGAGTGGGGGCCACTAGGCCCATATGGTGGCCGGTGACGTAACGGCGGCTGGGGTGAGAGCCTGCAGGCCAAGGCACGCCAGGTGGCTGCTTCAGTAGGGCAAGAGTAACGGGTTGGCTTCTGCTCCAGGAGTGACACCTGGTCCCCAGGGAGCGAGGAAGAGGGAGGGTCTCAAGGAGCAGGTAGGTTCTGGGGCCTCAGCCTCTGGACACCCTCCTCTCAGGCCCGCCTCCTGCAGCGTAGTAATGCTGCCAACCAGCCTCAGCCCTGAGGAAGCATCTTGCAACCCTGAGTGCTCATTCAAACCATACGGGGAACTTTCAAAAAGCACCCAGGCCCAAGCCCCACTCTGACCACGTACATCAGAGTCCGGAGGAAATCAGGAGCCCGAGCGTGGAAAACAGCAAGAATCACAACAAACCTGTGTCCAGGCAGAAGCACATAGGGGCTGAGGGCAGGGGCTGGAGTCAGACCATTTGAGCACCTGCCTTGGTGCTGATTAGTGGATGAGTTACTCAACCTCTCTGAGCTTCAGTTTCCCGATCTGTAAAATGGAACTGAGACTGGCAATTAATTATTCTCCAAGATTGGGGTAGATGAAAAGCGATGACTGAGGGACAGTGCTTAGAACAGTGCCACACACGGTAAGCCCTCAGTATTATCATTTTATGCATTATTTGTTTCGAAGGGCGGAGGCAGGCAACCCCCCGTCAGTGATGCTAGGGCCATTTTCCCATGTTAAGCTGGGGCAGATGTTCTTCCTATCGCCCTCAGATTCCTGGCAGTGACCCCAGGCGGAACCTGCAGAGAGAACCCTGGTGTGCGGGGCAGGGAGACTGTGCTCTAAGGCTGGCTCCTACTCACCCTCCCCGTGAAGATGCTGGGAAAGAAGCCAGCTGCCCCCTAGTGGTCAAGGGCAGAAGCACAGAGCCATTTTAACCAAATCCTGCACTCCCTGCCCCCAGCCCCCCAAACTTCTTGTCCGGCCTCTTGCAGACCCAAGGCTTCCAGAGCTTCCGGTGGCAATGTGCTAGCTACCAGAGCTTTTGTATGGATTCTGCCATTTCATAAAGAGCCTTGACTTGCAATATAAAGTTCAAATAGGGCCAGCAGGTACCAGGCACTGGCTACCAGTGCTCAAGTCTCTTTCCCACCCCCAGTCAATTTTAGAAAGAAAGGAATATTCCATGATCTACAGCAGGTTTGTTTCCATTTCTTAAAAAAGTCTGCAAATTAGCGGGTACTCACGATTTGAGAAGCAAGGAAGCTTAAAGTTCCCCTTTTTGGAAAAGCGGGCTGGAGCTCTGCTGAGGGGCTGAGAGCTTGATGTCCGGGCATCCGTCCCCGTCTGGCCAGGGCCATCTGGGGAAACCCCACCGCATCCCCCGAGACACACAACCAAGCGACCCAAACAAAGCCTTTCTTTCCATTGAGAAAGTGGCTGGAGAAGGGACAGGACAGGAGGGGAAGGTGTGGGCAGCTGGTGACTACCAGACCCTCCCCCTTCTTTCCGGACACGAGTGAAGCACTGTTTACTCAAGATCTTTTTATTCCCCCTTTGCCATCTTCTCTGCAAACCCCTTGGGTTCAGACTGGAAGAAACTGCACATCAACCCTGCCTTTGGCCAACCCTCGGGCTGCAGGGTAGAAGGCAAAGACCACCACCCGGACACCCTCTGAGGGGCCCCAGTCTAGCTGGAGAGGACAGCCTGGGAAGGCTTTCCGGGGGCGGTGAGCAGAGGTGGAGGGAGGGAGAAGGCCCGCTGCTCTGGGAACCAGACCCCTGCATCTCGGATCCAAGCAGCTCTGCCAGGGAGTTTGTGGGTCTGTGGGTGCTTCAGGGAGGACAGGACAGAGGCCCCTGAGTCTCCGAGGACTCCACATGGCCCCACTGCCCGCCGGCTCCAGAGAACATTGTAGAACACAGACATGGCTTCTGGGCCGCCTGACTCACTCCGGGGACTGGGGGGCATGGCCAGTGGGAAGGGCGTCACAGAGGGGCTGGGGGCCTCCTGGTCAGCGTCAGGAGCTGGGTGCCCACTGGCCAGCACAGAGGCCAACTCCAGTGCCCAGAATAATCCGGGAAGGGGCTTCGTGGCGGGGTGGTTTCACCTCAGAGGCCGTCCAGGGCTTGCCGGACAGGGGCATCCAGGGAGGCGGCCGTGTGGATGGAGACACCAGGGGCACCGATGCTGGTTTCCCAGCAGTCAAACCCACAGCTGGTCAGCGCCTGCTTCATGGCCTCCACCTCTGGCTGCTCCAGATCTGTGGGGAGGAAGGGCAGCAGGTCACCCGTGACAACCGTCCACTCCCTTGGAGAATGTTTGTCTCCGCTCACGGCACAGGCCCAGGGGCCGGTCTTCCTGTTGGTATGCCGAGCCTGGCACCCTCCCCGGGAGGGTTGTGGAGCCCGAGTCATATGGACCTGGCCTTGGCTCAGCCGTGGGGCCTCAGACAAATGACTTCCCCTCTCTGAGTCTCAGTCTCCTCATCTGGGAAAGGGGCTAATAATGAGACCTACCCCTCAAGGGTCACGGTGAGGCTGGCTTGGGCTACTGCAGGTGGAGAGCCTGGCACAGCGCCTGGTACACCGCACACGCTCAAGAAATGTTCTCTCGCCATCGTCATTGCTGCCTGAACTAGGTCCCCACAGTCAAGGTCTCCTGAGGTTAGGACACGGTGACTCCCTGAGGCCTGGGAGTCCCACTGAGGCAGAGGGGGGCCTCTGTGGGCCACTGAGGGCTTACAGCAAAGCAAAGGGGAAAAGCGGGACAAGAAAAGGAAGGAGGAGGAGGCCAAGAAGGGGAGACGGAGAGAAAGGAAACCAGAAGGAGCAGTGACTCCCACCCCAACACAGGGGCGGCTATAAGCCCGTTCCTCATCCTCGGCCCTGCTCTTTCCCCAGAAACTAAGAGGAAAGAGACCCCTTTCTTTTGTAGCAAGGTCAGTCCGCACCGTGGCCCCATCAAGAGGTGACAGCAGGGGATGCGAGGCTGGTAGGGTTGGGGGTGACAATGTCCTGGTTATTTCTCAAGCTTGTGGGAGGCTCGGCAGGTAAGGAGGTGGTAGGAACAAGCCTGGCACCAGCCTCTCTAAATGCATTTTTCCTCCTTGAATCTAGGCAACAATCTTACATAAACTAGATTGTTGGCATCCTTATTTTACCAATGTGGCAACAAAGACCCTGAGAGGTTAATTCACTTGACCAAGGCCATATGCAGAGCTGAGACTGTTCAGAGGCCTCTTCTCTCTCCCAAGGGAACCGCCCAGGTGGAACCCTGCCCATCCCCTGGGTACCTGGCCTGAGAAGCGTGATGCCACAGCCCCCGCCGCCCGCGCCAGTGAGCTTGCTGTGCAGTCCGTAGGCCATGGTCACCTGGCACAGCCGGTCCAGCGAGGCGTGGCCCACACCGAGGGCATTCAGATGGTGCTGGTTCATGTCGATGAGCTCCTGAGGGAGAGAGGTCTCTGTTCCTGCTTGGCCTGCCTGAGGTCGAGGTCCTGTGTCCGCCCTGTCCACGTGACAGCTGCTGGTTTGGGAACGCAAATGGCTCTGACCACCCGGCACACTGTCCCTCTCCATTGATAAAAGAACCTCTCCTTCCTGCAGGACGTCCCACGGGGCTGGGATGGAGCTGGTGGTGAGCACATGTCCCACGCCTGGCCACAGAAGGCTCTGGCCGTGGGGACTGATCAGGCTTGTGACCCCAGCTGGGCCAATGAGATCCCTCCCAGGGTTTACTCTGCCTCCTTCCTTGGAAGCTGCTAAAACTGGTTGACTTCAGAGGTAGGCCGCCAGAGTTACCCTCCGTGCACATGGTCAGAGATTACAGAGAAGATGGAGAGAGATTTCAGACTAGATCTTTGGCCCCTGGATCCAGCTACGCCTGAAGCTGTCCCCTCTGGTCATTCTCAGTTATAAGCCAATAAATTCCTTTTCTGCTAAAGTCTAGTTGAGAAGGATTTCTGTAGTTTGCAGGAAAAGAAGTCTCAAGTAATATGCCGTCCTACAGCTCCCTGAGGTACTGATTTTCAGAATAAGAACAGGTTTGTAGTTCTAACAAGTTCACAAGTGGGGGAAATTGCTAAATGTTTGCTCAGGTTTCTTTGATTATGCATAATAGAATTCCTGCCCTCCTGCAGATCAAACAAGATGCAGGTTGATGAAATAACAAAGCTAAAAACCCCCACTGCCCAGGCGTTCCCTATTTACATTTCATTTACTCCACCGGTGTCTGGCAAATCCCTTCAACATGCTGCTGGCACCCTGCTAGATGCTGAGGCTCTGAGGATGAGCTCCGGTCCGCAGGGAAGTTACAAATGTGGGATCTGGAGGCAGAGGGGCCTGAGTTTGGGTCCCAGCTCTGCCACTTCTTGGTCGTGTGTCTTGGGAAGAGGTCTTTTACTCTGAGCCTCAGTTTTCCCCCTTGTAGGGGAAAACTGTGAGGATGGAATGAGGTATCTTTCACATGATGCCTGGAACGGGGTAAGTGCTTGGCAAACGTCAGCTGCTGTTAGTACTTTTACGGTTGCATTACCATCATCCCCATTTTTCAAAGGGGAAAACTGAGGCTCAGAGGAGCAAGTGATTTGCCTAAGGTCACTGAGCTAGTAAGGTACTGAGCTGGCATGGGAAGCCGGGTCTGCCTGATGCGAAGCGTGCATCTACCCCGCCTCTGAGAGCACCCCTGGCATGCCTCCCGCCACCCACTTCTTGCCGTGTGCGGCTTGACAGCATGCAGCTCTGCCCCGGGGTCCTGGGAGCGCCTGTGTGCCATAAGGGTTGCCAATCACAGGGCTGTCTGCCGAGGCCCACCTGGTTCTCCTGCCTGGAGCAGTCGGGCAGGGTCGGGTCTGCCTCCCCCCCCGCCCCCCGCCGCAGCCCGCCTCACACACCCCAGTACTTTTGACAAACGAGCAGACAGGCGTGATGGCCCGGTGGCAGCCTCGGGTGCCTTTCACCGGCCCTGAGGGCTGGATGGGAGGGAAAACTTCTGGGGGCCTCTCTCTGCGCCTGAGCACCAGGTGTCACGTTGCCAAGGCAGGTTCCAGACACCTGTCACATTCTGATCCAAAATCTGTCAAGGATCAGATGACAGGCTGTGACACAGGAGAACAGCTCGCTGGCTTGAGTGCAGAGCTGTCCAGGAGGCGAGTTGCACATTTCAGCAGCTGCCGAAGCCAAAAATAGACACGATGTATAATCGACGTGCTGTTCTGAGGCATTCTCCAGGGGCTCAACAGGGTGTATTTTAGGCAGCACTCCATCATTATTAATTTCCTACTCGGGAGGACTGTGTTCCCCTCCTTTCTACGTGAAAGGAATTGGGAATGAGGGCAAAAGCCCAGAAATGAATTAGATGGAGTCCCTACACCGGGCCTGTAGTAGATACTCATTAAAAATTTGTTGGGAATTCCCTGGAAGTCCAGTGGTTAGAACTCGACGCTTTCACTGTTGTGGCCCAGGTTCAATCCCTGCTCAGGGAACTAAGATCCTGCAAGCCGTGCGACGAGGCCAAAAATTTAAAAAAAAAAAAATTGTTGACTAAAGGAATAAACAAATAAGTCAGTGACTCCCAGCTCAGGACCACTCACTAGTTGGAAAACCTCAGAAAAAGTCATTCTCTTTAGTTCTTGGTTTTTGTATCTGTAAAAGGGTGGTAACTTATCCACTTCACAGGTAGGTTGTTGCAGGACTAAGTGAGGAATCATTTGTGAAGAGACCTGGGAGAGTAGCAGTTCCCACTCATTACAGGGGCTGCAGACTCAAATGCCTACAGCAGGACAGGGAGGCACCAGGCAAAGAGTATAGTGGCTGTGGGTAATACTTAGGGAGTGGTGGGGACTACGGAGAAATGGAGACCCCAGGGCCACTCTCAAGGGGGTCCCCTGGGCACCTCCAGCTGACCACTGCCACACAGCTATGTCAGCTGGGGCTGCCGGATCTTCTGATTCTTGCAGGGAAGCCAGATGGCTTTTTAATGCAGTCCATTCACTGGGCCAGATGGACCGGGTCTGGGAATGAGCCCGGGCCCTCTGGCTGAGCTGGCGGTTCATCAGGCACTGTGCTCGTGTGTTACCCACAGGGCCTCATTGCACTCTTAAGACACTCCAGTGAGGCCACGATTCAGACCTGGGCCTGAGGAAATCCAAAGCGTGAGGTCTCAACCTCTACACTAGAATTAGGAACAGGGTGGTGGCTGGAGTATTAACAGCGAGAGAACAACTTTAGACCATGTCTGATCCACAGCATGCAGGTGAGAAACAGTTACTGCACGAATAGATGCCCTTAGCAAACATCACGGGAAAGAAGCAGCCAGGGGAGAAATTGCTCCTGGACCTATGGAGGACTGTGTCCTTACACGCATGATCCCAAACCTGGCCCGTCGTACTTAGCACACGCCAGGCACTGCCCTCAGTGCTGTCTGTGTGTTCACTTGATTATTCCGAATCACCTGGGAAGAGGCTCCAAAAGAAGGCACGCTGGCTCACGGCTGCACACACGGGTGCCCAGGCCCGGCCTCTGTGTTTTAGCTCCCAGGGATTCTGAGTGCAGATGGGGAGCCCCTGCCTGGGACAGCACCGTGGGTGAGGGACCCCGATCCTGCAGGTGGGCTCTTACCTCCAACACGAGGTAGTGCTCTGGGGCCGGGGCCGCCGTCATCTCCCCCAGCACCCGCTCGCACTCCAGGGAAATGGCGTCTATGGAGGTCAGGAGGGGGGCCACGATCTCTGGGAACTGCAGGGAAAGGGATAGAGGGCCCATGAGGCCTGGGGGCTGGCAGACACTGGATAGCCGCTCCAGCACCAGGGCAGGGGGAGGAGGTGTCCCCAGGGCCCACACCCACACTCGAAGGAAACCCCCTCTCCTTCTGGCCTGGTCCCCGCCTTCTCCAGCCACCCTTGACCCAAGCGGGGGTTCTCAGTGCAAAGCCAGCACGTCTAACAATGCCTGTTCTGCCTCCCGGCGGGGGTATGGACGGACGGCACCTTCCCAGGTCCCCTCCACCCCACCCCCCTCCACTAACCCACGAGGCAGAGGGACGCCTTGGACACCCAAACGTGAGTGCCGTGGCCCTGCCGGAAGCCCACCCGGGTGTGAAACCAGCAGCACCTTCAGGAGCCTGCTCCGGACGCCGGCCACCAGGGCCTTGGTGCTGCGAGGGACTTTGGTGTTGATCAGCAGGATCTTCAGAGCTGGCGGTCTGTGGGGTGAAGAGGGTCCACGGGGAGCCCAGGACAGGGCAGCTGGGTCAGGGCTGGGGGCCCGCCTGTACTCCGGCCCCCCCCCCGACCCAGTGCAGGAAGCAGAGGCCCGGGGAGGTGATGTCAATGGCAGGCCGGAGACAGGTCCAGGGAGCATGGGTTCCTGACACCCACCCCGGGGTGCCCACCACCGCCTACAGCTGCTTCCCTGCTTTGGCCCCTGGGCGCACGGACATTTTCCTTTGGCTTGTGACTCACTCATTCATTCATTCAACCTTGAGAGAACATGCACATGGAGGGCCTGGCATGCATGGAGTGAGAAGTTCAAATGGTACAAGAAGGGGCTGAGGTTCTGTCCTGTGGGCCACCCCAGGAAGCTGGAGAGGAGGGGGCTGGAGATTCAAAAAGAAAAAGCCACAGGACCAGGGATGGGTCATGGAGGCGGCATGGGGAAGGATGCTCCCGTGGGCACAGGAACGCAAGGGGAGGGCAGCCTTATGGGAGAGTCAGGGTCCCAGCGCTCCAAGCCAGTTCTTGCCCTGCCTCGACGGTGCCCAGACCGGTGATCCTGGTATGATACCAGGTGTGGTTAGAGGAAGTCAGTCACCCCCAGGTAGGAGAACAGAGGGCCTGGGGTGGCCTCGGTCAGCCGGCTCTCCAGCACGACCCCATTGTCCTCATCTGCCCTCTGGGCTTTCTAATCCCTCCTAAAGCCACAACCCTAATTGTCCTTGTGGTTGGCTGTCTTTGGGGACTTAAGCCACTGTTTCTTGTCATCCCAACCTGCCTTTCAGAGCACTGCTCCAAGGCCAGGGACAGAGCGTGGAGAATTTGGATGAGCTCTAGCCAGAGATAGCTGGAGACGGACAGGCCCCTGATACGTTTATTCGCTTTTCTTTTCACAGATCAAGATTGTAAAATCCAACAGGGCTGGAAAAGGCTGTCAGAAACCTGCTTGATCTCACCGCTCATAAGCCCATGAAATTAATATCGATTCTCAGCCTTGGAGACCGGCGCCTTTTTTTTTTAACTTTACAAACAATGAACATTCTATTTGGCTTTTCTCTTCCGTTTAAAGACAAGCCGTTCCTCAAAAGGGCAGCATTCTGGGAGGTCGCATCTTGATTCTCTCCGCAAACAATGCTTTTTTTTTTTTTTTTTTTGAGAAGTACCAGGCGTGGTCTGGGGTGCAAGGGCTCCTCTTTAAGCCACTGGCGGGATTAATGTGGAGTCTGGCCTCCTGGCTTCTCAGAGAACCTGCCATCTGCTCGCTGCAGCGCCCTGTAGCCAGCAGCAAAGGTCAGTCGCTGTGTCACCATCCATCGGGGTGGGAGAACTTTGGGTATCACAACTTCATCTTTCTCAGATAAAGTCCTCTGCAACCTGCTGTTAGCCCTGCCGGCCCCACAAAACTCAGGCTCCTATGACATCCAGTGACCACCACCTGGGGCTATGCCCTGTAAGTGATCTGGGCCTGGCTATGTCCTCAGCCTCATCTCATCTCTGCCCTCCCTTGGAGCTCACTCCACTCAGCCACCTTGGCCTCCTGGCTGCTGCTAAGCACGCCAGGAGCACTCCTGCCTCAGGGCCTTTGCATGTGCGTCTCCCCCTCCGGGGACCTGCCCCGGCCTCGGCAGCTCTGCTCAAATGCCGTCTGGTTAGAGGCTTCCCTTGATCAGCCTGTCCAACTCCCTCCTTCACGTTCCGGCCCTCACTCTGCTTTATGTGTCCTAAGGCCGTGGGGATGGCCAGCCGTGCGCTTACAGAGACATCTGTCTGTGGGTTGTCCTCCCACAAAGTGGGAGTTCCATGAAGGAGGGACTTTGGGTTCCCTGCTGAGGCCCCAGCACCCAAAAGTTGTTCAGAGATATTTGTAGACTTGGTCAGGAAGGAGTGAATAAGCACTTGATAGATACCGTTTCTGACTTTATGTCCAGGATCCCTATTACATAAATGAGAAGACAGAGGCCTCAGGAGAAGTGACTCATCTAAGGGCCCCCAGCAGGCAAATAGCAGAGCTGGGCTCAAACTTGAGCCTGTGGACCCCAGAGAATCTGCCACCACCCCGCCACCACCACCGGCCACTGTGCACACGTTGGGGCCTCTCCCCACGCCTCCCCGTGCCTGGGAAACCCTCTGGCGCTCAGCTCTTAATTCCCCCCATAGGCCATGCACGTGCCCAGCCACACCTGCATTGATCTTCTGTCCCCAGGGCCCAGTTCAGGGCTTAGGATACAACAGGCTCGCAGGAAACAGGGTGAATGAGCTGCCCTGTGAAGGACTCCCCGGATCTGCAGCCTGACTGTGACTGTCATCCCCAGCAGCTTCAGAAGCCCGAGGACCCCTGTGTGCCGAGGATCACAGTCACGACTGCCTCCTCTAAAAGCCCGTGGGCCGAGGGCAGGCCCGGCCCACAAACCTCTGCATCCCGCCTTCGCTCCTGCTCTCACGGCACGTGGATTCGGTCCACCTGGCAGGGCCCGCCGCCACCTGGGCACAAGGCCCCCCCTTCCACAAGCAGCCGGAGGAAGCTGTTCCGAGCTCCTAAATGGCTCCGCTCCCTCCTTTGTGTGGAGCGGTGCTTGTCACCCAAGGGGACTTGCCCTCCAGGGGACAGGTGGCAATGTCTGGAGCTATCTTTCGTTGTCACACTGGGAGACAGGGGAGGTGCTACGGGCATCCGGGGGGCAGAGCCCAGGGATGCTACTGAACGCCCCACGCTGCCCAGGACCGCCCCCACCGCAAGGGATTCTCCAGCCCCAAATGTCCGCAGCGCTGAGGCTAAAGAAACACTGGTGTGGGGCCTCAGGAAGGCAGGCTTGGCTCCCAGAAGCTGACAGAGCAGGGGTGGGGAGACAGATGCCCGAGGTGCAGGCAGGAGTCCGCAGCCTGGCCCGCCAGGTCACTGAACCCCGAATGGAGTGGCCCAGCTGGCACAGGCAGAGGGCTGGGACCTGCTGTCCAGCTGCCAAGAAGACCACCCTGGCTGCAGAAGGTGACAGGGAGCCCTGGGACCCTCAGAGTGTGGAAAGGTGCCCCGAGGCGGCAGGGCACCCTGGGACAACCACCACCCCCGCAACTTGATGGAGGGCTCAGGGAAGAGCCGGGAGGCGCCTGCTCCTGCCGGCCACGGGCTTCACTCCTGCCGCTGACGTTTCCACACTGAGTGCAAACAGAACAGAGGGGGTTGGAATTTAATACGCTGTCTGTAATTCCAAGGCTTCCGGCGGGAGGGCGGAAGGAAATATAAAACAAGCTAAAAGTTGCTAAGTGTCCCTTCCACTCAGACTCCCACGAGCCTGCTGCAGGCTCCAGTCTTGCTCGGCCATGGTGCCGTCACTATGGCAACTCCCACTTTGTCTTCTGGTGGCTTGTGTGTGTATGTCTGTTCCTAACCACCCAGGACTATGTCCGAGATTCATCTTTATACCCCTAGACCCTAATGCAGTGTCATCTGGAACACAGGAAGATATCAGTTCTTGTTTACTGAACAAATGGACGGATGAACAGGTAACTGAATGAAGGTCTGAGGAAACAGCCACTTCCTGGAAGCGGAATGGCGCAGCCTCGCATGACCTCCCCCTCTGACCTCTCGGCAATTTAACAGCTAAAGTGGGGAATTCTCTGGCAGTCCAGTGGTTAGGACTCCGCTCTCGCTGCTGAGGGCCAGGGTTCAATCCTCCCTGGTCAGGGAACTAAGATCCCACAAGCCACGTGGCGCAGCCCAAAAAAAAACAAAGAGCTGAAGTGGAGAGGAAAAAGCAGGCTTCCTCGCGGCCCACGCCCTGTGGGACCACAGAGGGGAGGGGACGCCCAGGGGCACGTGCCCCTCACTCCTTCCCAAAGAAATGGGGCTCCCTCCTTCCATGCCAGACACGGATGCTGCGGCTCCCCCAGAATTACCTCTTTAAGGATGAAATCTTCCCTTGCTGGTATCGGAGCCCTCCTCCTAAAGAGAAGTAAGAGTGGGTCAGAGTCGTAGGAAAAGCTCCATACCTGTGCCTCTTGGGAAAGGGGCTGGGTTTGGGGTAGGGGTAGAATGTCACTGTAACTAGACTCAACCCCGTAACCAGGCACCTCAGCTTCACGCAGCAAAGGCCCAGGAGGGCGCGAAGGCGCTCTGCGCCCAGGACCTGTGGTCCCTCCCTTACATCCAGGCGTCCAGCTTCCCTCCGACGGGCTGCACGGCGATGGGGTGGAGGTGGGACCACAGCAGGCATCCTCACCGGAGGGGAGCCCAGCTGGTGTGGTCTGCAGACCCCACAGCAATGGTTCCGCAGCTTCACCATCTGGACCCCTGGCGCTGGGGGTCCCACTGAAACCGCAGCTTCCCAGGCCCCGGCCCACCCCCCAAGATTTGGATCCAGGTGGTGCGAGGCGCTGAGACGCCCCCCGTCCCCCTCCCACCAGGAAGACGCCATCTTCCTCAGGATCCACTGACGCTGCTCATCCCCAACCCACAGAGCCCGGGCAGCTACGCTTGTCCTAAGAATTTCTAAAAGAATAAAAATAAAGACCACAGGCCCGAGGCAGCACCTACCCCAGGTGCTGACAGCGTTGTCCACTCCAGAGGGGTTCCCGTGAATCACCCTCTCCCCCTGGAAGGCCCACTTGTTAATTAGTTCCAAGCTCTCCTCAGTCCACCTGAAGGAGACACAGAGATTCGTCTTTACTGTCCATGGTGGTGAATAGGGGGCTAGGGGTCACCGAGGGCAGCAGAGGGCAGGGGTCACAGGCTGGGCTTGCTGGAGACCAAAAAGGCAAAGGGGCTTGGGCCCCCGAACTCAGAAAGAAGAGAAAAATAAAACAATTCTGAACCTCTCCGGCTAAAGAGCACGCCCTAAAGCATGCCTTTTTGCCTGGTGCAGTGAAAAGAGCCAAGGCTCTGAGTTCACGGGATCCTGCTTTTTGCCTCTTACGAGCTGAGTGACTCTGGGCCCCTTGCCTGCCCTCTCTGAGCCTCAATCTCCTCCTCTATAGGATGGTAACTCCTCCCTCCTCACAGGCTCAGCGCAGGGGTGTGGAATGTGGGTCATCTCTGGATCCCTCCCCAGCCCACGGCCACGGTGCCTCCCCAGAAGGGATGCGGACTCAATGACGGTTTAAGTGAACAGACCCAAAACATGTGAGTATCGAACGAGGGCAAGTGCTCAGCCCCACTGCCCTACCTTCTCTCTCAGCTCTTGTTTCCTTTCTGTCGAGTCCCTGCACCATGAAACGGCAGAAGCCACTGGGGCTTGTGTAGCTGAGCTGGGAATCAAGCAGGGAGCTGGTGTGAACCCCATCCCGCCGCTGACTCACTGGGCGTCCCTGAGCAACTGCGTCACCTCCGACCCTCAGTGTTTTCATCTGGGAAATAGGGATAAAGATGTCTACCTCACAGAGGATTTTGTGGGATGGAAAAACACACAGGTGCTTTGTAAAATGCCCAGGGGAGAGTATATGCTCCGGAAAAAGAGGCCACCTGGGATCATGGCACCTGGAGTCACTCCAAGCCTGGTCCACCCACTCTTTTGCTGTGGAGCCTTGGGCAAGTCAATCACCCCCTCTGAGTCTCTTTCCTCATCTGTCAGATAAGGATTTTAGGGACCTGAGACTCACACGGTGGTTGTGAGGCTATGATTCATAGTGACTTAACACTGCTCAAAGCTACTGATTACCCAGAGCCAAGCACTGCGCTAATGGCTTTCTCTAATGGACCATCTGTAATCCTCACAATCACAATAACTCAAAAGGGAAGGTACAATTACCATCCCCTTTCTTACAGCAGAGGACACCAAGGCTCAGATCACAGTACCACTCACTGCGACATCAGAACCACATCTGCTAATGGAAGCCTGAGCTCATTAACTACTAACCTTTTTGGTGCCGACGAGACTCACTCACTTGTCCAGTATTTACTGAGCATCTACTACGTGCCTGTGACTAAGCCCATACAGACGTGGTCCTTAACTGCTTGCAGCTTGGAGTCTAATACAGAGCAGACGTCAGGAAGCCACCAGAACTTAACTACAGCCTCTGGGGAGTGCGATGCTGGCTGGGCGCGGCACGCCCTGTTCTGAACGGAGGGGCTGACAGACAAGGTGGGTCAGTGAGGCAAGACACGGCGGGAGAGCAGTCCAGCCCGAGGCCGTGCAGCCTGTGTTACGCCCGGAACTGGACAAGAACTGGCCCTTTCCAGGACCGAAAAGTGAGCGAGCAAGCCAGAGAGGTGGGGAAGGGGTAGCTGAACATGGCCCAGGGCCTGGCCCGCTCTGCAAACTCGAGTCTTCCTTCCGATTGGGAAATGCTGGGGGGCAGGGCAGGTGGGGCTGCTCTCTTCACAGCTTCTGAGAAGGAATGATGGGTCTTCAGGGGAGGTGGGAGAACTGGGTGAAAGGAAGCAGCACGAGAAAGACCACACCCACGTGCACATTGGACACTGGCGTGTACATGCGCGCGTGCACACACAACCACCCATATCCTTTGAAAGGCAGAGCCAGTCGGCCGGCCTGCGGGCAGGTGTCTATTTGGGACACGCAGGGCAACACGGCCTTCACTGCTCTGGGCTAGAATCAGTGGTCAGCACACAGTAATGAGCGGCTGTCTTGAAGCCTCCGTCCTGAGTCACCATCTTATCTCAGGATCAGCACATGTCAAAGCTGGAAGCTCCCCCCACCCAAGGGATCACAGGTGCTGCCCCTCACTTTCAGATGAGGAAATGGAGCCCCAGAGAGAAGCTAGTTAACTGGCAAACCTGAGATTCCTGAAAACCATTCTGGAGAATAGCTGCCTTGCATCCCCCGCAGGTGTAATCATTACCTGCCGGATGCTTCCCACGGCCACCTCCACGGGCCCCTCCTCCCCCCACCCCGCCCCAACCTCTCTCCAGCACACAAGCCCTTCAGAGCAGCCCTGGGGAATTTGGACCGGGAATCACATCAAAAGCCCCACACTTGCTGTGGCCACGGGGACCAAAGCAACCTCCGGGCTTAGCCAGCAGAGCCCCCGACACAGCACAGCTGGGCCCAGCTGGCTGGTACATAAGGCCCCCCAGCGGGAGGGTTCCCCGGAGCCATGAGGGCCCAGGGCAGGCGTCACCAAGAAGCTGCCAGACTGGATGCTGGGGCCTCATCCCCAACTCCCAGGGCAAACTGCATTATCTGCACTCAGGCCGGTTTCTCAAGTTTCCCCAAGTAACAGAAACAATCCACCGGCAGCCCCGTCTGGACAAGCCTCAGTGACTTACAATAAGCCGCGGAGGAGACACTGCAACCTTGTGGGTCAAGGACCCGTGGGAGGGGAGATGCCCTGACCTGACGGACACTCCCCCTATGTTTATCTCTCAGCACGTTACACTGCTTTTCATAACCATTTGGTACCAGCTGGCAACACCCGCCGGGTATCCGTATCGCCATTTACAGAAAAGGGCACTGAGTGAGGCTCCCAGGGTGGGGTGGGGGGCAGCAGGCTGGCCAAGGTCCCTCAGCGAGTCGATGGCAGGGGGGGCCAGATGGCTGCTCTGATCCATTGCCCTCTACATCCGGGCTCAGGCTCTTTCTACCAAATCACGGGCACCTGAATCCAAAGGAGGCAAGGAGGGGTGGCGGGTTGGGGGGCAAAGAGCTCAGGCTCTGGATTCAGACCGCCGGGTCCAGATCTTGCTCTGCCATCACTAGCTGTGTGGCCGCCCTGTCCCCCAGCGTCCTCAGCTGTAATGTGGCCAAGGGACACCTCTCTCCTCTCGGCGCGGGGTGCGGAGCCCAGGAAGGACAAGGAGCGAGGCAAGGGCCGGATTACCTGCTGGCAGCCTCGCCATCCTTCAGCGGGTTTGGGATCTCCCTGCACGCAGTCAGGAGGGCAGCCGCCAAACACACGGAGTAGGCGGCACTGGAGCCGAGGCCGGCCCCGGTGGGCAGCTCCGACCACACGGTGACGTCCAGGCTGGGCAGGGCTCTGAAACACAGCAGGCAGCAGAGCGTGACTCTCCTGAAGCGCCGTGAGGGGCCAGCGCTGAACTGGCGGCCCAGACCCAGGACCGGACACGGGCAGGGCCTGACTCTAAGTGTCTGGCCCAGTTTTCTGACCTCGGGGAGATCTCCCAACCCCAAAGGCACCCCTGTTGGATGGCAGGAACTCATGGTGAATCCAACAACTTGAAAATAGACAGAGGATCGTTTAAGTCACTATGTTGTTGTCCAACCGGAGCTCTTCCTAAAAGTGCCTCGCAATCCACCGACCATTCCTGTAAACCCCTTCCTGCTCCCCACACAAGCAAGGCTCCTCCCGGCCCCGCCCTCTGCCCAGGGCAGCGCTGCACCCCTTCCTCCCCCAGGGGAATTCCGACCCATCCTGCAAGACCGTCCTCAAATGACACCCCTGGGCGCTGATACTGCGTTCATGGGATGTCTCTCCCGCCGCACAGCGTTTCCCAGCCGCATGTAACACAGGCCTGCTCTGGGTCAGTGGAGAGTTCCCAGTCGCTGCGTCTTACCTCTACTTCCCCCCAGCGAGAACCGTCAGATGTCAGGTTCTATCATTTCCATTAAGCACTCTTCCCGTTTTCCAAATATAACACTGTAAGACTGAATCTGCCTTTTCAAAGTGCACATGCCCACCCCACCCACATCAGATTCTGGAATGTGTCCCCTGCCCTCACCCCGGAAGGGGACACGCCCCTCTCAAGGTGAAAACCCAGGCACTGGACAGCAAGTGTCAAGACGCGATTGAATACGTCTGCAGCGCAGCGCCCGGGCCCAGTGGCCGCTTAGCCAGCGTCTGCTGCACGAGTGAAGGGCTGCGCCTCGAGGCTTTCCCTTCAGGTTCTAGACCACAAATCACAATGAACACGCACTGTGTGCCAGTTACAGTGCTAGGCCCATTTCATGTATAATGTTTCTAATCCTCTGATAGTTTTCCTGAGAAAGGTGATAACAATAATAGCTAACATTTATCAAGCTACGTGCTAGGCTCTGAATCAAACACTGTAAGTACATGAACTCATTTAACTTCACAGGAACCCTACGAGGTAGGTGCTATCACCACCCCCATTTTACAGATGAGGAAGCTGAGGCTCAGGAAGGGTAAGAGCCTCACACGAGCTAGGAAATGGTCGCGCTGGGGTGTGAACCAACGCCGTCTGACCCTCAGCCCGTGCCCTCTGTCACCATGTGATACCACCTCAGCAGGAATGTCCCCCTCTAGGAGCCGGCTTTCCCGAGAGAGCAGACAACCCAGATCTTATCATAACACAGGCTTCGCTCTGCTAATCACAGAGTTCCCCTGGAGCCTGTGGGATGTGGAACAAGGGTGCCTCTCTGGGCATGGCTTGAAGAAGACACACAGCGGATCTGAGAATGGAATCTGGCTTTGGTTGAATCAAAGAGGCCAGAGGAGGCGGTGTGGGGTTAAAAAGGCAGGCGTTGACACTGAAGGGAACTAGGTGACTTCCCAGCTCTCACCACTTACTAAGTGGCTGTGTGGCCCCCAATGTCTATTTCTCTGGGTCCCAGTTTCTCCCTGTGCAAAATGAGGAGAGTGTCCTTCTCGTGGGGTTGCCATGAATATTGAAAGCAGACCATACATATAGGGTCTAGCATGGCTCCTGGCACGCGGCGAGGACAGCTGCTGTTATTCAGAGCCTGGGAAGGAGCCCGTGCATCATCCAGCAGCCAAAACTACCGCCACCCTGGCTCAGTTTCCGGGGCAGGCTGCACCCGGACTCCCTGCCCCGACCGCGCACACACCTCTGACTCTGGCAGATGGACAGGTACAAGTAAAGGAAGGACAGCACAGCCAGGTGCTCGTGGTCGGCACAGTCCTCGGGGAAGCCCGCCACCTCCTTCAGCTTCTCCACTTGCTCCGGGGTGAGTGCTGTGACGTCACCTTGCTCTGTCACATGGGCAAACAAGTGCAAGCGGGTGGGTGAGAGGGCCTCGGGGCTTTTATCGACACCAGAATACAAAAGGCCGAGCAGTCACGGGAGTCAGCATCTGGATGGACATGGACTCAGGGTCCGAGCACCACAGCTGAGGATGTCAGGGGACTGCAGGCCTGGGAGGCAGGCAGACTTGGGTTTGGGCCCTGACTGTGCCAGTTACTGTGACCTTGAGTAGGTGACTGAATCTATTTGCACCTCAGTTTCCCTCCTTGGTAAACAGAGATAACAGCAGTACATCCTCCCAGCGTTGTTTAAATAAGGTACAGAGTATCCTTAGCACCGCTCCTGGCACATAGTAAGGGCTTAATTGCTAGCAGTTTTCAAACACACACAAGCACACACAATCACTCAAAAGCCTAGGAATGAACTCCACGGTACAAAATCAAAACCAAAGGCAGTATTATTTCCCCAATATTTCCCTCTCCTAAAACATAATTAGTGAGAACAGGACACGCACGAAAAACCAGGACACATAAATGCCCAAATGTTCACTACGTTTAGGATTATTAGGAGTGAACAAAAAAACACTGGAAGAAAAATACGGCAGACCCTGGCAACCTGGTAGAAAACTTGACACCAAAAGGTTCAGATCCCCTTTGTCTCCTTGGAGAAGTAGCCTAACAAGCCCTTGCGAATGGACTACACTCTATAGCACAGCCTCCACCCACCTCCCACCCTGCGGGGTCCTCATAGCAAGCCTCCCAGGCATCACTACTCGTGACCCTCCCAGGCTCACACAGGGAGTCTCAGACAGGTGGTCTGAGACGTGTGCCACTATACCCGGCTGCTCAATCCATGCTACTGACATACAAAAGCAGCAGCCAGTTCTCATGGAACGTTTCTGGCCAGGCGGAGTGGCCTGGCGTAGCATGGAGAGCAAGGTCCAGGTTGCTCCAAAGTAGTGACTCTGAATTGGGACTGTCCCTGCAATCACCCAAATATACATGCCGGGTCACCTACCACCACTACCAATTCTCAATAGGAGAGGGGCAGGGCCAGGAAGCCACCTGTACTGTTAAAACAACAACAACAAAAACCTCCCCGGGGATCTCAAGGCAGGACTGAGGCTTGCTTGAAATTGTGGGTTTTCCACTCTTCCTTCATTTCCCTGCAGGGTTTGGGAGTGGCTGAGTGACCAGCTGTGGACTGATTCTCATGGGGGACACGGAACTGTCTGGAAAAGGCTCCTAGGGCTTCCCTGGCGGCGCAGTGGTTAAGAATCCACCTGCCAACGCAAGGGACATGGGTTCGAGCCCTGGTCCGGGAAGATCCCACATGCTGCGGAGCAACTAAGCCCGTGCGCCACAACTACTGAGCCTGCGCTCTAGAGCCTGCGAGCCACAACTACTGAAGCCGGAGTGCCTAGAGCCCGTGCTCCACAACAAAAGAAGCCGCAGCAATGAGAAGCCCGCGCACCGCGATGAAAAGTAGCCCCCGCTCGCCGCAACTAAAGAAAGCCCACGTGCGGCAACGGAGACCCAACGCAGCCAAAAATTTAAAATTAATTAATTATTATTATTTTTTTTTTTCAAAGAAAGAAAGGGCCCCTGGAGGAGTCTCACTTGCCCCACCCTGGCTGGGAGACACTGTTCCAAAGGACAAGGCGTCAGCCCAGACAGGAGACACTGAGAGCGTAGAACACACCGCAGCTTTGCTGCAGAGTCACTCGGCTGATGCGCAAACCGTGTCTGCTCAGGAGTGGACAAAACAGTCCCAACACTAGCAAAGATGAGCATGGAGGCCTTTATTTATAGGAATGGGAAGACAGCCCCAATATATTGAAGAAGGCAAAAATCCCACACGCTTCTAAGAAGTTTATATGGAAAAAAAAAAAAGAAGAAAAAGAAAGAAACAAAAAGAAAAAGAAGGGAAAAAAAGAGAAGAAAATAAAAGTTTATGTGGTTTGATCCAATTTGGGGTAAAAAACAAGCTCTCTCCCTATCTCAATCAAACTACTGGTCTACAGGAAATAACCCAGAAGGATGAACACCAAAATACTTAGCGTCGTCCTGCGGGGTGGAATGGGAGGCAGTGATAATTGGGGATTTTTTTTTCCTGGCAACGTCTCAGCATTGACCATATTTTCCAGTAATTTAAGTTACTTTTATTTTAACGATCTTCAATCACACAAAACACCAAAACATTCTCTTTGTTAAAACAACATTGTAAAAGGGAGGCTCCCTTTGTCCACTCCCCGACCGTAGGACGCTCCAAGACATAACTAATCACCATTGTCAGTGGATATATATCTTCCCAGGCCTCTTCTTTGCATTTACATACCCAATGATACTTAATCTATATGTGCTGTTTTGCATTTTGTGTTTTTTTCACTCAACAGTAGGCCCTGATGACCTGTCCCAAAGGCTCACGTAGACCCAGTGCATCATTTTATGCTTTTAAATTTTAAAAAGATTAATAAATAAGGGAAGCTATTTTTATAGGGACAGGAGAGAAAACACCCCCAGAGTGGCTGGCTTTTGGTCCCTAGGGGACAGCCTGGGATGACAGCTGTCCTCCTTCCCTTTCTCTTCAGGGCCCAGGCTCTTCTCACACCTGCTTCCTTCTCCCTGCACTTACTCAGAAAGCTGGTGTCCAGCATCTGAAGCTTGGCCACATCCCAGGCCCGCTTGATGCCAATGTTGGGTAAGTTGAGGCCCACTTTCCCACTGCTGTGGGGCTGAAGCCGGAGGAATGTTCTCAAGTTCAAGGCCACAGCCAGTGCTACCTATAGAATGAAGGGCACAAGCAGTTAGCCTGAGGGTCGTTGGCAACAAGCATGGCTCCTGTCTTGGGAAAAAGGGGCCCTTGTCAATGAGCCGAGAAGAGCGAGCAAATATTAGCACACAGGCCACTCTCACCTATGCCCTTGGCAGACACTACTAATCAACCTTGGCACCCTCTCCTAATCAAACGTTGGCACCCTCTCCCACACGCCTAGGCACAGCCACTACCAATCAATTAGGAGTTAATACCTACTTATATTTGCCCTTTCCACGTAAAACTTCACACGTTCCCAACACCAAGGAATGGCTTCCCCATGATCACCATGCTTTCAAAGATAAATATAAGTTAAAAATATGAAAAATGACAGCTTGAAAGAGTGGAAAAAGCATGGCTTTGGGTTCAAGCAGACTTAGGTTAACTCCTAGCTCTACCGAGGTATAGGGGACCTTGATCAAGTTACTGATCCCCTCCTAAGTCCCAGCTTCCACGTCTGCAAAATAGGATACTAAAAGTTTAACGTCAGAGGGTAGTTGTAAGAGGTAAATGAGATAATGCACGTCTCAGACTCCTTTTCAGAATCCTATTCGTTTTCCCCAGAGTTTAGTCCTTAAACCTCTTCTCTTCTCCACCGAAGCTCACTTCCTAAGTGGCCTCATTCCACCCATGGGGCTTTCCATGTCATCTTTTTGCCCTCTTACTGGGTGGGCCAGAGAAGCCCTTCAGAGGGCCTAAGACCTGTCTTTTCTTTGCCCAGCTGGGGAGAAACTGAACTCCTCTCTGAGGTACTCCCAAGCTATGCCTCAAGGCTTCCTTTCAGCTTCTTTTAAGGTTAGCATCAGGTAAAAGCAGTTCCTAATCCTCAAAGGCTCAGGGGGCCTTGTACCTTGCCATGGACCACGGCATGCTCTCCATGAAGGATGACTTTCCCTGGAGCAGACACTAGCAGGACTTCTGACAACATGGCTCCTGGGAGTCCTGAAAAGGAAAGCCAGAAAGAGGATGGAAGATCGCCAGAACTTAGAGAATGCCTAGTTCAAGCTCCCCATTATAACAGAAAAGGCAGCTACCATCAGCATCTGCTATGTGCCCAAAAAAGCAGTGCAGGATAGCAGTCAGCTAGGCACATCAAATAGATCTGGGTTCAAATCCAGCTCTTACACTCCCCAGTGATGTCATCTTAGCTAACTCACCCAAATAGCTATGAACCTCAAAAGTTACACGGGAACAATAACTGTACTTACCTCAGTGGGTTTTGAGAAGGTTAAATTAAATAATGCAAGGGAAACACTTATGATCTGGCACACCATAATCATTCAAATACTCATAGTTACTTATTAATGGCTCTGTTCTTGGTTCCAGCTTTTACTATTACTACTATTAAAGACAGAAATTTAAATGAAATCATGGACCGGAAGGAACATTTTCCTGGACATTTAGGCTGTTTCTAACGTTTCACGATTACAAACAGGTTGCAGAAAACAGCTGTTATACCCCCCCCTTTTTTTTTTGCACACTTAAGTCAGGATCTCTACAAGACAGAGTCCTAGAACGTGACTTGCTGGGCGTACGTGTGCGCGTTTTAGATTTTTATAAATAATGCAAAACTACCATCCATTTAAGGCTTTACCTCCATAGCGTGAGACTAGAACGGCACTATGCGCTAAGCATATACTACAGTGATCCCCGTTTCTTAGGCGGGGGAAACTCAGGCTCAGAGTGGGGGGGCCTATTGCTTGTCCGAAATTCCAAATCCGGTCTGTCAGACTCCAGGTTAACTCCTAACGGCTCGTCAGGACGGATTCTCAGAGTTGGGGAAACTAAGCCAGAGAAACCGCGAGCCCGGTCCCGGGTCGTCCTGGGTCTCGGCCTCGGACATCCCGCCACCCTGTCCCGGGACCCCGACCTCTCACCTGTCTCCACAGGCCCTTTACTCCCGAGCCCCAGCTGCCCCGGGACTCCATTCCCAAGCTCGCGGGCGGCGGCGGGAAGAGGCCTCTTCCTTCGCCCAGCCAATCAGAGCGCGCGAACCGAGAGCCCCTTTACCAATTGGCTTGAGCGTTGGCCAATAGCTGTTGCTAACTAAGTCCTCACGGGTTTCCCCGCCCAGCTCCTTCCGTGAACCAATGAGAAACAAGTCTCTGGGAGTGTCCCGCCCTGGGGAGAGAGCCACGGACCAATGGAAGATGGCGGCTGATGGGTGGTGCGACCGGAGGTAGGTGGAGTCGCCCCGGGATCTGGACGGGAACCTGGCAGGGTCACCCCCGTACCAGAGCCCTGGAGCATGGCTGTGTGGGGCCTGGGAGGTCGCTTTGGCTTGCGCGGGTGCTTCGACGCCCTCAAGCTATTGTGTCCCCGTTTCCAGAGCCGCGGCCCCCAGGGCATGGAAGACGGGGACAGGTGAGTACCTGGCTGGGAGGGTAACTCAGGCACCTGCCCTGAGTTATGTTGTCGCCGTGATTACGTCAAACCGCTGGGAGGTCACCGCAGCAATCGGCAGGTGACGTACTCTTTAGTCGTGACGTCACCGTGGCGACGAGGGCTCCGTGGAAGCCAGAGACCAAGGTTTCTTGGCACAAGACGAGTCCAAACGAAGCCCAGCATTCATCAGGACAGGGCATAGCCCATGTGAGCCAAGAGGGTCATCTTGCCTGGCCTCACAATCAGGAGGGGCCTCAATTCTCCAAAGCAGTTTATACTTTAAGGCACAAGATACACCAACGCGGTCTAAAGATGGCTGTCATCATATACCTTGAAACTTGCACGCCGTTCCCGGACCTCAGAACCTGACTTAATAATGGATTAATCTATTTCACAGATCCAGTAATTTAACCTTTGAATAACCTTCTCATGTCACATTTTAATGTTGAAGTCTATATTAAAGGTGTTGCTATTTGAAAATGCCAGTTTTCGAACCCTGTTTTGGCAGTTCTCCATTTCGGAGTATACGTGAAGCTTTATAGTATGGAAATGGCCCAGGGTTTTTTCCCTCCAAGAGTCCCTGGCTTGGTAGAGCAGAGGTAACAGTTTTGGGTGTCGAATAAGATAGTCTTGGGCAAGAATCCCAGCCCTACCACTTCTTCCCTTGGTGACCTAGGAGGGTGAGTCTCATCCTGTCAGCTACAGATTCCTCAAAAACAAAATGAACATCATAGGTAGTGCTTGGGAAGATTCCAGGGATAATTCAAGGAGATAATGCCTATAATTCGCTTAGCACAGTGCAGAGACTATGGAAAGTGATCGATAAGTTCTTTCAGCCAATATTTATTGAGCGTCTGCACTGAGCAATGCACTACATCAGCTATTCTGCAGATACGGGTGTGGCAAGACACAGAACTTGCCCACAAAGGGCTTAAAACTAAGAGGAACGGAGGGAAAAGATTTCAAGAGATCCAAGCAGAAGGGGGTAAGTGCTGCCTCTGAGGATATGGGTAGCAAACTGTGACCCACTGAAGGACATGCCCCACTGTATACGCCATCCTCACTCATCTCTTGATGTTTATTTCTCCTTAGGCCACAGCCTTCCTTGAAGACATCCAAGCTCCCCAAGATCTACACCAAAACAGGAGACAAAGGTAGGGTGGGGACAGGTGAAAAATGCAAAGAAAGACATGGCAGATTCCATCTTAAAGTTCTTCCAAATTATAGGACTTCCCTGGCAGTCCAGTGGTTAAGACTCCATGCTTCTACTGCAGGGGGCATGGGTTCGATCCTTGGTCAGGGAACTAAGATCCTGTATGCCACGCGGCACTAGAAATTGATGGAAAATTCTGGAATGAGAGTTAAATAAATAATAGCTTTAAAATATATATATTTTAAAGTTCTTCCAAATTCTTTGCAGACATTAAAAGTATGTGACAGGGCTTCCCTGGTGGCGCAGTGGTTGAGAGTCCGCCTGCCGATGCAGGGGTCACGGGTTCGTGCCCTGGTCCGGGAGGATCCCACATGCCGCGGAGCGACTAAGCCCGTGAGCCATGGCCGCTGGGCCTGCGCGTCCGGAGCCTGTGCTCCGCAACGGGAGAGGCCACAGCAGTGAGAGGCCCGCATACAGCAAAAAAAAAAAAAAAAAAGTATGTGACAGATCTCAATAGGCATCACCCAAATGTGATGTGAAATGAAAGATGCCCAAGATATATTAAGTGATAAAAGCAAGTTACAGAACAATCCAAATAGTTGAAATCCATAGGATAAAAGTGTGTGTGTGTATTTATATGTGTGTTCAGGTATGCATAGAACATTGTGAAAGGTTATACCTTGGACTGTTACCTGGGAGAGAGATTGAATTGTGGGAGAGGGGAATGAACAGACGGGCTTTCATTGTTTCCTGTACATACTTTTATTCTATTCTTTATTTTGTAATGAGCATATATTGCTTTGATAATTTTAAAAAATGCCAGAACATAATGTACAGAAAAAAGAGATGCAGAAGAACATATCAGTATGATACCATTTTCTAAAGTTTTAAACCACGCATGGACTTCCCTGGCTGTCCAGTGGTTAGAACTTGGTGCTTCCACTGCACGGGGCGTGGGTTTGATCCCTGGTTGGGGAACTAAGATCCCGCATGCTGTGTGGCATGGCCCCCCCCGAAAAAAAAAAAAACAGGCAGATCACCAGTATTTATTGCTTTGGGGGTATATTTATGTAGTAAGAAGATAAAAACATTCATAGATGTACTTAATGCCATTGTACACTTAAAAATGCTTAAACTGGCCAATTTTACATTATGTTTATGTTACCACAATAAGAAAAGAAAAGATGCAAAGGGATGACGGTGTTGATGCCCTCCAACCAAAGACTCCAGGGACGGAATTCCCTGGCGGTCCAGTGGTTAGGACTCCATGCTGTCACTGTCAAGGACCTGGGTTCAGTCCCTGGTCAGGGAACTAAAATCCCACAAGTCAAGCAGCACAGCCAAGAATAAATAAATAAAGTATATCAGGAAAGAAGTGAGGACAGTGGTTACCCCTGGGGAGGGGGGCAGTGACTGAAAGCGGGGACACGGGGGCTTCTAGGGTGAGGCTCATATTTTATTTCTTGATCTGGATGCTTATCACAGAGGTCTATTTCAGTTAGTAACAATTCATCAACTTGTACACTTACGAATCGAGCACTTTTCTGTGTATGTTATTCTTCAAGTGGAAAAATGCTTTAAAAGAGCATATCAGGAAAAAAATCTCTTTAATTTGGGCAGCAAAACATTTTCACAGGGTTTGCCAGCACCTTCACTGGAGAAAGGAGACCGAAAGACGACCAGGTGTTTGAAGCCGTGGGAACTACAGATGAATTAAGTTCAGCCATTGGGTAAGGGGGATGGGATTGGCCTTGAGGTCGGGCTTGAGTTGGTCGTTAGAGGGCATGACTGATATGCAGCTCTCCAGAGTGCCCGCCAGTCCCAGAGGCTGCCAGCCCACGATGAACCTTCCTTGGCCTGTGGCTTCCGTCCCTCACCGTGTGATGCTGCCTCGCCCCTCCATCCCTGCTCCCTCACTGTGCTTGTATGTGTGTGCCATTGAGGTGCACGTGCTTAGTGACAGGTGAGTCAAGCACAGTACACAGGGCATCAGACATGATCCCTTTCGTGAAGCTTACTTTTTAAACAAGCATATACACAGCCAGAGTTTAGAAGGTGGACTCGGGGAAGTAGTCAGGATCGGCCGGGCCATGCTGGTATAACAAACAACCCCCACATTTTGTGGCTTAAACCACCAAAGGCGTATTTCATCCTCTCACTTCAAGCCCACTGTGGGTTGGGTATGTTTCTTCTCTGCCTGGCCTTCACTCTGGGACCCGGGCTGGTGGGACAGCCTCTGTCTAGAACACCACCAGTAACTGTGGCAGAGGGACGAGAGATCACGGTGATGCCCACGCTGGCTTTTAAAGCTTCCACAAAGTGACATGCCACCTCTGCTCACATTTCATTGGCCAGAGCCAGGGACGTGGACACATGCGACAGCAGCAGGGGTGGGAGGGGCTGCAAATATTTGAGAACAAAGTTCAGGCCACCATGCTTAGCAAGCTGTTGGCAGCGTGAGCTGCAGATATTATAAGTACTAGTTCACAAGTTCTGACTCAGCCTTGTGGGTGAAGATCATGGTAATCAGACAGACCTGGGTTCAAATTCTCTCCCACTGCTGACTGGCTGTGACTTCAGGCAAATCACCTGGCCTCTCAGCCTCAGTTTCCTATTCTGTCAAATGATCCTAGTAATAGTATCCAGTCTCATTGGGTTCTTGTGAGGATGTAATGAGAGAACTCCATGTTTCCCCCTTAGGACAGTACCTAGCACCAATCATAATGCTAGCTATTATTATCATCATAATTATTAAAACTTACCTGTTCGTGGTCGTCATTTCTCAGTGATGGGCCGAAGTGAGGGTCTCAGGAAAGACAATGTAGCTAGTCTGCCAGCAGAGGAGAGAGGGCAGACCCCTTGGTGTGTGTGGAAAGGGTATGGCGAGGGGGAAGTGCACACAAGATGAAGCGGGCAGAGGGGCGGGAAGGCGGGTTCTAGCATCAGCTGTTTAGAATTAGCAAATCAGCAGGCCATCATCCCTCAGGTGACGTGGAGCAGGGGACTGGCCACAGCTCAGCTGTGGATTCTTCCGTCCTCAGATGTTGGCGGAGCATCTGCATGTGCCAGGCTCTGCTGAGCGGGGAGCCTCAGCCCTGCCTTCATGGAGCCTGCGGTCTGCGGGGTGCGGTGCAGCGGGCGGGGCGGAGCAGACAGGCGCTGGAGGGGCAGCCACAAGTGGTGGGAGCGGGGATGGAGCGAGCGTGGGGAAGGGCCTCCCGCTGGCCTCTGTCGTGGGAACATCCTCGGTGAGCAGATATTCCCGAGCATCTCCAATGTGCCAGGCCTGAGGCATACGCCCCCTCCTCACCGTCCAGAGGGGAAGACCAACGCCGGACAGCTTACACGTGTGCTTATTTAGTTCTGATTGTAAGATGGGCTAGAAGATGCACAGTAGTTCTTCTTTTGCCCTTTCAAAGCCATTCTCCTGTGCCTGGGAGGCTGGCCTGGCGATGGTCTCACCCCGATTCCCTTGTCCTCTGGCTTTAGAGTTGGTCCAGCCAACGGGCAGCACCAGCAGGAGATCAGACAAGGGTGAGAGGGGTTGGCAGTATGTGTGACCCCGCCCCCAGCCCTGTGTGGCTCTGGCAGTCGTGGGGCTCTCCACTGCTTTCTCCCAGCTCCTGGCGGTGGCCTCTGCCCAGAATGCAGCTCTCTCCAGGGTTGGTAGCACCTTTGACCCTCCCTTGCCCCTTCAGGCTCTTGCTTTTGCTCATCTCTGCCATCCATCTGCAGTTCCCATAAGCCTTCCCACTGTCAGTAGTCCCTTCATGAAGCTTTTCTCCAGGAACCCTTCAAACACACCACTGTCCAGCCAGGACCCTGACTGGTACAGAAGAGGGTGCAGTGTTCTGAGGGAGGCCAGGGCCACAGTCCTGACCTGCATCGGGGGCACTTTGATTTTCCTGCCCCACCCAGCCTTACCAGCGAACTCCTACTCAGCCTTCCAAGTCCCACCTCCAGCATCGCTTCCTCCAGGAAGCCCTCCCTGAACCCTAATCAAGGCCAGATACCCCAGGACTCTCACCCTTTCCTTCAGAGCACTGACCTCAGTTTGCAACTTCACTGTCAGTCGTGTGACATCTGATTCACATCTCCCTGTCCTGCCTAACGGGGCGCGTGTCACCTCTGTTAATACTGAATCACCTGGACCTGGCCAGAGGAGGCGCTGAAAGAGGAGTTGTTGGCTGGATGACTGGCGAGAAACAAATACCCCCAACCACACGGAAGGTTACGATGTTCTCAGTGTCAGCAAGAAAATAACGGCCTTCCTGTGATAGCTCAATTACCAAAATGGCCAATCCCCTGAGAATGTATTGCCTTCCAGCAAGACAGGGCCTGGGGATGTTATATTCGAGGCACATTGTTTTTCCTTCTTCCTCACAGGTTTGCTATGGAATTAATTGCAGAAAAGGGCCACCCGTTTGTGGAAGAGCTTCAGAAAGTGAGTAACATCGTCTCACCCCGAGCTGGGATTTTTCAACCCTGAGGCCTGGTGGCCATAACTGGATTTGCCAACTGACCAACCATCACTTCCCTTCTGCGTCGCCTGGGACTAGTCCACTTACCCTCTGCGAGCCTCTGTTTCTTCATCTGTAAGATGGGGACACACGGAGATAACCCTCCCTCATAGGCGAGCGGTGAGGTTTGCCCTCAGAGAGGGAAATGTGAAGGGCACTGGTCTCAGCCCAGGGCAGCTCTGCCCCTCAGGGGACACAGGGCAATGTCTGGAGATGTTTTAAGTTGTCACACGGGAGGTGGAGGTGCTACTGGGATCTAGTGCGTAGAGGCAGGGATGCAGCTAAACGTCCTACAACGCACAGGGCGGCCCCCGTGACACAGGATGACCTGGGCCAAAGTGTCAGCGGCCCTGAGGTTGAGAGACTTGGAAGGCCCAGCTGTGGTTAGCCCTCAGCGGGGGGGATGGTAGGGTTCTTAGAATTACTGTTCTGTTCCTTAAGAGGCAGCGGGGGCTCTGGCCCACAGAGAAGACTTCAGAAATAGAGGCAGGGCCACCACCCCCAGGACATGGAGAATGTACCTGGGGTTTTAGTCTGCGTGCTGACCTGAGTCAGCTGCTCCCTGGAGGGTCAGCCCTCGGCCTGCTTCAGTCCTCTAGGCCAGGCTGGAGCCCACTGGGGCCCCTGGGAACAGACACAGGGTAGTGAGGGGCTGCAGGAAGATGGGAGGCCTAAACTGCTGGAACATTCTATGAATGAGGCACCTCCTGTATGAGGGAGACTGGTCTTCAGCCTCATAATGAGGAATTGCTGGCGTCTACAGTGGTCGTTTCTGTCTGCCGTGCTCACCTCTGAGCAGGGTTTGCAGAGGGAAGAGGGGGTCAATGGCGTGATGAGCCCCTCCCTTGCTTTAGACCATGTCCTTTGGGTAACAGTTTCAACATCACCTCCTCCGGGGCCTTCCCCGGCCACCCCTGCCTCCGGCTGGTGCGTCTCCCAGGCTTCCGCAGCTCCTGTGCTTCTGCCTCTAAAGGCAAGCATCACCGCGAGTGTGGCCTGGGTGCCCCAAGGGCACAGGCTGTGACTTGTTCAGCTCGGTGCCCCCCCTGGCCCCTGGGGGCTGCTCCGGGCCTGTGGCAGGCCAGGCAGCCTGTTCCCGGCTCTCCCTGCAGAAGCCCATGAGGTGGAGGCCAGCCTTCACGTTTTACAGAGGACAAAACCGAGGCTCAGCCCAAGGCCGCACAGCCAGGAATCAGTGGGGCTAGGCTCGGATTCCCAGACTGGGGCCACCTCTCTCCAGCCCCCCGGGGTAGACGCTGCAGGTGGCCGGCAGTGGGGTAGCACTGTGACTCCCCTTTCCATCCATCGGAAGCCACAGAGACACCACGAGGTCAAGTAACTTACCCAGAGTCTGCTGCTCGGCAGCTCAAGAGGGTTCCAGACCACTCCCGGGTGGGCACTGTCTACTCTCACCGCCTGTGTCCTGCTCCCGGCACACTGCCACGCTGGCTGTCTCATCAGAGGGCACAGCCCTGTCCTGCATAGTTTAAAAAGCACTGTCAACTTGGGTCTCTGCCCAAGTGTTATAGGTTAGAAAACCGAGGCTGTCAGTTTAGAGAAAAGAAAAAGACCTCGAAGGGCCCCGCACATGGGAGAGGAGGGTCGGGGTGAGAAGATTCCTCCTGACTCTCCCTGGGCGCTTGACACTCCCCGTCTGCGTCACCCAGGCGTTCCAAGGGAGCCAGGGCCCCTCCCAGCAGGGCACATGTGCTGTGCTG
The DNA here is from genome assembly GCF_026419965.1 of Kogia breviceps. Classification (NCBI taxonomy): domain Eukaryota; kingdom Metazoa; phylum Chordata; class Mammalia; order Artiodactyla; family Physeteridae; genus Kogia; species Kogia breviceps. Next base: position 71,913,062 of record NC_081324.1, read on the forward strand.
CAGGTCTGATTCGCCTTTAAATGCCGGCTCCTTAGAGGTCTGACAGCCCCCGGCGGGCCGCCCCTGCACGTGGACGCATGAGATACCCCCACTTGGCCCGCGTGACAGCGTCTTCACCCACGCCTTCCATTCCTCCCCAGATCCAGTGCTCCCTGCAGGACGTCGGCTCTGCCCTGGCAACACCGCGCTCCTCAGCCAAGGAGGCTCACTTAAGTAATTCTCTCCCTGAACCCACTGTGTGTGCTCAGAGGGCCCCAGGGACCTGGGCCCGTGGGTGGGGGGAATGACGCGCTCCTGGGTGTCGCCTGGGACCCCTGTCAACCTGGCCTGCGCAGCCTGAGACAGAAGGTCCCTCTGAGCCAGTGGAATGGTTTGCGGGCATCCAGGCGGAAGGGACGGGGGGGCGCTCCTTGAGATCCTGGGGCAGTGGCCTCAGGGGCATGTCCTCCTTGGCTCCACAGAACACGCCACGTTCGAGGCAGGGCCCATCCTGGAGCTGGAGCAGTGGATCGACAGATACTCCAGCCGGCTGCCCCCACTCACGGCTTTCATCCTGCCTGTAGGTACTGGGCTGCCTCAACCTGGCGGTGGCTGCGGGCCAGTGTGTTGACCAAAACACACAGGCAGCGATTCAGCCCCACCCCATTTTAATTTTTAACAGTGACAGAAGCTTTCCCCCAGCCCCCAAGTCCCCTCCAGACTTGTCACGGCTCCCTCCCCAGCCCTGCCTGCTTTGGAGAGGGGTACCCAGTGGGTGTGCCGCAGGCAGGGCCCCTGGAGACGGAACACTGCCCGTTGTGGGCGAGGCCTGTGTGTCCCTCCGTCTATCCAGGCTCCCTGCCTGCAGTGGGCAGCCTCCCCCCGCCCTTCCAGCCAACACCCACTTTCTCCTTTCAGTCGGGAGGCAAGAGCAGCTCTGCACTGCATTTCTGTCGGGCCGTGTGCCGCCGAGCCGAGAGACGGTACTGGGGTGCGGGGGCCGAGGGAGCGGGGCCTGGGCAGAGAGACACTGATCCTGACGCCGGGGGCGGGGGGGGTGGGACAGCACGTCGGGATCAGAGCTTGTGCAGAAGCAGGCAGCTCCAGGAAACGGGCCGGGGAGGCCCAGCGGGTCTAGGTGATTATTTGTAACTATAATAACACGTGTATGAAATTCAGGTAGCGTATTCAGTGAAGACTCCCTGTTCCTGGGGTTCATTTAAATGGTGGGGGTGTTCTCAGCTGAGCAGAAAGGATGGAAAAGCTCCACACCGTGATAAGAGCTATGAGGGAGGGTACTTGGCACCAGAGTGACCCAGCTTGGGACTGGGCCTGGGGGTTACTTGGGGGCACAGTGGACAGAGTGCCCGGGGTGAGGGGACAGCAAGGGCAGAGGCGGCAGTCTGCGTGGAACACACACAAAGGACGCCGAGTGTCTGGTCCAGAGTGAGGGGCGTGAGGCATGATGAGGCTAGAGGCTGAGCTGAGGCCAGGCCGGGCAGGGCCTCACGCGCCCCGAGAGCTCTGCATTTATCCTGAGAGCCTTTATCCTGCGAGCCATTGATGGGTTTTAGGCCATGGGATGACGTGCTGACTGCTGGGTGGAGAAGGGCCCAGACCAGCCACCTGCTACCCTAATCCCCCAACTCAGAGTCAGGAGAGGAGGGGACCCCCCCCCCCGCCCCCCGCCAGAAGCTCCCGACAGCCTTTTCAAGCAAACTTTAAAAGAGTAATCGCAGCATCTCCATTTACACCACTCAGGCCAGGCTGCCACCCAGCTTTACAGAGAAATGGGAATAAAGCCCTGCTCCATACAACTGGCAGGACCGTGCTGGGCGCTTTGTATCCATTATTGCATTGATTCCTTGTGGTAACCTTGGGGGAGAGGTGGTGGCAGCCCCCACTCTACTGGAGTCAGGACGCTGGGCCTCAGAGGTGACACCCGTGGCCAGGGTCACCTGGGTGGTCCATGGCAGAGTCTGGATTTGAGCCCAGGTGTGTCTGCTCCATACCTGAGCTCTGTCCATAGCCCCATGTCATCAAGATTTCACTTTTCATGAAAGGCCCTGGGGGCCAAGCGGTTCCTAAAGTGACGCAGAGTCACAAAAGAGCTTCAGCTTCAAAAGGAAAGAAGTCATTTGTACAAAGCTGTCCACGGCGGCAGTGCTCACAGTAGCAAAAAACTGGAAACAACCCAAAGGCCCAACATCAGGGAATGGCTGAGCAGAGCAGGGGTCCTGAGGACACCAAACCCGTGCGCAGGTGACAGGGCCCCTGGGACAGGAGACACAAACCTGGGGTCTCAGTGTGGGGCGAGCACCTCCCAGCAGGGGTTACGTAGCAGAGGCGACGTGCGTGGAGGGGCTGCCAGCTCACTGGCGCTCAGCAGACAGCACCATCTAGAGTGTGTGCACACAGACGGGCGAGGCTGCGGCGGGAGTGAAATGCTGGCTCAGGACGCAGCTCCTGCCCCCAAGAGTGTTGAGCCCGTAACGTAGTGTGATGCTGTGTTTCCTCCCCTTCTAGCGTGGTGCCTCTTGTCCAGGCCGGTGAGACAGATGCAAACGTGGCCAAGTTCTTAAACAGGTACTCAGATGGGATCTGGAGAGTCTTTCTGAAAAAGTAGGCACTTCGTGGCTCCAGCCCTGGCTCGTGCGGCTCCAGCGTGGGCCAGGCCAGGGCTGAGAGCTCAGGGACCCCAGGAGTTGCCTGGGGTCCAGAAAGTGACCTCACAGCCAGGGTCTGGCCCCTTAATGCGGTCACTCCTCCCCCAGGGCATGGCCTGGGCTCTGTTGGTCCTGAGCAGCTCCTTTTCTCCTGGGAGGGGAGTGGGCCTGGGGGGAGTGAGGACCGTTCTGTTCATGTCACAGTGGTGATCCTGGGGAGTCTTCCAGCCGCGTGAGTTGTGTGGGCCGAGCCAGTTCGTTCTCTTAGCAAGGAAGGCACCACCGCGCAGATGAGGAACCAGCGTGTGTCAGCTCTGCGGCGGCGGGGCTGTCACCCAGAGCAGAGTCTCTTCCACCGCCCAGTCCCCCACCCCACTCTCAGAGAGACAGCCAGGCATCAGGAGGAGGGGGGCATAGTTCCAGGAGGGGGGCATGGGTCAGGGAAGGTTCCAGCAGGACGTGGCATGGAGCTGGCCTCGGGGGGTAGCGTTGGGGCAGGGAGAGAAGAGGCGGGTGGGGTCAGTGCGGCCTGGAAACAAGGGAGAGCACAGGGCAGCTTCACAAACTTAACTGCCAGCCCCTTAGGGGCAGGCTCGCTGTTGCCTCTCCTGTTTCCCTCCCCACCCACCCCTGCCCAGAGGCCCCATCACCGCTGGGTCAAAGGAAGAAGGGAGAGGGAAACTAGGGTCTAGCCCACTAGAACATTCCAGGCCAGTGCTTCCCAACCAGGATGTCTGGCAATGTCTGGAGACAAGTGGCTGGGGGCCAGGGGTGCTGCCCAGTGTCCTACGGCGCACACAACAGCCCCCTCTTCCTGCCACGAAGAATCACCCAGCCGCAAGGAATGATCCCGAATGTCACTGTGCCGAGGCTGAGAAGCCTGCTCTAGGCTCCCTCTGCTCAGAGTAGACCAGCAGCACCAGAATCACCTGGGCACAGTTCAGACCTGCCAAATCCTGGGCCTGGCCCAGCCAGTCCTCCGGAATCAGAATCTGATCTGCATGTCACCAGGATCCCCAGCTGACTTGTGTGCACACCCCAGTTTGGGAGGCACCAGTCCTGTTCACTGCAAGGTGCAGAAACCAGGGAGTTGCCCAAAGTCACCAGCCCTGTGAAGTCAGACCAGGGTAGTGGCCTCATCCTGCAGGAGCTGCCCCAGCCCTGGCGCCAGAGTCGGGGGCTGGGCTCTCAGGAAGCTGGCCTGGAGCGCCATCCATCAGGCCCAGGTTGGCTGAGCAGCCGCTGTCCCACCCGATGCTCGTGGGGCACGTGACTGATACTTCCTCCTCGAAGGCTAATATAGGGACGACCCTGTTAGCATTGATCTCTCATTTCAGATCATTCCATTTGCCTTCTTCTGCCCCTCCAGACTCAGTGACTATCTCTTCACGTTAGCCAGATACACAGCCATGAAGGAGGGGAATCCAGAAAAGATGTACAAGAAAAATGACTTGTCGGTCCGTGCCTGAGGCGCTTGGAAATAATGGAAAAAGGGAGCTTTGCAGACTCCTCCACAGTGACAACGGGAAAGGAAGACTTTGTCCTGATTCCTGAAGATCTCACCTGGAGGGGCCAGAAGCTGCTCTTTTGTCCAGACTCGGCTTCCTCTCAGAGCCCCGCCACTTCCTTCAGGAGCTGAGGCCGGTGGAGAATTCTGCCCCCCTCCCCTGGGCTCTCCTCAGCCTTCCAGGAGGTGGGGAGAAACGCAGTGTTGCAGGAAAGAAAGATAAAGTGATTCCTTCACTGAGGAGCCATGAAAGAATAAAAGTGGGAAAGGCTTGAGGGTGTGTGTGTGTGGGGGTGTGTGTGTAAGGCTTGAGGTATGTGGGGGGGGGGAAGGCTTGAGGTGTGTGTGTGTGTGTAAGGCTTGAGGTATGTGGGGGGGGAGGCTTGAGGGGTGTGTGTGTGTGTGTGTGTAAGGCTTGCGGTATGTGTGTTGGGGGGGAAGGCTTGAGGGTAGGGGTGTGTGTGTGAGAGAGAGCGAGAGAGATGCTCTCCACTGGCAGGTCTGGCTGTCCGAGGATTTGGAATGGTACCAGAGGCCCTTGGAAATGTAATTGTGATTTACCTGTGCCAAAGGGGCTTTAAAACGTCATTTATAAAGAGGAAGGCAGACAGGATTTGGAGTTTAGTCACCTCTGAGCCACTCATCAAGGGGGAAGGACGGCTGCGTATTGACAGGCGAGGCCTCGGAAACACATGGACTGAAGTGCATGTGTGGCGAGGGTGTAGCCCTGAGAATCTTCTTTAAAGGGGGGGCCTTCCTCCATTAAGGGACAGACATCCCGGGGAGAGGAACACCACCACTTTAAGGAGGGCATGTCCTGCCCGGGCAGGTGGCGTCCAGGGTCAGAGGTGAACTGCGTTCAGCTTCAGACTGTAAGCTCTTATGTTTCCAGCAAGGCTGACGCAGACCAGACCGACTTTTCTGATGTTGCACGTGGCTGGTTTATGCCTCTGAGATCCACGCCACAGCTGTATTTTATTTCAGTTGTCACTGCTGCTCCCTCCCGCTGTGAGGTGACCCTGCCAGTGCCAGCTGTGTCCTTGGGAAAGGGGATATTTATGAAGGGCGAGGAGGCAGCCTGAGAACCTGAAGATTCCACGCCACTATTTGCAGGAAACAACTTGGGAAGGGCAGGCTCTCACTAACTGTCAGGGTGGAAAATCCCAGTGAACTCCATCCAGCCATCATTTATTAGCCTGAAGCTCGGAAGTCTGGTCCCCCCCAGCCATCCTTGCCAGCAGTTAGGAAACATTAAAATGATGAGTTTTGTGCTAGCTTTTGCTTTCGTTCTTAACCACCTTACCTGCTCATTTTGCTGGAGGAACATCATTATCTCGTCCCTTCTGGGTCCTTTCGTTCCTGGACTTGGGCAAAGTGGCCGAGGTGCAGGTGACCGTGAGTGAAAGTGAAAACCCTCCAGGAAGTGGCCCTGGCCAGCAGTTGGCGCCAGGTCTGGTGCATGGTGGGCACTCGGCCTGTGTGAACAGAACTGAGAACATTACAGAACAGGCTGAAGGCGGTTCACTGTTGGGCAGGCACTCAGGCTGGACCGGGGAGGGTTATGTTGCAAGAGCTCACAGCAAATCCATCAAGTGACTAGATCGTGCCCACACCTTAGCATCTTCCTGGAAGGAGCAGGACATACATAATAAAACAACAGTCCCACACTCCCCACCGTAGTGAAACATCTGCAAAGGGCAAGAGAAGTTCTTGGAGTAGATACAGCATCCTCACGGGATGATCTCTGAAACAAGGCCTTTTCCTGTAGCCAAATCCCCTCCCCATCAGCCCTTGCTGGGAGCGGCTGTGGCAGGCCAGATGGTCTCTCTGGTTTCCCAGGCCCTGCGCCCCCTGCTTCGTCCCTTCCACCAGCAAACATCCCCAAGAAACAAACCCCTGAGAAACGTGCAGGTATGTCCTGTGCCACTGACCTGGGAAGAACTGAGGAGGCCTGCTGGGGAGTGGCTCGCCCAGGGGACGGTGTCAGTTTGAAACTTTCCCTCTGCTGTGCTTTACATAGTCATGTGGGAGCTGGAAGCAAAAGGGAAAAAATATGTGCACCCCCGTACACTTAGCAAAACATCCTCCCCGGCCTCGAACCCAGTGGGAAAAGTTAATGAAAACTCCGTGATCAAAACACATGACTGTATATAAAGCCCCTTTGCAACCACTGTCAACCCTCGTAAATGGTTGTCTGCATCACACAGCAATGCAGGTCGGGAGAGAAACGGCAGGCTGTTGTTATTTGTAATGGTGATACCTTGTCGATCATAGATTTTGGTTTTGCATAAATTTGATTTTTAAAAATATCATGGTGAGGGACTTCCCTGGCGGTCCCAGTGGTTAAGACTTCACCTTCCGATGCAAGGGGTGTGGGTTCGATCCCTGGTCAGGGAGCTAAGGTCCCAAATATCTTGCGGCCAAAAAAACCAAAAACATAAAACAGAAGCAATATTGTAACAAATTCAATAAAGATTTTTAAAATGGTCCACATCAAAAAAGAAAAATCGTAAAAAAAAAAAAAAATACTGCAGTGGAATAAATTGTTAAAAAAAAAAAATTGCGTGAAAGTTATTTCTCTCGCTTCCTGGATTTGGGGGTGTTCCTGTACATTTTGCACCCAAGAAAGTGCTCCACCTGTCTCTCCCTGGTCCAGGTCTGGCTCTCAGGATCGTATTTAGGGCCACAGTCAGAGGTGGTTGGATATTCCAGCGGCGAGAAGCCCAGCAGCCAGCATTGCCAAAGGGCTTGACGTGCCGGGCCCCAGGCCAGGGGCTCCACAGACATCATCGCACTGAAACCTCACAGCGACCCCGAGGGAGGAGGCACTGTCTGTGGCAGGAGGGGGGAAACAGACTTGCGAACCAGCTTGTGTCAGGGAGTCAGTGCCAAGATGTGGGCACAGGGACGCGGCCCTGTGACTCCCGGCCCAGTGCCCCTCCCCCCGCTGCCACTTGACAGTCCTTTTAATCACGCCCTGGGCCGCTGAGAACAATGTCAGGCACTAATAGATTCTGCTGTCTCATTTCTCAACCTACTTTCCCTTAACTGATACTTCATGGCTATTGTTAATGTGCATTTTTCACTGAGTAATTTTCACAACCCGAACTTGTAACACATCCCAATGACAAACGTCCCCGGTACCAAATCCCCCGTCAGCTGCAATGTCCCCCTCATCTCCCCCCACCCCACCCTCACACCTTCCTCCGACAACCCATACAGTTTTATTATCCCTCTGTCCCCGTTATCACTACTGAACCTTTAAGAATCCAGACGCATTTCAAGTTTAACTGAATAAGATCCTTTGTGTAATAAATTCCACATTAATGCTACATAAATCAGTGCCTCGGGAGGATTTGTGGCTCACCCCTCCCGACCAGGCCCACTGGCGATACTGGACCCAGGCTGGTCCCACCTTGCTTAGGGAGAGGACCGAGGCCCCCTTTGCAGCCCAGTCAGGGTGCAGTGTTCACTTGCCTTGACCTGTCACTTTTCTTCTCCGGAGTCCATCGTGGAAGACGGTGCTTGGACGCAAGCAGTGGCAGGAGATGAGCTGGTGTTGGGGGACACCCAGGAACTCTGGGGGTGTCCCGGTGCTCTCCCACTCCGCAGATTCACAAACTTCTGATGAAGGCTCTGTGCATCCTCTCCCTAGACAGACACAAAGACACGTGTTCGCAGTCTGCGTACAACCCGTGGAAGCCCCGGGGAAGAAGCCCTGCTCTCAGTTCCCCGGTGCAGCACCCACTTCAGGAGTGAATCGGCGCACAGGGCTGCCTGCTCCAGCCGCCTCACTGCTGGCTCTGCGGAGCCCCAGGCTCGTGGAGTGAGGAGCACTGGAGTGCAGGCAGCAGTCGAACACTCAGCATGGGCGTCAGCTTCGGGCAGACCTGGGTCCAAGACCAGCTCTGTTACTTCCTAGCATCGCGACTCTGGGCAAGTTGTCCCATCTTCCTTGGACTTGCTTCTTCATCTGTAAAATGGGAATGAAAATCATATCCACCCCACAGGACCACTGGGAGAGTTTAACGAGGCAATGTTTCAAAGGCTTAGCATGCTCCCCCGTCCCATGTTAGCTATTATTATTTTGATTATTATTATTATTTGAGATCAAGTTCCAGCTCTGTCACTTCCTAGCTGAGTCACCTTGAGGGAATCTGTAACCACTTGAGCCTCAATCTTCAACTTTTATTTTTGGGGACGGTGATACCAACTTCCAAGGGTTCAGGAAATACATCCATGGGCCTGGCACACGGCAGCAGCTCCACAAAAATAAAATGTAGCTATTTTTGAATCAGGTTTTTTCATCTTTCAAAGCACTTTCAAACAGCTCAGGCCCAGGTAAAGCGCACGGGACCGGGGGCAGCACCTGTGGTTTGTTTAGACTTCCTGAGCCGGTGGGAGCTGGGGGCCTCCAGAGGGTACTGGGCCAGGCCAGCCCAGGGGGATGTGGCTCCAGGAGCAACAGGCCGAGGTGACCCGGTCACGGAACAGCAAGAGCCAAAAGGGATCAGTGCCCAAGGACACCCTGCGGGCAGCAGCGGAGCCTGGTCTCCGGATTCCTGCAAGGGGCCCTCTTGGGACAGAGGACATGATTGACAAATAACCGGCGCAGAGGAGGAGAAGAGGGCACCTAAACCCGGGAGGACCCCGCTACAAGCTACCTCTCTGAGGAAGGGTGAGCAGCAGGTCAGCTCAGCGTGCACCAGGGCAAAGGCAGCCCGGGGAAGGGAGTGAATAAATGGCAGAAAGGCGTCCAGCGGACCCAGGACCTGGGGGTCTTCCTCGCACCAGCTGCTCCCAAGGCACAGACCCTTGGCCCTCGTCTCCAGCCATCTGCAGTGGCCATGTCCCTCCCCAGTGAGCAGGTGCCTTTATTTACGATCACCTTGGAAGGGTCGAGCAGACATATGTTGCTGAGGGTCGTTTATTCTTGTTTATAAAATTTATGGCTTCACCTCGATTACACACTGTCAAAACGGGAAGGATTGGCCCCAAAGTCTCTTGCCGCATGACTGCCTCAGACGTGCGTACATCTGTTAACGCCGTAGGAGCTGTAGAGGGAAATAAGGCTGCCGATAACTCAGAAGCTCGCTGTCCCGTCACGAGGTGTGGGCTACAGGCCTCAAGGAGAGACATCAGGCGCCTGCGTGGAAGGGGAGGAGGTCAGGGTCTGCGGGTGGCCTCACAGGGTTGGCATGGAGACCCTGGCCTTGCCTGGCAGACGGGCTCTCTCAGGCGCTTCGGGGTGGGGCAAGGAAGGGGAGGAACTTGATTCCTGCAGCCCTCAGGGGTCCGGCTGCAGGACTGACAGCTGGAGTGAGTTCTAAGCCTGTGGATCTCCACCTGCAGGTGTCAGCGGGGAGAGAGAAACGCTGACTCCACCGTGGTGGGTGGAGTTAGGTACGACCTCCCAGGAGGGCAATCTGGCAATGCCTATCCAAGTCCTGGAAATGTGCGTCCTTCTGGCCCAGCAATTCCGTGTCTGAGAATTTCTCGGAAGGAAATAGATTCATCAGTGGAGTCATAGGGTTTTTTTTTTTTTTTTCTTTTCAGTGCATGCTGCTCGTTACAGAGAAAAACTGGAAACAAATGTCCAACAATAGGGAGCTTATTACTAAAGAAGAAATATTTAACAATAAGGGACTGTAGGAAATATCATACAGCTACTGAAAATGATGGTGCCTATATATTTATTACTATGGAAAAGTGTTCACAATCTATTAAGTGGGGAAAAAGAAACCCAAATTATAAAATGATAGGTATAGAATGATCCAAATCCTGTAAAAGAAACATGAGTGTAAATATACCATAGAAAAAAGATGCAAGGATTCATTCTATATGTTAATAATGCTTATCTCTAAATCGTGGGACTACTGGGTGGTCTTTACTTACATTTTTGTTTGGATTTGCTAATTTTTTTTTTTACAATGTATTTGGGTTAGATTTGACAGAGGCGTACTTGTATAATAAACATGATTGAAAAAGTGTAAAGAAACAGACAACTGCTTTCCCTGCCTATAATAAATCATCTACCTCCCTTGGGATGTTTGGAGCCAAGAGAACAGCCCAAGGGGAGGGCGCCCACCAGCAGCCAAAGCCACGGGGCCCCTCCAAAATTTAGAAGCCTGGAGAGTGTGCCCTGCGTTCGTTCTATTGGAGACAGCTGGCTGTTTGGAGTGCAGCCCCTGTGCAGCCTGAATGTGGACGCTTGGCTTCCATTCTAGGACAACAGCTGAGGGAAGAAAAATGATCGCAGCCCCACTGAAGTGCCCCCCGGTGGGTAATCACACCAGCTTTTCACAGGATGTTAAGGATGCTGGCATCCTTCTTTCTCCTCCTTTGGTTGCTGCATCTTTAACTTGTACAGAATTTGAGAGTAGACAGTGGACTTTCACATTTAATTATTTTATGTGGATTTTTGTTCTGGATTATCACCCTAACTTTACCTGGACAAACTGGCGCCCCGTCGGGTAGAGTAATGAATCCTATGTGCCGTAGTCAGCAAGTGGAAAAACCAGCACTCAACCTGGGCTTCCTAGATCAGAATCCAGCTTCCTTTCCCAACTCTGTTCTGCTGAGGCAGGGCTTATCCCAGGGATGGGCAAGAAATGCCAATTCCAACTGATGGGTAGTGGCTGCCTAAAGGGCTGTGGTAAGGAGCCTGAAGCTGGATCCGATTCAGCAGGAAGGAGTTTGGTAATCCATTAGTAATGTCTGCCATGGCTTCCTAAGGAGGTAAGGTAATAAATAATGTGTATTTGATGTTTCTGAATTCCTGGGCCAAATCCCTCACAGATTTCAAAAGGGTGGGGACCTCAGAGGTAGGTACGGGTCTTCAGGCTGCCCAAGGGTTCCCCTAACCCTACAGCTCCCCAAGAGAGCAAACCAGCAGGACAGGGATTTCTCAGGGCTTTAAGAGGACACACCAGGGTCATAGATCTTTGAGACCCAAACATTTGTAAGTCTGACTAATTGATCAGTCAGCCCTGATGAGCTCACCAGCAGAATTTAGAATCTGTAATTACATTTCACATTAAAACATGCAAAGTTAAGATTAAAGCCAGTGAGAAGTGGTGTGACACCTCCCGCCCCCAGCCCACCTCCAGCCTCTGCCTCCATCATCCATCCCTCCTCTCGCCAGCAAGCGGGTCTCTTAGGGGCAAGAGAAGCCCGCTTCCTTGGGCTGTTTTCCTCTCAGCTCCCTCTAAGTCTGTTTCTTGCTGTGCTAGGGACCAGTTCCTGCTCCCCTCCCTGCAGTGCTACATTTAGTTGAGACAAACGCTTTGTTCAGGGGGACATTTTTGGGTCTCCAACTTACAGTGACCTCCACCTAAAGACCTCTAAGAACAAGCCCACAACCGTAGTTGAGCAAAGTCGGATCGACTGTTCTGTTTCACCGAGAGAGCACACAATACAGAGAGCCGCGGGGTGTTTCAGGAACAGGTGTTAGAAAGGACCTAGAGGATTTGGGCTCGTGTCAGGTGCTTTGGGGAAGGTTCAAGGAAGCAGGGGTAGTTCTATGACGGGGTGTCTTAATAAACCTCTGTCAGGAGGGAGGAATGCATGAGGCTAAAGCTGTAATGGAATACACTGGAGGGTCAGACAGGCACAGCCCTCAACCTGTGTGGGGGGTCAGAGGGAGTGACAATACGACAGGGCACCCCTTTATCAGGTACACTCCCAAATCCAACCCTGCCTTTTAGCTCTTTAGCTGGGGACCTGCGCTGCTGTGCAAACTGTCACTTCTCCTGGTTTTGCCAGGACTCAGGGAGACTGAGCTCTGGGGTCCTCAGCAAGTCCTTAAAAATGCTGCAGGGCCTTATTTGCAAAGTGGGCACAATTTTGTCTGTTTCCTTCAGCCCCCGAGAGGGTAGGTGGGACAGGGGACAGCAGCAGACACAGCGGGCTCTGGACAAGGAACAGAACAGCCCCTGCAGCTTCCCTCAAGCTTGGCCCCTTGGCTAGAAGGCTCTCCCACCCCTCTTCTGCCTGCTCAAACCAGGTAAGGGCTCTGGAGTGCGGCAGACCTGGGTTCAAACCTTGGCTCTGCCGTTTACTGACGCTGAGACGTCGGACAAGGGGCTTACCATCTCTGAACCTCAGTTTTCCCAGCTGTGAAGTGAGCATCCTAGCAGCACCACACTGGAGATAAGTGATGACCACGTGTGCTCACCCATGTCCTCCTTGGATTAGTTACGCCTCTTCCCCCACCCCATATCGAGCTCTGCAGGGCAGGGTGGCGCCCACATTCTTCCCTCTGTACCTCCAGCACCGAGCCCAGCCCAGAGCATAGTGGGTCCTGGCTATCTATCTGTTAGCTGAATGGACATGAGCCTGAACTCTCTGGCAGTATGGCTTCCTGGGCCAGCTCCTGACTGGGACACCTGCCAGCTGCCAGGCCCATCTGGCACCATCTGTAATGGTGACCAAACCATCCAGGCTGCACAGCAGACTCCATGCGGCCCTGCACTGCCCCACTTGGGTGATGGTCCCTTCCCTGGACAGCGTCCCTGGGTGGGCCACAAGCAGGGTGGGGAGTCAGTGGGGCCAGGCCCAGAGGGAAGGCGAAAGGACCATGGAGCCTGACGTCTGGGATAGGTGCCCAGAGCAGCCCAAACTGTCAAGAGGACAAAGTGTCACTGTGTCTCCCCGACCTGTCTCTTTCTGCCTGTAACTTCAGGCTCCCGGACCTCCCCCTGGAAGCCCCTCTCCTGCAGCCCCCCTGGGTCTGTTTGCACCCAGTGACTTCTAGCCCCCTAGGCTTTGCCACCTCCAGCACCCCTCACGGCATGGGGTGTCCCGCACAGACCGTTCCCTGTGGCCGCAGTGCTAGTAGTGGTGGAAGAGGGACCTCCGTGGTCTCACAGACGCAGGGCCGAATCTCACTTCTGGCACTTTTGAGCTGTGTGGTCTCATGCAAGCAAACCCACCTCTCTGAACCTGTGTCCTCATGTGCAGAACAGACCAGTTACACTCCCAGGGCCCAGGGTCCCCGGGTGGATTAAATGTGACCACTTGTGCAGAGGGCTGAGCGCAGTGCTGGGCTTGGGTGAAGGCCCGGGGGAGGGCAGCCGCCGCCACTACATTTACGGTATGACGCTCCCACTCCTGTCCTTGGTGATAGATGTGTTCTAATTCCCACCATCCACCACCTCCACACCTTCGCTCTGGCTGCTTCCTCTGCCCCAAATGCCTCCCTTCCCATCTCCGAAGTGGAAACCCTCTTTCTAAGGGAAAATAAAAGAACACCTCCTTTACGGCTCCCTCCTGCCTAAACAGATGTGACCCCTCTTCTTTGACCCCCCCGCCCCCCGCACACTACTTGTTACCATGACGATGCTCTTTAAGGCACGACTCACTATGCCCGGTTCTTGGATAAGAAGAGAGAGGTTGGCGGAGATGGTCCAAACTCCTGCAGCCGATGAGTGGCCGGGATGGGCCTGGCACCCGTGTCTGTGACCCCCCAGTCCATGTTTCCACCCCAGCTGTTCGTGAGGTTCTCAGGACAGATGCTACCATCGCTGGGGTGATTTTACTGATGAGGAAAGAAGGTTCAGGGAGCTGGAAACTTAGCCAGGGTCACTCAGCTTTTGATGCCAAGTCCAGGATCTTAGCCTGATCGCTGGGCCTTAGAGGACGACACTCCAACCCTTGCCCCTCAGTGTGGTCTGCGGTGCAGTGCCCCAGCCAGACCCGCTGAAGCCAGTATCTCCCTGGGGACTCGTGTGCACGTGTTTTCGACGCTCTGCTTTGGCTTCCTCTGCGGTCCAGCTTCGGTGGGGTGTCTTCTGCCGTCGCTGGGGGGATCCCTGCAGTCTGGCTTCTAGGTGTAGGGTCTGTAAACTGACAGACCCACCCCAGTCCCCCCAGATTTCCAAGAGCTGAGCAAACCACACAGGGAATGCAGCTGTGAGTCCTGGGTTGGGGAGATGCCTGGCCTGAGTGCGTGGGGAAGCGCAGAGCTCGGCCGGGGCTCGGCCAGAGGAGGACCTGCACCCCTGGGGCTGGGCTGAGCGTGGAGCACGGCTCCTTGGGGTCCTGCTGCCGTCCGTGGAAAACAGAGACAAAGAGGACGCTGACTCCGACTCCTCCGCCATGGCACGGTGAGTGCCGCTTGCCTACTTAATGGAAGCCCAGGGAAGCAAGGGGTCTCGCCCACAGCCTCCCAGCTGGTGGGAAGCAGAGCTGGAACGAGAACCCAGTTCCAGATGCTCCGAAGCCCTTGCTCTCTCTAGCGTCCTCAGTTAGAGCTGCACTCTGTCAGACCCGGGAGTCAGCTGCCACCTGTTAAGCACATGCTTGTAACAAATGTTAACCATCACGATGATTATAATGAGAGGCTGTTTCATTCTGACTCCATGTTCCAAAGGCTGGAGAAAACCGTGGATCCCGTCCGGGCCTCAGAGCAGCCCCTTCTCAGTGTTACTCAAGTGTCACACTGTGTGGGTGTGTGGCTGTGTGCGCGCGTTGTTGGTTGGGGGATGGGGGACACAGGCCTGGGAACACCTGGGCCAGGATCCTCTGGCTGACGTGCTCGTGTCCTTTCCTGCTCAGCCCCGCGCCGCAGGCAGTGCAGAGGACGGCGTGTGCTTCTCCCCACCCCGCAGAAGCTCCACAGAGATCACAGAGGACCCTCCTCCGTGTCATCTTTCGTCATCCTGCTGTGACCGTCGGTAGCACGAGAAGCTACTCTGGAAGCCTGGCCAGAGCCCGATGACCAGGTGCGGGGGCAGCCCGGGTTTCACAACGTGAAAGGTGAGGAAGGGCAGGAAGAGGGCTGACGTCTGAGTGCTGACTCGTGCTCGGTGCACATCACGCCACTGAACTCTGGCCGCCCCTGCGGTGGCACCAGGACTCCCGGAAACGCACACAGCCAGGCCGCCCTGTGCGAATTAGAGCAGAAAGTGAGGGACCGGGTTTGCACACGTGCCTCTGTTTCTTGGAAGAGACACCGAATGAACACTTTCTCCACCAGCTCGTATCAATTTTAAGACATTTCCAGGAAATAAGACTTCAGCCTAAGGGGGGCCTGGGTCTACACGTTAGCCAGGCTTAGAGGCAACCTGCCTGTCAGTACCTCTCACAGTTAGCAGCCTGTATCAGCTACATCAGCAGCACAAACATAGGCTGATGGCTTTGCTGGAGTCAGAAACAGTGGTGACCTGTGTTCCTCAAACTGTGTTCCACCTAAACATTCGTAGGCACCTGCAAGTTCTGTCAGTGCATTGAACTGTCCTCATTTTAATAGTAATGGAAAACATCCCACTTGTTTTTCCTAGTTATAAAGACAAACTTTCTCCTTGCAGTACTAACTTGTAATTAAAAGCCAAAATATCCCAGGATAAGGCTTTTAAGTTTTTTAGGTGGGCGTGTCCCACACTGGAGGCCACTGATGGATTTGGGGGACTCTGCAGAATGTCTTTCCTTTGCAGGATATAAATGCTCTGTGGGAGGGAGCCTGGCATATTCGAATTCCTCTTGGGAGCCCAGGTGGCCCAACTGTTGGGCTTTCAAGACCTCTCTCCTGATGCTCAGATCCTCGGGTGCCCCCAGGCCAGGGCGGGCAGCAAGAACTCACGGGGCGAGCTGGAAAGATTGGCAGGGTTGCGATGGGCTTTCTGCTGAGTGTAAACCTGGGCTTGTGTAACAGGAAGAGACAGGGCTGGCGTGTCCTGCAAATGCGACCCTCAGTAATGGAGGAAAGCCGAATACACCCAGATTAGCTGGAAAATCTTACTCTGAGCACTTCTGAATTATCTGGATTCTTTTCAACAACCCCCTGTCGCCATTTTACGTTACTGTGGAAGGCATGTAATGCAGGGCGGTGGCTGCCTCTGGGAAACGTGTGAGCAGGGTGGGCAGCTCGGAGGGTGCCTAAGGGGGCTTTAGCTTTATCTGGAAGGTGACACACCGTCCACCACTGCGGACCCTGGTGAGGCAGTGAGCCCGGCCGTCTGCTGTGTCATCCTCTGCGTCTTCTTCCTGCTGTGGGAGCCTGCATGCTCTTTAAGCCCCAGACGCCCCATCCTGAGCTCTCCAGGCACTCGGTTGGAAAGTGCTCCTTCCCCACATAAAAAGCAGAACAAAGCCATTGTGTACTGAGTACAAATTTAATAAAGCTGTTGTTGTTTTAATCCAAAGTTATCTATGAAAACAAGCTCCACCCCACAACTTTTTAGAGCCATCAAGAGCCATCGAGGTGTCTGTGAACACCACCTAGAAAAGTACAGACTCAGGGTTTCAGATAGTGCAATACTTCCACGTGCTGACGTTAAATGAAGTTACGAACTACCCCTCCTCGTCAGAAGAACAAAGTTGATGCTGGTGCTTAGGAACCCACTCTCTCCGCATCCCACACCGCAGACCCCTAAGGGAATAAGAATCAAACCTCTTAATGCAGCTTGACAATCCTTTAGGCACCAGCATAAATGCACCCACCTGCCCAGAGCACAACACGCACGTTTAAAAGGAATTTTCCACGGAATCGAGTGTTTAAAGATGGTGGCAAGTCCACAGGATCGGAGATTACTGACAAATCTTAATAATAATAAGAGTAATAAATTCCTATCTGTCTTTAAATTCCTTGCTGTCTCCCCATCAAGGTAAACACGTGCTCCGTTCTGTAGAAGCCTGGGCCTCTAACATGGCCAAACTTGGGCCTGGGCAGGACGCCGGCACCCGGCTGAAACCCTCTGCCCGAGGCCATGGAGACAGGTCCTGCCCGCTTTGCCGCCAACATGAAGGTTCTTTCTGGAAGGTGTTTTGCTGTTTGGAAGAGAGCTGCGAGCTCTCTGCCGGCTCCTGGCCTCTAGTCTGGCTTCAGCCTGGCTGGTGGGGATGCACCAGGAGTGTGGTGACGTGGGCGAGGCTGGGGGGCTGTCCACACAGAACACTGACATGGCTTCTGCCTCAATTCCCTGGATCTAGAGTACAGTTCTCGTGATAAAGGTGAAGAATGATGGCAGAAGAGTGCAATGGGTCGGAAGAGAAAACAAAGTGATAAACCCAAAACCAAAAAACCCGGAGGGCCCGTGAGTCTCCTCAGCCTCGTGAGCCTCCGTCAGTGCAAAGGGTTCCCGGGTTCCCAGTGCTGAGGAAGGACGGGAAACAAGACCCAAGTTTCTTGGGACTTTTACAGTCTACAGAGTAAAGCCACTGCCCAGATGGGACAGGTACCTTCAGCTGGTGTTTGTTCCTCACTAGACGACAAGTGTGGCCAACAAGCAGGGGAAAGGCAGCCGCCCTCCCCAGCAATCAGCAGGCTTCGAGTAACAGCTAGTGCCTTCTGGAAACGGAGCTGTTCTTAAGGACCGTTGGGTTTTTTTCTCCCAAACCCGGGATGCCAACGTGAGTGCCCAAGACGGGAGGAAGCCAGAAGGGGCTCCCCGGCAGCCCGGCTGCTGAGGACCCGGAGCATCTGAGGTGAGAATGGGCAGAAGACCGCCGCCGAGTGGAACTCATGGCTCTGAGGTGGGAGCAGCGCCCTGAGCTTCCGGTGCTCCGCGGTCTCACCGGCAGGCACCTCTGCTGCCTGTGAGCAGGTGGGCCTGGCTATCTGCAGAGAGGCTGCTGCGGACGGGGCGGAGGCCGAGACTCCGTCGGGTGCATAGAGGCTTGGCGAGGCCTTACCTGAGTAAAGAGTTTTCAGAAACGGAAGGGGAGCATCTCACGTTTGGTTGGCTTCGTGCATTCAGACCCACGCCCGCTCCGGAGCCTTGGTGTTCCTGGGACTTGTTCATGCATGGCTCGCTCAGAAAGTTAAGGAACGGAAACTCACGAAAAGACCAAATTAACAAGAAGAGAAGCCCCACTGCCATCACAAGCCTCGGCTTCAGGCTACTGTAAAGTAGGAAAGCAGGACCAACGCTGGCAGAATCTGGAGGTTTATTTTCAACACCCCCTTCCTGTTAGTGTCACCTGGAGAGTGCTGGGTAGCTTTTTCACGTGCATCCAAAGTTCTTGAGGCCACAGGGGGGTCTCATGGCTATAGAGAGGGTCTGGGGGCCACCGTCCCCTGGCACGTCAGTCGTGCTCCCAGGGGAACGCCGCCTCTTGGGGCCGAGGGTGCCTGGGAGCCCAGAGCCTGCGAGGACGGGAGCTAGGAGAGCTCGAAGCCCGTGTTCATGCTGATGGCGTAGCGCAGCTTCTCCCGCAGGACGCTCTTCTTGCTGTAGTTGGGCAGCTTGAGCAGGTTGAAGCAGGTGGAGGAGGTGGGCAGGCGGCCACCCGGCTCCCGCTTGCGGATGGTAAAGAAGCCGCGCAGGACGCTGCCCAGGGTGTCCCCGGTGTCCTGCAAGCACACCCCACAGCCTCAGGTTGGGGGGCGCCTGAGGAGAGGGCTGGACCGGGCCCCTGCGGAGGACAACCAGCCTGGAGAGGTGGGTGCACAGAAGCAAGCCTGGCCCCTGGGGTCCCGCACGGCGGAAGCCTGCGTGAAGCAGCACTTGGAACCAGGACCTCTGGTTTAACTGCTAACCATCGGTAAAGCAACGTGCAAAAAGCCGGAACACTGTAAAAATGTTATGGTAACAAACTCCTTCCTGACCTTGCCAGCGCTGCGGCCTGCGACAGACCGTAACTTGGGGCAGCCTTCCTTAAGTAAGGGGGCTGAGGGTCGTCTAGTGTCACCTAAGAGGAGGGATCGGTGTGAGGGCGGTGGCATCGTGGAAGGCAGCTTCACTCAGAGGCCACTGGGTTTTTATGGGGGGTGAGAAACTTATAACAACGGCTACCATCTGAGCACACACTATGGGTCCGGCTTGTGGCACACAGAACACGGTAACCCCTAGGGCGTCCACTCTCCCTCTGCAGAGAAGGGAATGAGGCTGCGTACCCAGGAGTACACAGCCGGCAGGTGGAGGAGTTGAAGCCTGTGCTGGTCCAATTCCTGAGCCCACGTTCCACCCCCTCTCCCATACTGCTGCTCAGACCTGTACCAGCAGCTACGAAAAACGCCCCGCAGGTATTCTTCCCTCAGGGAGTAACGAGAAAGGGACCTCCAGGAGAGCTGAGGCCCCAAAGTGGCCCGCCTGTGCTCCTGGCCTGAGAACCACGACACCTTCTCACCTGGCCAAGGAGCCTGGCTGCCCGCCCTGTGGATACGACTGGGTAAGCGCCCCACCAAGAGGGGCCGGCTCTTCCCCAGCAGCGGTACCTGATCGTCCGACACTTCCACACAGCGGATGGAGAAGGGAGGTTTGAGGTAGGCAAATCCCAGGAGGGGGGGCCTGGAGCAGCTGGTCACAAACTGCAACACAAAGCAGGGCCGGGAGTCAGGGTGGGCCTGGCTGACGCCATCCTCAGGGAGAGACCACTCGACAAGAGCGTGGGAGCGGGAGGAGCCAGTGAGGGAGGGGGAGGAGCCAGTGAGGGAGGGGGAGGAGCCAGTGGGCCCGCTAAGTGTGTCAGGGGGAGGCCTGAGCCGAGGGCCAAGGCCAGGGGCATGTATCACACCACCAATCGTAGTGCTCACTCTGCACCTGCCTCCCCGCTCGGCTTCCTCGCCACGCACAGAGGATGTGCACACGGCCTGCTGGGTTGCCGGGCAGCCCCTGTGAGCTTGGTTCCTAATCTCCTCTCAGCATGCTAACGAAAACCAGGCCTCAGGAGCCAGCGGGGCTGAGGGCAGACCAAGGTACTGGATGCCCCAAATGGGGCCTGTGGGCAGCCAGCCTCGTTTCCTTGCTACACTCTTGGAATTCCTTACATTTTCCAGATGGCAGCTCCTGTGTCATTTCCCAAAATGACTAGTCCTGCCTGGACAGAGCCATCTACCCATCTGGAAATCCAAGTGCTTAACCTGCACAGGGAAATCCTAAGAAACCGTTCGCTTTCTTTAGTTCAACATTAGCCCAACGCTCTCCCTTCTCTAGGGGATCTAGGGACCTGCTACTTACAACACCGAGCTGTGCTTCAAAACTCCATGTCAGGCTGAGTGCTTGGGTCTTAAAATAAATATTACCATTTAAACAATGTTATAAATGGTAGTGAGATTCCTGAGACCATCCAAAAAGTTTACGTGTCATGCTTCAAAAATGGTTTTTACAAGAAGTATTCACAAGATATATTACTATTCTAATATCCTGTATTTTCCACCATAAAGACCACAGCAGCAGATCCTATTTAGAAGCATTTCCATACTGTGCTATGTCCTCTGTGAACCTGAGCTCAGCTAATCATACCACAGGTGCTGTGTGACTCAACCCGTTTGAAGGATGAGGAAACAGATGCAGGTGAGTCTGTGCCCCTCCCAGTTCAGGCCGATGAGGCCTGCTGCCCGCTGCCAGCCAGAGCTGGTCCAGGGAGGGAGAGGTGGTCAGTCTCCTGGGACAGGAGGAGGATTGGAGGGCAGGGAGTGCCTTGGGGCTCTGCTATCATGATATTTAAAGAAAGTCCAGTCACATTCTCTCCTGTACAACAGTTCTGTGGCTTCCCCCTGGCTCTGGGGCTGTCTGCAGCCACCGAAAAGGGCAGGCACAGGACAAGGAACTGCAGGTGTGGTGACAGGCCACCCAGAGACATAAACATGCCTGCTGTGAGGGGCACTGACCATGTGGTTAGGAGAGACCGGCTTTCCTCTTTCTAGGAGAGGGGGGTAAGCAGCTCTACAGGATGGCAGAGACTGTTATGCCTACAAGAGGCCCTGTTGGAAAAACTGGTTCTCTTGAGAATCAACTTCTGGAATTATGTCCCCCTGCATGTATAGGTAACATATGAAATACCTTCAGAAACATGGCTCTCTCGTCGGGCGTGAAGTCAGAGGCCAGGATATCCCAGAGCCAGATAATGACCCTGTGACTTCCATGGAAACCACCGTAGTACACTGTGTGCTTCCTGAAAACAATGCAGACAAGGGCTCAACCACACATTTTGACGGGCGCTTACAGACACAGGCAGGCATGGAATTTAGACAAGCGGCACAGCAAGCTCTGGCCAGCCTGGGTGACGACAAACTTCTCTTAAGCCAGAAGTTCACGCCTTAGTAACCCCAGGCCCCCGGAAGCTCAGTGGTTGGAGCGCTGCATCGTAGGCCCTGTTGTTTCCCAGCAGAGCCGAAGGGAGACCCTGCACCACTGTTTCCTGGGACTTTGGAGGGCCCCACGGGCCTCAAGCTCTGCTTCTGCTTGTCTGTCTCCAGGCAGACAAGGGCTTGGGCATTTCTTCCAAAGCAACTCACCCAGAGATCAGGGAGGAGGAGTCCATCTGGAGACAGGACCCTGAAAACTCTCCAAAAGGAACCCAGCAAAGCAGCAGCTTGCTTTCTTGGAGGCCTAAGAATTTCAAGCTTGCCCGGGCACTCACTCCTTACTTTAAATCTTCCAGATCGATCTCAGCATTGTCCCCGGAGATGAGTCGCTGTAGCTCAGGGGTCGAGAACATCCGAGTCCACTCAGGTTTGATGATGGAACGGAATCCACTAATGAGGGCAGCTGTCTGGTTCTTGATTTGAGTATGCATTCGAAAGTGGGCCATCAGATGGATGTAGCTAATTCTGTTGCCAACAAGGGAAAACAACGGAAATTAACAGGACAGGGCGGCCGGTGGCTGATGGGCGGAAAGATGAGTCCAGTCAGTTCTGAACCATTTTACAAAAACACAAATAGCACCAGAGCACTTCACCAGAACAATGGAGGTGAAGATGACGTTCCTCCTGAACGGCCCACGGTGTGTCACTGTGAAAGCGTTAGTGTCAAGGGCGTCACCTCACGCACTCCTCCCAAAAGCCAGTGGGTCAGACGTTGGGGTAACCTCACTGTCAAGAATCAAAGTGAGACATTCTCCAGCTAAGGAGAGGGTGCTTCTTAGGACAAAGGGACTTTTATTTAACTTCATCCTTTTGGACATAAACCAATTAAGATACTGTTCAGTCCTCCAGAGAAAAACTGTTTCATGTTGAAACTTCAACCAAAACCTTGCTAGACTGGACAAGGAGTCTAGGCCATGAGAAGATAAGGCTGCGGAAAGTTTTAACCTTACGCAGCTGGCTGACGATTAGGCTTAACGAGGAAGTTGGAGCACTAACAACGGTTCCAAGCAGCCGGTCTTCCAGGTCTGCTTTCACCGACACAAGTAGTTTATCTGCAGCTGCACAGCACAATGCAACGCTTCTGCCCAGGTGAAATCCCTCTTCACAGGCTTGCCAGCATTGCTGATTTCTTAGCAAACCATTTACTCAGATGAAAGATTGTGAGCCCAGCCCAGGTACAACTCTCAAAATTCCAAATTAAGTACAGTCTAAATAAATCTGTTTTACCTCACGATGCTCAGATCTGAGTTACTGACCTGGAAAATATGCCTATTTAACAAAAGCTTCCAGTGGCAAGCTTGCACACTGATATACTTACATATGATTTTTTTCTATCACTGCTATTGCTTTCATGTACTCGTTGAAGCAGGTGACTAATACTGTTCCATTTTTACCAAAAGAGGGAGGGAGCCTCGGAGACTTCCCCATCGAACCCCCAGGAAGTGCAAGCTCAAGTATCACTCTGCAGGAGCAGGTCCTGGTGATGTTAGGCCTTTTAACGGTCTGCAGGACAGAACGTCCTTGCCCTTATACTGAGGTTTTATGCTAAGAACACATAAGAGTTTGTGAAATGACTTTCCAAGTAGGTTTCCAGGCAGGACAGGAACCTCACTCCAACCCAGGCTGCATCAACCCACCTCCACTGGCTGCTGTACATACGGCTCCTACCATCACCCCCGTGCCATGCCTGGCAAAACAGGGCCCATATGAGGGCAACATATCTGATGACGGTGAGATCACTGCTTTCATTTATTAAGGGCCTCCTTTGAGCCAGACATCCTGGAAGGTACTTTACATGAGTTCTCATGTGAAACCCTCTGAAGGGATGATTACAGGCACACGGTGGGCAGGCTCAGGACCCACCCTGCTCTCTGACACCCCCAGGCAGCTTCCATCCACCCTGTGGCCCCTGTTCTTTCTCAGCCGTCACTCTTAAGGCCCCGTGGCCAAGAGTCAAAATGGGTGTATTTCAATCATGGTGAGAATTGGGTCTGCTCTCCTGACTATTCTGACAGTCTAAATAAAAGCTCCCCGAGCGCACAGACTGACTGATCCGACCCGAGAGGGACACGATGCTTGGGGACGCTGGGCTGTGACGTGCATCTGATCCAAATAACTCACCGGGTAGGACTAAGCTCTCCCCTGTCACCGAAGAGAGTGATGCTCAGATTGACAGTTCAGATGCTCAGCTGAGCCTAGTGGCAGGAGGTTGACAGACTGACAAAAGGGCCAATATCTACTCCTTGAGCCGGGTCCTACTGTTTAATTAGGTGAGTACAGGGCTGGGTGGAGACATGCATGGAGGGGCTTTGCTTTGAAGGACCATTTATGATAGATTCCTAAAAGCCTGTTATCTGTGACAAGAGCTGCTAGGCCCCAGGGTCTCCCCACGTCTGAGGAACTGTCTGCTGCATCTGAATTCATCACTGTGTCTTCTCAAGAACAGTGTTTTATACAACTGCCACACACCCTCATTCCAAAATGATCTGCCCCTCCAAGGAGTCTTTCCGCCTCCGTGCCCTCTGGGTTCAGGACTTCGTGCCCGACCGGCTCAGAACCCATCTGTCTGCATCTAGAGCCGTCATTAAATTCCTAGGAACACCACGGCCTGGGTGCCTCTGACTTTAGAAGTGCTATTGCAAAATGTAAATTGTCAATTCTTATTTTGCAAATCGAATTTAATAGGATTTCGGCCCATGAACTGTAACCAGTAAATTCCATTATGATATTTATGGCCTCTTTCTACTTCAATTTATCTTAATAAATTCTCAAAGTAAGCCCAGAGAGCCAGAATGAAGTCTTTTCAAGTGGTGACCTTAAAAATCTAATTGCCATACTCACTTATTTTCATTTGTAACAGGAATGGTCTTCCCTCCAGGAATCAGTTCATGGCAAACAAGCTGGGGGACAGGAAGGGGAACAATTACTCAAGAGAATTCTAATGAGAAAATAAAGCTTCCTGAAGATGAAAGGGCCTGATGCCGACATCCATAATAACGACAGAGGAAGATGAGACGTGTTTGGAACAATCATTTTCACAAAAAGCCAGGGCTTAAATATCAACAAGCCGGCCCTGCATGATCAATATAACAGGTTCCTTCTCACCTGATCCTCATTTAAACGTGTGTATTAAGGCTCCAGGGTGTCAGGAAGGGGAACGTGTTAGCAATGAAGAGCACAGGAGGGCGGATAAGTAAATGCTGGTACAGCCATACCTTGGAATACAGTGGCGCTATTAAAAAATATGATGAAAAAGTATATTTCTTGAAAAGGTGGGGGGAAAGAGCAGATTATATAACAGCAGGCAAGGTATGCAAAAAATCATATATGTGCCCAGGGAGAAAAAACCTAAAAAGGCTCAGGCCACATGTTAACAGTGGCGCTCTCCAGGCACCAGCACTATAGGTGGTTTTCACTTTCACCTTTATGCTTTTACTGTAGCTGAATTTTTGGTTAGACGTTTGCATTATTTTTATAGTCAGGACAGAGTCGGGAAGAAGTCTCAAAATCTGATTAAAGATTCAAAAACGCTATAGAATCAACTGCTTTCCTCAACTTCAAGAAGTCTTGTGGGTCGCCTAAAAAATCAAAGAATGCATCATTTCAAAGCTAATTTTAATAGAAATTCTACTAACATAATATACTGTAACTCTAGAGACCTGGAAAGGAGTAATGGTGCCCTCTAGCCCCACGGCTCTCAACACCTCGGGGCTGATGCCGCAGGATGTTAAAGCTGGATGGCCCTTAGGAGTGCCCGGCCTGGTGTTTCCCACAGTAGGTTCCAGGGAACTCCTGGTCTGTGCACCACTATCTGGAGAATCTCTCTGTGAGGTGGGGTGCCCTCCCTGAAAGAGGAGTTCTGTGACCAAATGAGCTGGGGAAGGTTGAGGTTAACACAACCACAGCACGTTTCTTTCTCATGGGCTTCTTAGGGCCCTGATGTGCCAGCGTGCTCAGTGGCTCTTCAGGAGGAGGACAGGGCGTGTGATCTAGAGGGCGTCTGGTGACACTGGTCCCAGCAAGGACTCATTCGGCAAATGGCATTGTTGAGATAAGGAAAGTGTGGCTCAGGGATAATGAGTGACCTCGCTGAGGCCCTGGGAGGCTGGCCCTGTACTACGAGCTCCAGAGCAGCCCTACCACCACATGCACACTGGGGCCCATGCAGGGGTCCGGGGATGCAAATGGAGGGGCTGGGAGCCCTGCGAGGAAAATCAGGACAGAGAGTCTGGGGGAAGCCCCTCTGCTGCCACGACTTCAAGGGTCTTTTTTCCCTGCTCTGCTCTCCATGCCGAGGAGGAGCAAGGACAGGATTCTGTTAGAGGCACACCCTGTCAGGTGGTTTCTTCCCCATGTCTCAGTCATGATCCTCTGGAACAGCTAATCCTCACCATGGTAACGAAAAGCAGTGTACAAAGTAGGAGTCACAGCTTCCATCAGAAATGACCCCAAAGTGCCCTGGAAGCAGAGCAGGGTCTCTGTGGGAGCTCTCTGGGTGGCGAGCAGGCCAAGGCCAGGTCAGCTGGGAAAGGGAGGGGAGTGCCCTTCCTCCTGGCAGGACGGCAAAGGGGCTGGGGAGGCAGAGGAGAAGGGTGGACAGACAGAGCCCCACTCTGTGGGTCTCCTGGGGAAAACACCCAGAGTAGGGCAGGTCTTAGGAAGCCAAAGGGGGGAAGGGGAAGAAGGTTCAGCCAGAGGCCCACCTACCTGACCCATGACATCCTCATCATATGACAGTGTCAGGCCCAAGTCAGCAATATCCCCATCGTACCGCTAAAGCAACAGAGAAAGGGACAATGTAGGGGCCAAGGAGTGCTACATCCTTGAAGGTTTTAACACTCCCCGCCTATGACATCGGCTTGGGCAGCTATCGCTGTGGCCGCCGTACAAGTTGAAACAAAGGAAAAGGCCACTCGTCACCTGGAGGAAGGAGGCTGCGAGCATCAGTCCCGGGAGGAAGTGCCCAGGAGGGACATGAGGCCCTGCAGTGGCTAAGGAGCGCGCCACTTCACCACAGCAGGAAATCCCACTCCACCCCACGACGACGGGGTACAGCCGAACCCCACGGGGTGTCACTTGGCTGAGTTCACACCGGCACTCAGCTAAGCCATGCCGCCTTCCACACTGACCTTAATGGAAGTGAGGTTTTTATAGAACTCAGAGTCCAGAGAAGGCAGTTCATCCACAGAGCTGTAGAAGACACTGTGGTGGTGCCCGAGCAGCTGGCTCAGGAAGAAGGATGCAAAGGGCACGTCCACCACAATTCCCTGCCAGAGAGGAGACAGGAGCTGCCACCTGCCGCCCAGGAGCCCGTCTCGGTGATCTCGTCCAGGGCGGCTCGGGCAGCAGATGGGGCTCCAAGGGCGCCAATGACATCTCTAGACTTCCTAAATTTTCAATCTGGAGAGCAATACCTCCCTACCACCTAAACACAGTCGAGCGCCTCCTGGGGACATTACCACATAGCGGTTAAGGGCCCAGGCTTTGCAGCTGCACAGCTCAGGGATCACATCCCAGCTCCGCTGCTGCTAGGCCACGGGACGTTGGCTTTATCATCTGTAAATGGGGACCAGAACAGCCTCAGTTTTAAGGGTGGGGAAAGTTTCCAGGAGGAAGGGATAGCTGAGCAGCAGGTCTTTAGTACAAGGGTCACAGGTGCCCTCCAGGGCTGGAACACAGGTCTGTCTGGCCCCAGTATGGGGTGTGAGGGAGGGGGTGAGCGAGAAGGCCAGGGAGGCAAACAGGGAAGATCAGGAAGAGCTCATAAGCCTCCTGGAGTCTGGATTCTATTCAGAGGGCAGCAGGGAGCCCTGGGAGGGCTCTCCGCAGGGATACTTCCTGTGGGGAATGGCCTGGAGGCAGGGACACAGCCCGGAAGCCCTTGCACAATGCCAGGAACTTCAGACAGACTGTCCTGGGTGGAGAGAGGTGTGCGGGCTGGAGAGACTGAGAAGGGAGAGCCAGTCAAACCCCACGACAGGCCTGTCCTGAGGACGAGTGTGAAGTGAGTTAACACAGGCCACTCCTCATCAGGACCCAGGAGGTCCTTATTGCCGGAGAGGGAGGAGATGGAGACTAGGCCCAGGAAGTGGGGGAGGACATTTACAAAGCGAGGAAGTGGTGTTTCTCAGCTGGCCCAGCCTCTTCTGGGTCTCATCACAGCTACACGTTCAAAGGAAAAACACAGCATATTCCCAGGCAGGGCGGGCCTCATGGGTTTTGTTTTGTTTTGTAAAAAAGGGGCATCAACTGAGAAACTGTCTCCATTTTGCAGATGTGGAAACAGAAGCACAGAGAATGAGCCCAGGCCACCCAACCAGTCCAGGGCAGGAGGAGGCCTGGAGGGTGCTTGGACTCAGATAGGGCACCTGACATCATCACAGCAAGGGCTGAGGCCGTGGACCGGGGCTGTTTACACAGAGAGAACGATGGATTAGTCAAGCGTCAGAGTATGTTCACCCCACATGACCTCCCCTCTCGGCCTGGCTCGCTATAGCTTCTCTGCCCCCGGAAGGCATCCTGGCCTCCCTGGGCTTTGTGATGGGTGTGACATGAGCGCTACTCAGGAGGCGGCCGCTGGGGGTGAGGCAGGGTGGGCAGGGACTGGTCTCCTGCGGCTCTGGAGTCCACTGTGAGGCCACAGGGACAGGCTGCTGATGAGCTCAAGCTGGAGCTTTCCTTCCTTCCCGGGGAGCAGGATCCTAAGGGCAGGGGGTAAAGCGCCGCCTGGAAGCAGTCCTGCCGGTTGGTGGGCTCTCAGGGGAGAGGGACCAGAGCCGGGAGGGATCGCCCAGAGCCTGCGGAAGGCCACTCCACCCCGACCCCACGACACCGGGAGGAGCTCAGACATCCTTCCTCCTAGTAACAGTGAGGATGGCAGCTCCGACTTCCCCCCGTGACCAGCTGCCAGCCACCATGGGAGATGTTTACCTGTATTACCTCATTTACCACCTACAGCAACCCAATGACGTGGCTCTACTATCCCCCCTTCACTGACAAGAACACGGTTGGTGCTGGTTCCTGTCCCTCTCTCCTCGCCTTTATCCTTGTGACAGGTAGTTGCCACTATGTACATGATCACTCACATGTAGACGAAGCCCGCGGTACTTAGAACATTTTATTTTCCATTCCTGGTCACTGGTTCTTAACGTGCCTACCTCATACACAGCTTTCCCCAGCATCTTGCCCACAAACTCAAAGAGCTGCAGGTAATTCTCGTGAATGTAGGACGTGGGCGAAGGGTAGAGTCTCTCGTCCCCGCTGGTCGTCTGCAAGGCAAAGGGACGGGTAGGGACAGGGAAGTTAAATGCCTTGCAACGAGCAATGCCTTCACTTCTCACCTGTCACCTCTAATCTGGCTGGTGTCAACCACGCTCTCGTGCCCTTTAAATACCTTGAACAGGTTAAGCGCCGGGTCAAACACCCTCTTGATGATCTCTTCCAAGAACTCCTTGAAGACGCCGTCTTGATCAATCCCTGCCTCGTCCACCCCGAGGTCGCTGACGAACTTCACGCGGATGGCGCCCTTCATGGCGCGCTGGGAGAGCTGCCGAAGCTGCTCGTAGCCGTCCTGCCAAGGGCACAGTTATAGCCCATTAGGAACCCAAGGCCCCCTGCATAATTCAGGGCTCCCTCCTCAAAGCTCCCTCTCCCCTGTGGGAAGCCTTCCCAGTGTCATTACTAAATGTGTCAGGACGCACGGGTGCGTGAGGAGGGCCAGCAGTTTTCACCCGCTTCTAGATGAGAGCCTGTTAAAAGAAAAACTCATGTTGGGCATGTGACTTGACCACTCTTTGGCAAGGGGAGACTGCCCTCCGGAGGACGCAGAGCACTGAGATGGAGAGATTAGACAAGATAAGTCACGACAAGCTCTCGCTCATCAGGCAGGACGGAAGACGCTGAGACAAGATGAAAGCTGTAAGATGAAAAATCAGAGTAGCCCCCCACCACTCAACTCCTGGTACCTCTCCCCAGATCATGAAAGGCGGTGAGTCATGCTGGGAAATTTAGGTTATTTCCTGAGGGTGCTGGGGAGCCACAGAAGAGTTTAGGCAGGGAGTCACATGGCTGGCTTTCTCTCTTAGGAAGATCTTCCTGCTGGAAGCAAAGCAGAGGATGGCAGGAAGCAGGGAGATGGATGCCAGGAGTGCTGCTGGGCCTGGAGGAGGGCAGGAGCAGGGGAAGAGAGGCCTCAGCACCTCCGGCTTGCGGTCGGCTCCCTTGAGGCACGCAGCCACTGGGCATGTCTCCCTGTCCAGAAAGCTAGGACGTGACTCTGGAGCTCTCCTGCTAAATCATCATGCACAGTCTATCTCTTGATTCTGATCTGTCAAGGTCTTCCTGGCTCCAGAGCCTGTCCTCAAATGTATTCCTGGCAGGTGGGTGCTGACAGGCAAGCTGCTTAGGCTTTCATTTCAGAGCAGTGATTATAAAAAACCGTGCTTAGAACACGATAGGGCCCAGGGAAGAGTACTTTGGCCCAGCCTGAGAGGCCCCATAACCAGGGTCAAACCGATGTCTTTAGATACTATCACAGAATAGGTTACAAATCAGCTGCCACGTCCTCTTGTGGCCACCCCACGTTCCTCCCCTCAGGCACAAGTGCAGTGCTCTCAGATGCTCTGTTGACATCAGACAGGCCATCTCCACAGCACCCACTCACCCGCCAGTCTGGTTCCTTGTCACAAAGCAAATGAGGCCAGTATGGCAAGACCTGTTTTGGGGAATGCTTGCTGCCTTCCTGCCGCTCCTGTTTTCCGTGTGCTCACCTACTGATGCAAAGGCCTGTGCCATGGTGGCTACCCATCTTATTTAGGAGTTAGGTTCCAAAGTTAGTGAGCAGGGAAACAAACTACCTCTGAAGTCCCCTAAGTCACCTGAAGGAATAAGAACACGGTTTTGAGTGCACAATCCTGAGAAGTACTTTTTTATGCACATGAAATATGAAAATCATTAAGTTAGACGAAAAGGAGAGAAAAACAGGGAGTCACCAGGCAGCTGCTGCAGCATTTCAATCATTCTGCCTAGATGTAAGGTAATTATCTTGGCACTGAGTGGGGACGGGGAGAGAATTCTAACATGCCCCTGGCCTGCAGGACTTCCTCCATTCTGCTTTAAAATGATGCCTCCCTAACCTTAGCATGTGTTAGGAGGTGTGTCTGTGTCCTGCAGATTAAACGAGATGGTCCATGTGAAAGCTCTTAGCAAGTGGTCAAGCTCATGGCAGGAGCTCCAGGAAGGTGAGCTGGACTCAAACCTCAGTTTTGCTGGATCAGCCCCTTTCACCTCCCTCTGAAACACTGCAGACAGGAATTTGCTGCCCACCTCCTCTGACATACTTCCTGTTGCACCCCACTGCCCCCTCTGGAGGATTCTATATCTGTGCCCCCGGGGGAAGGTGAGAGGGGGACTGGGCGTTCCTCTTCTCTTTTGCATCTCAAAGAGCGGATGCACAGAACACTGAAGTGGGGGGAGGGGGGAGATGGGAGAACTGGCTTCCAGGCCCAGCTCTGTCATTGACACCTGAGTGACCTTGAATTCCTCTGGCCTCAGTCCTGCCTTTGACGGGGTGAGGGGAAAGGGATGAGCAAGGGTGTGTCCACGGCTCCTTCTAGTTCTACAATGCTGGTGTTCTGGCCCCCGTTCACCCCCTGTGAGGAGAGGCCTTCCTGCAGGACTTTGGACCATCACCTGGAAGCCTAATACACAAGCCTCACCTTCAGTACAAACCATAAAAAAGGGGACAGAATAAATGCCCAAGATGTCATGGGTCAAATATTGGCTTTTTGATGCCCCCTTGTGTCCTAATCAAGTAAAGGCCAGTGGGCTCTCAAGTTCTGATACCCAAACCACTGAATCGTGAGAACTGGGGTAACTGAATCAATGACCCTCTCTCCTTCCTAATTCAGTATGAACACCAGTGATCAATTTCATGACAGGATCGATCCTAATGGAACGTAAAGAGGAAAACGGACTTTGCCTAAAATCTAAGACAGAAATCCCTCCCTTGACGTCCCTGAGGGATGTCTAAAAAAGCTGGCCCAGGGTAAGCGGGTGTCTGGTAAATCTCCCAGTGACACTTGAGGAGGGCGTCGGGGATTCTGTCACTCTCAGGAGACACCAGTTTCCACCACCCAGACTCCCCACTGTGCTGCCCACATGGGAGTGGGTATGGCGGGCGGTGGAATGGAGGAGTTTAAGAGACAGGAAAGGTGCATCTGGGTCCAACGAAGAAAGTGCTGGAGAAGTGAGTTCCTACAACACAAATGGGCATTTTTTCTTTGAGTCAAAGCAGACATTGCAAACTGGTGGCCAGCAGGTTGAATCTGATGGGCAGACAGGTGTCATCTGACCTTCCAGGTACTTTACAAAAACTGACTAGTTCACAACACAAAGGATCTGTGGATTTCACACAAAACCCTAAATTCTGGTCTTTTCTTAACAAGCTGGAGCATTACAGAGCCCAAACCTCCACAAGGCAATACTCAGGTGGCCTCTTTTAATTTTTTTTTTTTTTTTTTTTTTTGCGGTACGTGGGCCTCTCACTGTTGTGGCCTCTCCCGCTGCGGAGCACAGGCTCCGGACGCGCAGGCTCAGCGGCCATGGCTCACGGGCCCAGCCGCTCCGCAGCACGTGGGATCTTCCCGGACCGGGGCACGAACCCGTGTCCCCTGCATCAGCAGGCAGACTCTCAACCACTGCGCCACCAGGGAAGCCCAGGTGGCCTCTTTTAGAGGCCAACACTGAGGCTGGTTGTCAGTTGTCCTTTATCAACTCACTTGTGAGGTCAGTCCAAGGGCTGTGTTTCAAGAAAAACGGGAGCAAGCAGTGGAAGTGGAGGATATTTCTATTTGTTTTGCATGCGAACAAAATGCCCCCGTGCTGAGACACTCGCAGCACACTCTCAGCGAGCGTCACTCATCTGCATGGCTGGCAGGGCCCCTGGGGGCACTTACATTTCTTATCCCTACTTTTGAGAATGTCAAATTCATCTGTTCACCACCTGCTGCCTTTCCCCGGCAGCTGTCAGTGTCAATCACCAGTGGTCAGAGAACTTAAACAAGTTCTCCAGGCGCAACAAACACAGCACAAATGCCCCGAGGCAGAAATGAAAATGCGTGGGGAGGAAGGGCGGCTGCTGATGCCGTTTGGTGGCTGGCGATGCGGCCCCGTGCTGTCCTGGGATCCCCTGACTGTTCTAGGCTGCAGAACATGCCGATGAGGAACTGTGGCTGGAGTATGATGAAAGGCAAGAGAGCAAGCATGGGCAAATCAACGAAGCCAAGCCGCTCCTGGAAATGGGGACACGGGGCTCAATCCCCATACGTGCATATACACTGCACAGCGCCGGAAGAGCGTGTGGCAGGCACAATGCGGACACTGCAGGTGCATGCGTTTATTACGACAATGTTCAGGGTCTTGTTCCAGCAAAATCAACATATCATGACAACTTCCTGATGTACGGAGGACAGTGTCCTGAGGACAGGCACCTGTTTCAAAGTCATACGAAGTCGCTGCATGGGAGGAACCCTGGATGCTGGGTTTGGCGTAGGTGGGCCACTTCACATGCATCTCCTAAGTTTATGTCCAAAAAGAACGTGTAGCTCTGTGATCGATGTATTTCCCAGGGTGGCTCAGTAACTTAACACCCGCACTCCAGCCTCCACACTCACAGCTGGGCGGCTGGGCAAAGCACCTGCCAGGACAGACAGAGTCTGCACAGGCATAAGCATGTCTGTCCTCATTTCAGAGGCACAGAGCGTTGGCCACTCTCACCTCGTGGGGTAAAGGGAGGGAAATGCTGCGCTGGGGTCTCCAGAACTGAGGGCGTGTTTGATCAAGCAGTGCTCAAAGCAGCTGGCAGGACAAACAGGCCCTTCCTGCACCCACAGCCCTGGCTTCAGTGTCATTAGATCAAGGAGTGATAAGAACAGTTCAGAGGCAATAGGTCACCCGCTAGAAACCCTACGGTTTACAGAGCGCCCTTTGCAACAGGCTTCTCACCTCCAACATCCGGGACCGGCGGATGGTAATGTGAGTGACATGAGGGGAGGCGGAGCTGGTTTCCACAAGCCCCAGTCTCTCCTTCTCCTTGGTCACCATGTTTCGGAACAGAAGAACTCTCTGAAATGAGCAAAGGTGAGACCGATAAAGGGGTCAACAACTGAGGATCCCCTAAAACACACTGTATAAAATTAATGAAATGTAAGCACGTGAGAGCCTCCCAGCATGGGACGCTTTGATGTGTGCTACGGGTTAGAAGCGTTTTGTGAGGACAGTAAACATCCCCCCAAACGCTCTTGGGAATTAGGAATATAGCTGAATACATGCCAAGGGGAAAGGTTCCAGAAAGAGTGGTCTGGCTGCAGCCAGAGCCCAGCTAAAAACAGTCTGGGAGAAAAATCATTCTCCTTGTTCAGTCAATAATCCACCGTAAAAACCTTGCGGCAGCACGCATTACAGAGGGTGCTTTATGTAGCTGTGCCTGCTTTAGAGGAAATCAGTAGCATGAATTTAAAACACAGAAACATTTCAAAGATATATATTTTTTACTGTCAGAAATGTGTAAATGACCCTACAGAATAAAGGTCCCTGACCTTTCTACCTGCCTCCTCTGTCTCCTCAAGCACATCACAGTCCCACCAGTAATATTTCTCAAGTATCATTTAAATAGAACCCTCTCGCATTCTCAAGATTCTGATAGGCCCCTTTAGGAGAGCATCGACCTCTGGCCCCATCCTGTAATAGCACTCAAATCATATCAGCGGAATGAACGAATAACTCCAACCTCAGCTGTTTTTCTGAAAAATGGAAATCTCCCCAAAGTCAAGAGCATTGTTAAATACAAATAATAACAGCCGCAGCAGTAATAAGAGCTAACTATACACCAGGGGAGGCTACTGCATTTTCATTTGATCATTCTATTAACTCCCTGAAGTAAATATGGTTGAGACAGAAAAAGCCACTGCCGACAACCTCTTGAGATGGGGGATGTGCTCAATGGAGGGACTAGTCAGTGAAGGGGCGTCATGTGGCTGGTTTACACGTCTACAAACTAGGACTGAAGTGCCCTGAAAAACAGCAAAAGCTCTCGGGGTTCCTGGGCAACGCAGAAGGGAGAGAGCGGGCTGAGGACAGCGAAGGAGGCTGGAGATGCACATGCCGGGCACTCTCGCCTCTGCCTTCTGTGCTGGGGAGCTGAAGACAAGCACAGGTATTTAACACGCGGGGGGCCATGTGGCATGACTGCTTCCCGTGACCCCCAAGTCTTTAGCACGATCACCTGAACAAGGGGTGCTGTCTTGTGGAACCTGAGGCGGAAGATAAGCCTCCTGTCAAGGTTAATACCATATGGAGCAGAGACAGCAGACACTGAGGCAGAACTACAGAGGTGACCACAAGAACGCCGGCCTCCCATGAATCGCAGAAAGACTGGATGGCGCTCGGGATTTCCGTGGGGCAGGGAAGAAGGTTTGGGGTAACTTTCACCAGCTCTCAAGGGGCTAGGAGACCTCAGTGAGCACAGTGGACATCTAGGTAAGGATCATCATCCCACTTTGCAGATGAGGAAACTGTCATGCAAGGTCACACAGCTGGTTCATGGGGGACCAGGGCCCATGCACAGACCACCACACTACCCAGCCCTACCCACACACATGGTCCTAGGCCTTCTAGGCCAAAGAAAGAGAGAGAAAGAGAAAGAGAGAGAGAGCGAGAGAGAGAGAGAGAGAGAGCGAGCACGAGCCCTTAAGTACCAGTCAGGAGATGAACTGCACGTAAATATGTAAAAGCAACATAAGAGTGCAGAGGATGAAGTGCTGCGTGTGTGAATCAGGCAGAGCTGAGACTTTTAAAAATATTAAGGAAAGCAATAAAGGCAACATAAGCCACCCACTCAGGTGGGATCAAGAACGAGGGAGAGGTTCGGTGTCTAGGGCAGATGGCATAACAGTAACAGATGAGAGAGACAACGCAGGCCTGGAGAGAGGCTTTCACCCCCTGTACGCCCCAGTAAGAACATCACCGGAAGAGAACAGCACACACGCTATGAAGAGAGAGGGGAAGCCTGAGACACAGAAAACACACCAAGCCTCAGACACTATCCCAGACCTGCTGGTGCCGTCACAGGAGCAGGACAGGGGCCAGAAGATGAGGAAGGGCCCTATTTTCCCAAGGGAGGAAAAAGAGAGATTTATGAGCCAAGGACGAATGCCTCATAATCTTCATGCTGTCGATCTTAAGCGTCCCCCACCCCGCCCCGTGGTGAGGATTACCATACAGCCTAGACTCCTAAGTCAGGTCAGCTAAACCCAGAGGTTCCCAGACTTTCTTGTTCTCAGCACCCCTAATGGCTCAGTAATGTTTCTTACTGCAAACCTAGGTCAAAAGAAATACCTAACAGTTCCATTTAGTAGACAGTTTAGTCCTAACAACTTAATAAGTGTTTATGTCCTAAGAACTTAGTAACTGTATTTAAAAAACACACATAAATTGAAATTAAAAATATTTTAATTTTGTTTTTTAAAAACCCAGCTTAGCAAATAGGATAGCATCGAGAAGAATGGAGCAGAATTTAACGCTGACGCTGTGAACTCAAGCAAGTACTTCACACGGTGCCCAACAGATTTCACTGTGTTTCCCTCAAAAATGTAAAATATCCTGTAGCAACCGGGGTGCCCCAGTGCACCATTTGTGAACTGCAGACACACGGAGTGGAGATTCCACACCAGACGCTGTGGGGACGCTGTGGGCCAGCGCTGAAGTCACAGACACCCAGGAACACGGCGAGGAGTGCATTTTAAGTCAGATTCCGCCACCCTGGACTAGACCCACGAGGTGAAGGGCTGGAACCCACTTCAAACGAGGACTGGCTGGAGAAGGGAAGGGCACCACCCTTGGAAAACAGACCACCCAGAAAGCAAACCGCAGAAGATGACACCGTCCACTTTTAGTGGCTGTTCAAGGACCAAGGGGTAGAAGTTACAGAGAAGCGGACCGTGAAAGACAAGGAAGGATGTTCCACCACTGGGAAGACAGAAGCCATACAACGGCCTCTGCTTTGCAGAGCTGTGCATCCTCTATCTGAGGCAGGGGCAAGGGATGCCACCGAAGGGGCTCGTGCACAGAGGGCGCACGGCTAAGTCATCTCCATGAGAGGCTTGGTTCTGTCTAAGCCTCCTGAGAGGCTCTGCTGTCAGGCGCAGTAAGAATTTAAACGGCCACATCTGTTTGTGAACCGCTGCTTGAGGGGAAGTAAAGAAGGGCAACCACAAGTATGACATCAAGGTCAAGACAATACCAGAGAACAGTGAGGAGTACTAAGGAAGTCAGGAGAGAAAGGAAAGGGCACCTGTGGGTTCTAAGGAGCCTCCCCCCGAAGGAGCAGACGTTTCTGGAGCGCTCACGACACACCAGGGATGCCCCTCATCTCCTGGGCGCCCCTGCCGCAGCACCTGGCCCTTCCCAAGGCTCTCACGCCCCTTGGATCTGTATGCGACACCCCCGGGTTCCCTTCCTTCCTCTGATCACTCCTCTCCCCGTGCAGGGCTCTGGCCTCCGTCCCCGGTCTTCTCACTCCCTCTGGCTCCCTGACCACCTCAGCCTCATCCATGAATGCACCGAGAAGGTCTGCAAGCCGTCCGCATGTCGAGCCCACCTCCAGCCCAGTCCTCTGTCCTGCACTCCAGACCCTCATGTCCACTGGCCTCGAGGAGTTGCAGACCCGTCACCTGCTCCCCTGCTCTTCCGAGTCCCGCTCTTGCCTGTGCCCCCACCTCTGGGAATGCCTCTCTCGAGCAGCCAGGCACCCAAGCCGGAAACCCGAGCATCCTCTGAATTCCTCCTCTGCTTCTCCCCGAGTGCCATTGTTCTTCAAGGCCTGGAGGTGCTACCTCCTTCAAAATCTCTTGATGTCATCGTCTTTCTACTCCCATGGGCCCACCCGAGTTCAGGCTAGTTTGCCATGACACCTGCCTCTCGCCAGTCCTTCACACTACGGTCAGAGGAATTTTCTAAAGCAGAGCTCTGACCAGGTGCCTCCACAGCTAAAAACTCTCCGATGGCTTTGGACAAAATCCAAGCTCCCACCCTTGGTTTACAAGTCCCTTCCTGCTCCAGCTCCTACGAACCTCCTCAGCTTCATTTCTTGACTCCACCTGGCTCTCCCTTGGCACCACATTCTCTCTCACCTTGGGCCTGCCAACACTGTCCACTTCTACCTGTGGAGTCTTCTCCTGAGCCCCTGCCCTGGGTGCCCACGGCATCCATCCCCGTAGCATCCATCCCACACTACCCAAATGGAAAGTTCACACTGTCTTAAATCTCTGTACCCCCAGCACTTGGCATAACAGCTGCAACAGAGTAAGAGCCAGTCGGCATCTGCGTTTACTGAATGATCGTTTTTATTCATTTCTAATAATCGCTATAACAAAAATGGACAGTCAGGAACTTGGTGGGAGGACCCCAGCTCTGAGTGCAACTCACGTTTTTGTGAGGAATGACGTGTGGGATGTACTGCAGGATCAGCTGAGCCCGTTTTCTGTCCTTGTCAAGTTCTTGGAAGAGCACGCTAGGTTTGAGATCCCTTAAAAACAAAGACATGGATTTGGGATAAAGAACAAGAAAACCATCCTCTAGTGCAGGGTTGGCCAGCTACAGCCTATGGGTCAAATCCAGCCTGCTGCCCATTTTTGTAAATAAAGTTTTAATGGAACTGTCATACCCATTCATTAGGCAGTGTCTCTAGCTGCTTTCGCACTACAATGGCAGAGTTGAGTAGGTGCAACAGACACTGCCTGGTGTGCAAAGCCTAAAATATCTACTGTTTGGCCCTTTACAGAAAAAGTCTGCTAATCGCTATTCTAGTGCCACAACTTTAATAATTACATAAGAGTTGATCTGTCATTGATTTTAAAAAGGGAGACATGATCTTACGTTTAGTTGTTGCAAGAGGATTTCCCTATCCGACCCCCCAACAAACCCAGCTGTGGTTTTTATCCCACTAATTCCGCTGATAACTGCCATTTAATGATCATTACCTGTTGCTTAGTTCAGCTGAAAGAACTTTTCTTTCCAGTTTGCGTATGAAACACCTGCTCAATGTGAGCTGGCTCTGGCTGCCAATAATGAGCTCTAATCATCTTCTGCGTATTGTGTCCTAACAGAAGCAACTGCGAGGTGACCTGTCCTGACAGGTGCTTTATAGGGACATATGCAGATGAAAGGACAAGATGAAGAAGACGGACCAAGTCCTCTCTGCCCTAAAACATGAGTGCTGAGCATCAGGCCACACTGGTGCCAGGGGCATGATAGAGGGACTCCAGCCTCCGTAAACCCCCTTCCCACCCCGTGCTCACTTTCGCAGCCAGTGGTCCTCGGGGGCGAAGCGCCGCCGGCAGTCCCGCTCGTAGAGCACCATCAGCCACCCGTGCACGGACTGGAACAGCTCCAAGGTCTCGCCCTTGGCATTCTCTGTGGGGCAAACAACCAGGAGAGCCACAGTCTCAGAGGTGCTCACAACTGGAGGGGACAGGAAGACAGCCCGTGTCTCCTCTCGTCAGCCCCGAGGCCCAGCAGTTCTTCGTTTCCCTCATGCTGAACGTTACATGGAATCAACAGAATTAAAAGGCTCCCTGGGTACATTCTAAGGGCCTGTGGGACCCAGGAATGTCTCAGACACAATCACTCGGGCTGCCTCCCACTTGTATGTCATCCAAAGGACCTTTTAATCTAAGGAGTTCGGTGCTGAACGACTGGCAACACTTCAGGAGGTACACTCTAACTTGAAGTGGGACCAGGCACGTGTTTTATCTTCATGAAACCAACTCAAAGAGTCAAAAGGAGTTTCAGGGCAAAATTAATCATGAATAATCTTTCACACACACATGTAAATCCTGAAGGATGCCTGGGAGAGTAAGACTTCCATAACCACACTACTACCTTAAGAGATCATAAAGAGTGGAGAAATAAAACTTCTAACTATGTGAATAAATGTGCATTTTCAATTAACTTTGATGGACAACAAGGCTAAGAATCAGTTGGTGTTATAGACTCTAGACTTCCCATGTGTAGTAGCAATTCAACAACGGCTGACATCTTTACCTTACCTACGATTCCATCCCAGATCATCTTAAACACAAAGGAATTCAGAAAAGCGGAGATGGTGACCAGTTCTTCTAGTTTGAATGAAATCTGTTCTTCATA
Organism: Kogia breviceps; assembly: GCF_026419965.1. Lineage (NCBI taxonomy): Eukaryota > Metazoa > Chordata > Mammalia > Artiodactyla > Physeteridae > Kogia > Kogia breviceps. The sequence goes on from NC_081324.1 coordinate 71,952,444, forward strand.
AACTTCAATGTCATCAAGGATCCTAAGTCAGACAGAAAATTATTCACAATTTCCCACTAAGAAGAAGGGGAAAAAAAGATCTACTCCTCATACTAGACAAAATAATGTTAAGAAATAAGCTCTATCTTTTAGATAAAATTTACAGGTAAAAGGGTACGATGGAAGGGTGGGTGGAGGTATAGATGAAGCAAGAGTGGCCATGAGTCAATAACTAACTAATGAAATTGGTGACAGGTATGTGAAGGTTCATTATACTATTCTTTCCACTTTCTATTTATTTGAAATTGTCTGTAGTAAAAAGTTTAAAAATACAATTGAGAAAGGAAAGAAACAACACATTCTGCTCTACCCCTTTCTTATTCATAAGGGTCTGACTGTGACACTGCTTATTAATTCATTTCTGAATTATCAAGGAATCTTGACTGAGAGTCTGTGTCTACTGAGGGAAGTTGTGGAGTCTTATTCTGCATCTGTAACAGACACTAAGGGCACTGAGTAGGTGCTTGATAAGTATTTGAGGGTGAGTGAATAAATGTCTGAAAGAATATATGAATAAATGAACCATAAGATGCAGCTCTATCTGAAAATCTCCTATAACTGCTCTACTCACTTTAGAGCCTGACTCACTCTTGGGTCACCCTTGACCTGGCAATTAAGGGTGTGTCACCAGCAGCTACAGACCCCTGCTCTCCCCTCTTAACTACTCACTGAGCCCTCCCTCCATGACTCATTCCCTATCTGCCACCTACATATTCCTAATCCCCTCCTGCCAATCTCTCCCAGACCGAATATAACTTCCTGAGGTCCATTCTATCTTACAATCCTTCAGCAACCTTTTGGGAAAAAGTGGAATTAAAAGAATACCAAATACTCAAGTAGACACATAAGTGTATAAAGAAAAGGAACTGAATGGGACTAACATTTGTTAATTTCTCACTGTGCCAGGCACTGTACTAGGTACTTGACATTCCTTTTCTCATTTACTCCCTATCAGATTGGTAATACTGTCTCCATTCCAGTGTCGAGGAAACTGAGGTTCAGAGAGGCTAAGCAACTTGCCCAGCGTTAGCCTGATAACAGTTGTAAGAATAACAGCCAACACATACTGACTGCTTCGGGTGCCCGGGACTATGCCTAACACTGATCTCTTCTGTACCTTCCCACACGGCTAAGAGGTAGGTGCTATGAATTCCTATCTGCAGCTGAGGAAACTGAGGCCCAGAGAGGTGGAGCCCCTTCCCCTCTGGCCCAGGGTGTCTCAGTGAGTGGCTGAGCCAGGTTCTGCACACTGGCTCTGGAATTTTCCAGTTAACTACCTAGCACAGTGAGTAAATAGCCGAGGTGTGATCTGAGCCCAGCTCTAGAAGACCCCAAAGCCCACGTCAAGGGGTAATGACCCAGCTCTCCTGAAAGGATGGGAACTAACAACTGCTGAACCCCTACTAAGGGCCACCCACTTTGTAAACGTCTTGTCTAATTCTTCTAATGACAGGTCCAAAGGCTTGCAGTAATCCCATTAACAATTGCTTCCTTGCTGACACTGTAATTGGGTCTCTCCACATTCTAGGAAAGGAATTCAGCCCCACAGCAGTCAACCTACGTGATGAGGTGGCGGGAACAGTCACAGAACAGCATCAGCATGGCCAAGAGCTGCTTAGACTCTTCAGTGTCATTGTTGAGGCATTCCAAGAAGAGCTTTAACCCTCCGTGGGGCCCCAGTTCACAGATAAACGCCCAAAGTTTGGGCAGCAGGTCATCAAGGTAAGTGAGACCTGGAAAAGGATAGAGAAACCCGAGCTTCAGGTGGGGCTCCACCTGGTCCCTTATGTCTCCTCTCCTTCGGGAAAACAAAACACTTAAACCTATTAGCGACCATTTAACGCATGTTGGGAGAAAGAAGGTGCAATTACGAAGAAAAACATCACCATGAGAACAACAGTGATAATAGCAGCTAATATTTAATGGGTGCTTACTATGTGTCAGATACCATTCTAAATTCTTTACAGGCACTATTTCCTTTTCACCTTGGGAAACCTGATGCTATCACCATTTTAATGGAGGACACTGATGCACAGAGAGGTTGAGTAACTGGCTCCAAATCACACAACCAATAACTGTCAGAGCCAAGAACAGAACCCAGATCTGCTGACTCAGTGTTTATGTTTTAAATCAGGGATCAGCAATTTTCTTCTGGAAAGGGCCAGAGAGTCAGTATTTTTAGGTTTTCAGTCTGGATCAGTCTCTGTCACAACTACTCAATGTGCTACTATCACAGCATGGAAGCAGCCATAGACAATAGGTAAATAAATGGATGTGACTGCGTTCCCAACAAAACTTTAATTACAAAAGCAAGTGGTGAGCTGGACTTGGCCCACGGGCCATAGTTTGCCAACCCCTGCTTTAAACTATCTTGCAGACATCCACATTTAGCAAAGCTTTCCTCTCATCTACTGCTATTATTCTATCTCTGTTAAAAATGGGAAAGCAGCGAATGACAATATGAGATACTCTGAAGTTTTACACAAGAATTTGACCCTGGGAGAAGCAGAGGGCTTCTGATGGCCAGGCCTCAGGCACACAAGCTGCATCACTGTTATCTACGAAGGCTTTTAATATGGCTATTGACCTAGAAAGTGTGGCTCTAAAGTTCCACTGTCACTGAATGTACAGTAAGATGTTTGTCAAATTATTCCTCAGAAAAGGTCACCTTATATTTGAGTCCTTATAATGCCTCTCACTTTATAGAGCACTTTGAATGGCTTAATTTTGAACAAAGAACTGTTTGGGGAAGTTATATTAGCCTGGGGGCAGACTCAATCAATGCTACTTGCGGATGTTTACAGGGTGAACTGAAGGGACTGTAATGGAGGCAAAGAAATTTAACACCCATCTCATTAATATTCCTAAAGGTCTGACCTCACGTTTTCAAGGGTAAGGGGATGTGGTTATAAAAGGCAGAAACCTCACAATTTAAAAATAAGTTAAAAAAAACAAAATCAAAAAACAGGGTGACTGAGGACCTTCAAGATGGTGGAGGCGTAAGACGTAGAGATCACCTTCTTCCCCACAAATACATCAAAAATACATCTACATGTGTTACAACTCCTACTGAATTCTGGCAGAAGACCTCAGACTTCTCAAAAGGCAAGAAACTCCCTACGTACGTGGCCACGCAGCTGACAGGGTCTTGGTGCTCTGGCCTGAGGTCAGGCCTGAGTCTCTGAGGTGGGAGAGCCGAGTTCAGGACACTGGACCACCAGAGACCTCATGGACCTACGTGATATCAATTGGCGAGAGCTCTCCCAGAGAACTCTGTTGCAATGGTAAGACCCAGCTCCACTCAATGGACAGCAAGCTCCAGGGCTGGACACTCCATGCCAAACAACTAGCAAGACGGGAACACAACCCCACCCATTAGCAGAGAGGCTGCCTAAAATCATACTAAGTTCACAAACACCTCAAAACACACCACCAGACGCTGTCCTGCCCACCAGAAAGACAAGATACAGCCTCATCCATCAGAACACAGGCACCAGTACCTTCCACCAGGAAGCCTATAAAACCCACTGAACCAACCTCACCCACTGGGCGCAGACACCAAAAACAACAGGAACTACGAACTTGCAGCCTGTGAAAAGGAGACTGCAAACACAGTAAGTTAAGCAAAATGAGAAGACAGAGAAATACGCAGCAGATGAAGGAGCAAGGTAAAAACCGACTAGACCAAACAAATGAAGAGGAAATAGGCAGTCTACCTGAAAAAGAATTCAGAGTAATGATAGTAAAGATGAACCAGAATCTTGGAAATAGAATGGAGAAAATACAATGTTTAACAAGGACCCAGAAGAACTAAAGAGCAAACAAACAATGATGAACAGCACAATAAATGAAATTTAAAAGTCTCTAGAAGGAATCAATAACAGAATAACTGAGGCAGAAGAACAGATAAGTGACCTGGAAGATAAAATAGTGGAAATAACTACCACAGAGCAGAATAAAGAAAAAAGAATGAAAAGAATTGAGGACTGTCTCAGAGACCTCAGGGACAACATTAAATGCACCAATGTTTGAATTATAGGGGTCCCAGAAGAAGAAGAGAAAAAGAAAGGGACTGAGAAAATATTTCAAGAGATTAAAGTTGAAAATTTCCCTAACATGGGAAAGGAAATAGCCACCCAAGTCCAGGAAGCACAGAGTCCCATACAGGATGAATCCAAGGAGAAACATGCCAAGACACATATTACTCAAACTATCAAAAATTAAATACAAAGAAAAAAATATTAAAAGCAGCAAAGGAAAAGCAACAAATAACATACAGGGAATCTCCATAAGGTTAACAGCCGATCTTTCAGCAGAAACTCTGCAAGCTGAAAGGGAGTGGCAGGACATATTTAAAGCGATGAAAGGGAAAAACCTACAACAGAGATAACTCTACCCAGCAAGGATCTCATTCAGATTCGACGGAGAAATTAAAACCTTTACAGACAAGCAAAAGCTAAGAGAATTCAGCACCACCAAACCAGCTTTACAACAAATGCTAAAGGAACTTCTCTAGGCAGGAAACACAGAGAAGGAAAAGACCTACAATAACAAACACAAAACAATTAAGAAAATGGTAATAGGAACATACATATCAATAATTACCTTAAATGTAAATGGATTAAATGCTCCAACCAAAAGACACAGATTAGCTGAATGGATACAAAAATAAAACTCGTCTATATGCTGTCTACAAGAGACCCACTTCAGACCTAGGGACACATACAGACTGAAATTGAGGGGATGGAAAAACATATTCCACGCAAATGGAAATCAAAAGAAAGCTGGAGTAGCAATTCTCATATCAGACAAAACAGACTTTAAAATAAAGACTACTGGGCTTCCCTGGTGGCGCAGTGGTTGAGAATCCGCCTGTCGATGCAGGGGACACGGGTTCGTGCCCCGGTCCGGGAAGATCCCACGTGCCATGGAGCGGCTGGGCCCGTGAGCCATGGCCACTGAGCCTGTGCTCTGCAACGGGAGAGGCCACAATAATGAGAGGCCCGCGTACTGCAAAAAACAAAACAAAACAAAACAAGCCCTACAATGAGGTATCAGCTCACACCGGTCAGAATGGCCATCATCAAAAAATCTACAAATAATAAATGGTGGAGAGGGTGTGGAAAAAAGGGAACCCTCTTGCACTGTTGGTGGGAATGTAAATTGATACACCCACTATGGAGAACAGTATGGAAATTACTTAAAAAACTAAAAATAGGACTACCATATGACTCAGCAATCCCACTACTGGGCATATACCCTGAGAAAACTGTAATTCAAAAATGTCATGTACCACAACATTCACTGCAGCACTATTTACAATAGCCAGGACACAGAAGCAACCTAACTGTCCATCGACAGATGAATGGATAAACAAGATATCCATTCTTCTTTATATATGTGGCACATATATACAATGCAATATTACTCAGCCATAAAAAGAAATGAAATTGAGTTATTTGTAGTGAGGGGGATGGACCTAGAGTCTGTCATACGGAGTGAAGTAAGTCATAAAGAAAAAAACAAATACCGTATGCTAACACATATATATGGAATCTAAAGAAAAAAAAAATGGTTCTGAAGAACCCAGGGTAGGACAGGAATAAAGATGCAGATGTAGAGAATGGACCTGAGGACACGGGGAGGGGGAAGGGTAAGCTGAGACAAAGTGAAAGAGTGGCACTGACATATACACACTACCAAATGTAAAACAGGTAGTGGGAAGCAGCTGCATAGCATAGGGAGATCAGCTCAGTGCTCTGTGACCACCTAGAGGGGTGGGATAGAGAGGGTGGGAGGGAGACGCAGGAAGGAGGGGATATGGGGATATATGTATACATATAGCTGATTCACTTTGTTATACAGCAGCAACTAACACAACAATGTAAAGCAAATATACTCCAATAAAGATGTTTAAAAAAAAACAAACAGGGAGACTAAATAGCCAATAGGTCAAGTAAGAAATCAAATGAGAAATTTAAAAAATACCTTGAGACAAGTGAAAATGGAAATAAAACATTTCAACATTTATGGCATGCAGCAAAGTGGTTCTAAGAGGGACATTCACAGTGATTCATGCCTACCTCACGAAGAACAAAAATCTCAAACAATCTAATTTTTTACCTTAAGGAACTAGAAAAAGAATAAATGAAGCCCAAAGTTAGAAAGAAGTAAATAACAAAGATCAGAGGATAAATAAATGAAATAGAGACTGAAAAGGCAACCAAAAAGATCAATGAAATTAAGAGCTGGTTCTTTGAAATAAAGTTGACAAATCTTTAGCTAGACTCACCAAAATAAAATGAGGCTCAAATAAAATCAGAAATGAAAGAAGAGACAACTGATTGAAAAAATATAAAATATCCTAAGAGACTACTATGAACAATTATATGCCAAAAAACTGGACAACCTAGAAAAAATGGATAAATTCCTAGAAACATACAATCTTCTAAGACTGAATCATGAAGAAACAAATTCTGAACAGACCTATTACTAGTAAGGAAACTGAATCAAAAACTTCTCAACAAATAAAGTAGAAGTCCAGGACCAGATTACTTCAATGATAAATTCTACCAAACATTCAAAGAAGAATTAATACCCATCCTTCTCAAACTCTTCCAAAAAACTGAAGAGGAGGGAATGCCTCCAAACACATTTTACAAAGCCAGAATTACCCTGATATCAAAACCAGAGAGACACAACAAAAAAAGAAAATTACAGGCCATGATGAACAGATGCAAAAATCCTCAACAAAATATTAGCAAACCGAATTTGACAAGATATTAAAAAGATAATACACCATGATGATCAAATGGCATTTATTCCAGGGATGCAAGGACGGTTCAGTATCTGCAAATCAATCAATGTGATACATCATATTAACAAAATGAAAGATAAAAATCACATTATCATCTCAATATATGCAGAAAGAACATCTGACAAAACTCAACATCCATTTATGATAAAAAAAACTCTCAACAAAGTGGGTACAGAGGGGATGTACTTCAACATAATAAAGGCCATATATGAAAAGCCCACAGCTAATATCATTGTGAAAAGCTGAAAGCTTTTCCTTTAAGGTCAGGAACAAAACAAGGAGGCCCACTCTCACCACTTTTATTCAACATGGTACTGGAGGTCCTGGCCAGAACTAGGCAAGAAAAAATAAATAAATAAAAAGGTATCCCAATTGGAAAGGAAGAAGATTCACTATTTGACATGATGTGATATTATATATAGAAAACCCTAAAGATTTCATAAAAAAACTTAGAATAAATTAATTCAGTAGAACTGCAGGACACAAAATCAATATACAAAAATCTGCTGCTATCAGAAATGAACTATCAGAAATAGAAATTACAAAAGCAACAAACTGCAACAAAAAGAATAAAATATCTAGAATAAATTTAACCAAGGAGTTCTGAAAGACCTGTACACTGAAAACTATATGACACTGATAAGGGACTTCCCTGGTGGCGCAGTGGTTAAGAATCTGCCTGCCAATGCAGGGGACATGGGCTCGAGCCCTGCTCCAGGAAGATCCCACACACCGCGGAGCAACTAAGCCCATGTGCCACAACTCCTGAGCCTGCGTTCTAGGGCCCGCAAGCCACAACTACTGAGCCCACGGGCCACAACTACTGAAGCCCGTGTGCCTACAGAAGCCACCACAATGAGAAACCGCACACCACAATAAAGAGTAGCCCCCACTTGCCTCAACTAGAGAAAACCCACGGGCAGCAATGAAGATCCAATGCAATGATAAGTAAATAAAAAATTAAATTAAATTAAATTAAATTAAAGACACTGATAAAAGAAATCAAAGAAGACACAAATAAATGGAAAGATATTTCACGCTCATGGACTGGAAGAATTAATATTGTTAAAATGTCCATACTACTCAAAGCAATCTATAGATTCAATGCAATCCCTATCAAAATTCCAATGGCATTTTTCAGAGAAATAGAATCAAAATTTGTATGGAACCAAGAAAGATCCTGAATGGAAAGCAACCTGGAGACAGAAGAACAAAGCTGGAGGCATCACGAACCCTGATTTCAAACTATATTACAAAGATACACAAAGATACAGTAATCAAAACAGTATGGTACTGGCATAAAAACAGACACACAGATCAATGGAACAGAACAGAGAGCCCAGAAATGAACCCACACATATATGGTCAATTAATTTACAACAAAGGAGGCAAGAATTTACAATGGGGAAAGAACAGTCTCTTCAATAAATGGTATTGGGAAAATGGGACAGCCACAGGCAAAAGAATGAAACTAGACTACTACCTTACACCATACATAAAAATAAACTCAAAATGGATTACAGAATTGAATGTAAGATCTGAAACCATGAAACTCCTAAAAGAAATCACAGGCAGTAAGCTCTTTGACAAGGGTCTTGGAAATGATTTTTTTCGATCTGACTCCAAAAGCAAAATCAACAAAAATAAAAATAAGTGGGACTACAACAAACTAAAAAGCTTCTGCAAGCAAAACAAGCCATCAACAAAATGAAAAGGCAACCTATAGAATGGAAGAAAATATTTGCAAATCATACACCTGATAAGGGGTTAATATCCAAAATATATAAAGAACTCATGCAACTCAACAAAAAAACAAGTAATCTGATTAAAAAACGGTCAGAGGATCGGAACACATTTTTCCAGAGAAGACATACAAATGACCAACAGGCACATGTAAAGGTGCTCAACATCACTAACCATCTGGGAAATGCAAATCAAAACCACAATGATATATCACCTCACACCCGTTAGAATGGCTATTACCAAAAAGACAAGAAATAACTAGTGTTGGTGAGGATGTGGAGAAAAGGGAACCCTTGTGCACTGTTGCTGGAAATGTAAACTGGTGCAGCCACTATGGAAAACAGTATGGAGATTCCTCAAAAAAACCGAAAATAGAACTACCATGTGATTCCACAATTGCATTTCTGGGTATTCATCTGAGGAAAACAAAAACATTAATTTGAAAAGATGTATGTACCCCCTTGTTCACAGCAGCATTATTTACAATAGCGAAGATAAAGGAAACAACCCAAGTGTCCACCAATGGACAAATCGATAAAAAGATGTGGTGTGCATGTGTGCACACACACACACGCGCGCACACACACACACACACACACACACACACACACACACACAGGAATACTATTCAGCCATAAAAGAGAATGGTATCTCATCATTTGTGACAACATGGATGGACCTTGAGGTCATCATACTAACTGAAATAAGTCAGAGAAAGACAAATACCATATAATCTCACTTACATGTAAAAACTAAAAAACGAAGAAAAAAACCCAAGCTCACAGATACAGAAAACAGATTGGTCTACCTATGGTTGCTGGGGCAGGGGGTTGGTGGTAGGGGAAAGGTAAGAAAAATGGGTGAAGGGGATCAAAGAGGACAAACTTCAAGTTATAAAACAGATAAACCATGGGGACGTAAAGTACAGCATGGCGACTATAGTTAATAATATATACTGCATTTCTGTAATTTACTAAGAGGGTAGATCTTAAAAGTCTTTAACACAAGAAAAAAAAGAAAAAAATTTAACAATGTATGGTGATGGATGTTAACTAGCCTTACTGTGTTGATCATTTTGCAATGTGTACAAATATCAACTCATGTTGTACACCTGAAACTAAGATAATGTTACATGTCAACTATACCTCAATTAGAAAAAAATGGAGTAAGAAGTTACAATGCAGAGATCACAGGTATACTTCTCCAGGACAAATATACTCATTTACAGCAATGATATACCAATTCAATGAGGGCTACATCCCGAGCAACTTAGATAGAAATGAAGGTGCCGTGCTCTGGAGAGCCGGGTCAGAGGAGCAGCACGTAGCTCCAGGACCAACATGTGTATGTGAGGAGCACGAACAAAGACATTTTGTAAATTGTGAGAGCAGAAAAACAGCAATATTTTCAAAACAAGTATGCTATTTTCTATAATCTAGTTTGTGTATAGTTTTATGTATAGCCAAGCTAATAGAACGAATATTATACATATACTTTAGACTAGCTTATCTTCATTTTTAAAATCATGTATTTTTTTCCCCTCTTTTTTTTTTTTGGCCACGCAGCGCAGCTTGTGGGATCATAGTTCCCCGACCAGGGATTGAACCCGGGCCCTGGCAGTGAAAGAGCTGAGTCCTAACCACTGTACCGCCAGGGAATTCCCTAAAATCATAAACTTTCAAATTGGCCAAAAAACTTCTTTTTCGATTCTCTCATTGGGACAATGGGGGATGCTTAATGTGGTTATCTTAAAAAGGTGGACACAGGCTATAACCTCAAAATCATCTCACTCAGTATGCTTCCCAGACCCTCCCACTGTGCTGGGGTGCCAGCTCATCTGAGCCCCTTCTCCTTCTGCACTCTCCTTAGGGAAATAGCCCTCAGGCCCAGGCCTTTCACCCCACCCCTTTGCTCAATCCTCCACACAGGACACAGTATGCTGGCTTGGCATCTCTGCTGCAGGTCCAGCAGGTACCTTACACTCATCACAGCCAAACAGAACTCTTGATGGCCCCCTCCACCTCCTGCCCCCCGATCCAAGCTGGTCATCCCCTAGGCTCAGCAAATGGCCCCACCATCCACACAGTTGCTTGGGCCAGAAATCTGGCAACATCTTTGAAACTTACAGTCCTCACTCCCCCAAATCCAATCTACCAGTAAGACCTGTAAACTCCACTCCTGGGGTGGATTGTAAATCCTCCTGCTTCCATCTCCATCGGCCCAGCGGTTCTCAACCAGGGATGATTTTGCACACCGTCCCACCCCAGGGGGCATTTGACCATGTTTGGAGACATGTACAGTTGTCAAAAGTGGGAGAGAGGTGCTACTGGAATTTGTGGGTAGGGGTCAGGGACTGCTAAACATCCTACAATGGACAGGATGCCCTCCACAACAAAGAAGTATCTGGCCCCAAATGTCAACAGTGCTAAGGCTGAGAAACCCTGCCCTAGTCCAAGTCAACAATGTCTCTCATTATTTCCATCGTCACAGTGTCCTTCATTATATTAAATATACTTTCCTCTTACTTATCATTGGTCTCCTCACTACTACAATGTAATCCTCTTGGAAACACAGACCTTGGCTGTCTTATTCCCCTCTGCATCCTCAGTGCCTGGCACACATAGGTGCTCTATAAATATCTGAAGATGAGTAAGTGTGAAAGACAGAAGTAGCAGCAATTTGATTAAAAAAATGTAAAATGTAACAGAGAAGTTCTTAACCCTTTATGCAGTCAACGGCTTCAAGGTTTATCGACATTTTGTCCTCATAACACCCATCACACTAACAACTCCTGTGCTGCTCACAGCGGGGACTTTCTTCCTTGCTCAGCTAAAAAGGAAAATGTCGGGCATATCCATGCAATGAGATCTTATGCAGCCAATAAAAATGAGGTTTTTAAAGAATTCTGACATGATAAAATGCTTATAATGTGATTAATGGAAAGGGAAAAATAAAACTATGTATTTCAATCTAAATATACATTTATGTAACACACTCAGGATCAGGTGGTTATCTATGGACTGCAGGATTAAGAGTGGTTTAAGTTTTCTTTTTTCTGCTTCCTTGTCTTTTCTACTTTTCTATTCATAAAATAATATTAACTTTTAAAAAAGCAAGTTGCACTTCATAATGAAAATAAAAGCCAGGTCACAGGAACAAACTAGAAGTGCTAGGACTGCAATGACCTTAAGCTATTTAACTGAAGAGAATCAAGTTCTAAGAATAGCTCAAAAATACCCTTCTTCAGAATCTATTTTCTGAGTCAAGGAAGCCAGGAGAGAATCAACTTCTAAGAAAACTTGTCTGGCAAATGTGAGTGATGGCAGAGACCGCCTCAGGACTCCAGACCTGTGAGTATCTGCAGCCGGATCTGGGTGAGAGTCGTCAGCGAGGTCTGGTAGAGGACGCAGATGTTGCAAACCTTCTGTACCTCCGCGGAATCAACACGTTTACCCCCAACAGGCCTGAGGATATTCCGAACTGACGCCGACTTCTGAAATGCACGCTTCAGGAGAGCTGGCGTGGAGAGGAGGAGGAACGTGTGAGCGGAAGTTCAGCCATCTGCCAAACTCCACCCCATAAAGGGAACAGCACTTCAGTAAAGCTCCTAATTTCCAGCCAGAGCCAGACAGTGAGGCTGCAGCTTTGATTCAGATCATCTCTTTCAGATAAATCAGAAAAGCATAACAAAAGGTTTTTAGACAGAACACAAAGACCTCTTTAGAACAGCACAAGATCTGTCAGAACAAGCCAAACATATTTGATTCTTACTGTGGATTCTTTTACTGTAACCACTTAACTTCAGAACCCACAAAGGTAAAACTTCCAAGGACTGAATTAAGGGAAGAGGAGCAAAGATGGGGGGCCTGGCTAATTCCCAAAGTTCTGTGCTTTCAGAGGGAAGTCGGAGCATCAACCTCAAGTACTCATCATCAGTTTGGGGTTGTACTCTCGTTTTACACCCTCACGTCTATATCCTGCTGAAGTTTCACTGAGCCCATGCTCGCTGACAGGTACAAGATGGAGCTTTGTGACACACTGGGTGGCAGAAGAAAAACCACACGGAACCTGGCAATCTGCCACAGGCAAGTAACTGCACTGAATTATGTGTTAACAGCATTGCCTTACTTTTATCAGAGTGCGCAATTAGAAACCTTTCCAAGGAAACCCATTAGTGACCCTGCAACGGGGATGCTGCTGAGGTAGCCTGGTCAGTGACCACTACCACCTGCATAAGGAGCTCCACAGGGGAGATTTATTTCACGATTAGGAACTCAGAAAAGCTCTACTTCCCCTAAGAAATACATCTTCCTCCTTCTTCCTACTAATGAGAAGTAATAAAGGGTCCACAAATCCCTTTTCATTTTTGGCCACTGGAAATTCAGAGCCAAATGGAAGTTCAGAGATAAGCACGGCAGCCCTCATGGATCATCTGTGGATGTTCTCTACACACAACCTTGATTTTGTTCACATAGTTACATTTCCCTAGTCCTTGTTTACTATCCCTAAGGACTTCCAGTCACTGTTTTGCTAAACGTGAACTTGATTTAAGCTGTCTCAAAATCTTCAGGGGAGAAGCTGGAGGTCACATGACAGAGGGGAGCAGGTACACAGGGCCAGTCAGGCACTGCACTTTGGGGAAGGAGAGCCACTCACTCTTCACGGGAAGCACATTCTGTGGGGACGCTGGAGGCGCGTGGACCGGCTCCTGGTTCTCCAGCAGCTTCTTGCTCAGGATGTCACTGAAGAAGATCCGGATCAGAGGCACCCCCCACAGGAACTGCAGCTGTCTGGTGACCAAGGGCATGGACTCGTTAAGGCTAGGAGAGAGCAGGAGAGTGGGCACGTCAGTTCCACCTGCTGGATGGCCACACGGAAGGGTAGCTGGGGACTGCCACTCAGCACGGCAAGTAAGATGCTAAAAGAGAAGTGGGATCCACAAACTGTCGCTGAGGCCTGGATGCAAAAGGCACCAACCTCTTTCTTGGCTCTCGCTCCACACAGACTTCCTGTGCTGCCGGCAGCATTGTTGCTCCCCCCAGGCCCCACGTATCACAGTCACTTCCCAGACACCCTCTATCTGTTCTTCATCTTAATTCCATCCTGTTTACCACCCAGTCGACAAAAGCTTCCTGATGCCTACCACGTTGTCCTCTTCATAGCTGGCTTGCAGGCCTGGCCCAAGATCTCGATGAAAGGGGAAGTGGTGGAAGAGAGGCAGGCGGAGACAAGGAAGACAGTGATCTGCCTCCAGGACTCACCCATAGTCCACGGATTGGGAGAACCAGCCAAGGACAGGGTGCCAGTGGGTCAGGTTGGATTTCTTCTGGGACACGTACTTCTGACAGTAGCAGAGCATTTGGGTGAGCAAACTCACAAACCCATCTGTCTCCTCCTCTAACACCCTGGGGCTGAGGGAGCCCAAGTGCAGGAGGTTGCCTACGAAGAGAGAAGGCTGAGTGTGGTAGGCCCGGACAGACACGCTTCCTCACCTCCCAGCCCTGCTCTCTGCCTGGGGCTCATGCATCCATGTCTACGTGCAGGAAGAAATTCCACGTAGAGAAGAACCCATCAGTGCTGGGGCTGCAGTGCTGTGCAGGGCTTAGAAACAGTCAGACCTGGCCTCAAATCCTGGTTCTGCCAGAGGTGAGCGAGGTGACCCCCAACCCACTTCTTGAGTCTCTGCTCATCTGTAAGCCTGCAGTGATGATCCCCACTCCTGATGTGAGGACTATATGAAGTAACGTGTAAAATGTCAGGTACACAGATTTTTATGTTAGTATAACATTTTCTTACACCAAGATTCTAAAACCAAGGGTCAACACAGAAATGACCTTCTGAAGAATAGCTGGAAGTCCTGGAAAATCACTGTCATTCAGTGTTCACTGAATTTATTTAACGTTTTCTGTGAGGACTCTTACCATCGACTCCCTTAAAATGTAGCCCCAAGAACCTTTTTCTATGCAAAATAAATTTCCTCTAATTAGGCAATGAGAGTTGTGTACCTCTGCTGTTTCAAATGCTTCTCTAACCCCAAACCCTTTCCTCATCTAAATGAAAACACTGTGAAATAGACACTGCAGAACCTACTCTGATCTAAGCCCCACCCAACTGTGCTCTTCTCTCTCTTGAGATGAGAATTATCGAGGTAACTCAACACGTTTTCACTTTTCCCTTGGCTGCCAGGAAGCTAAGGGCTGAAATTTAACATTCATTTACAGTCACTCAGCTAGTTTGCCAGGCTGATGTATTTTTCCATGTGATTTTCAATTTCATGTGTCTACTTACACTGTTTACCTCATTACCTGTCTTTTATTGTAAGCACTTCCAACTTTTACTAAAAACAGCTTGTGGCCTCCAGAATGGTGGAAAGCAAAACACCTGGGCTTTTCCCAACGCCCAGAACACAATAAAATTCCAGCCATAGATACTTACCCATGAGACAAAGTGTATGGCATCCTTCTAAACTTTCACATACATCACGGCATCGATCTTCGTCTCTTAAAAATGTGATGAATTTACGGAGCATGTCATGAGATTCTAAAATAGTGAGGCGCTGCAAACAATCGCAGACTGTTAAAGCGGAAGCTGACAGAAGGAGCTTCCCACCAGAGTGTGAACTCTATCCCTGCAGATCAGCCCCTAGCTGCCAAACATGTTCTCCATCACCAAGAAGAACATGAACAAAGATGAGACCCCTTTTCTCTGGGCTTCTAACACAAGTGTGTCTACGGTAGTTACTGATTTAGGAGAGCAATGAGGAGATGAGGTAGAAATTAACGGAGAAAACATTTTACTTTGTATTTTAAGGAAAAAGTCAAAGATGGAACTGGGGGAATTCAGCGCCCACTCACCTCGGGGGTCACTGTGCTGAGATGAGTCACGAGAGCGGGCACGGACACAATGTGAATGAGCAACGGCCGGATCAGATTGTCTGAAAATTGTGCAGCAATCACAGGGCTAGACACAGACACATCACCTTACTCAGACATGTTTAATGTGAACCCGGAACAAAAGAACAACCCTAGCAACACCCCCAAATCCCTTGGAATTATGCTTCACAGGACTTCTAGGAAGACTGAAGGCTGAAAGTGGGCCCATTCACTGGGGGAAGATTGAGTAAGTGATACTTTAGTCTATGACGCAGCTATGAAAAATCAACTTATTGAAGTTTTACTGACATGAGAGAATCCTCATGCTATAATCAAGTTAAAAAAAAAAGCATAGTGAGAAACTATATACATGGGAGAGGAGGATGGGTATAGTGACTGGAAGGGAGGAAAAGAGGGGCTTCTGGGGTGCTGCTACTGTTGTTCTATTTCACAGGTGGGGTGGTGTTTACATGGGTATGTGTACTGCGTTATAAGTCACCAATAACTCATACTTCAATTGAGCAATTTATTCTGAATATATATCCAGATAATAAATGGAACAAGGTGAGTTTGGGAAGGTTCCCATGGGCCATTAACTTAAGAAATATATATTGATCTTAGAATATAAAAATGTGTTGAATATATGAAGTATAAAGAGTAAGGAATAAAAAGTGTGGGCTCTGGAGTCAGATGGCCCAGGTTTAATTCCAGGTCCTGCCCCTCCCAGCTGTGTGACCAAGGGCAAGTGACCTAACCTCTCTGGGCCTTAGCTGCCTCATTTATAAAATGGAGATAAGAGAATGTGGTGAGGAGTCAGTTAATGTGTGTAGAAGTCTTAAAACAACGTGCGGCCCATGAATGTTAGCTATTTGTATTATAGGACTTGGTGATCACATCTAAACATATCAGTTATGACTTCATAGACTTTTAGTAGTAGTTATCTATATATCGTATGACAAAACCACCGAATATCTTGTTTTACAAGGTCCTAGTCCTGTTCAATTACTTACAAATATTCAGAGGAGGAAAAAAAGTGCACCGTGCAAGAAAAAGGCTTTAGAACAGTCTGGCCTTAACAAGTGAGTCAATGGATTCTGACACATGGAAAGAAAAAACTTAAAATGATGGACGCTATTATATTCTCAAAGGAGAAGAAACATGGTGGAATGACTATAATGACCCTCTTGGTGGATCACAGTGTGAACTGCAGCCACAGTGGGACGGGGGAAGGATGCTGGGACGGAAAGACGACTTGTGTTCTTGGGAGATGGGAGACAGGGGAGCTAGAGGACGCTGCTGCACTCCTGGGCTCAGGCGTCTGTGTGTCAATCCTCCGCTGTCTCTGACAGAGGAGAGGGTGGGTGATGCTGCTGGAATGAGCTGCTCAGGTGACTCAGGAGAGGGAGCTGCAGTAAACCTGATTCTAGGAAAACGTGTTACGACTCATTAAATACATCTCCATGTAACTCCTCTCAAAGTATGTAACGAATGTATGACTGTTACCTAGATAATTTGTTCTACTTCTTTAATCATAGCATAACCGGTTGTATTCTGTTCCTGTTATGAAGGTCTAGCCTCTAGAGGTGTGCTGTCCAATGCAGTAGCCACTGGCCACATGTCAGGGGCTACTGAGCACATAAAATATGGCTAGGCCAAATTCCTATGTTTTAAGTGTAAAATATCCACCACTTTTTGAGGACTCAGCATGGAAAGAAAAATTAATAAATTATCTAATTTTAATTAAAATAAATAATTTAAAAGTATTGATTCCATGCAAAAATGGTAAATTTGGATATAGCAGTTTATATCAAATATATCATTTGATCAATTTCCCCTTCCTTTTGACTTTTTTTTTTTTTTTTTTTTTTTTGCAGTATGCGAGCCTCACACTGTTGTGGCCTCTCCCGCTGTGAAGCACAGGCTCCGGACTCACAGGCTCTGGATGTGCAGGCTCAGCGGCCATGGCTCACGGGCCCAGCCACTCCGCGGCACGTGGGATCTTCCCGGAGCAGGGCACGAACCTGTGTCCCCTGCATCGGCAGGCGGACTCTCAACCACTGCACCACCAGGGAAGCCCTTTTGACTTATTTAATGTGGTTTTCATCATATTTCTATTGGACGGTGTAGACCAGCCTTGTCCAATAGAACTTTTGGTGATGATGAAAATGTTTCACATTTGTGCTGTCAATGTGGTTTTCAATTAGTCACGTGGCCCCTGAGCACCTGAAATGTGCCTAATGAAACCAAGGATCTGAATTCTTAATTTTATTTAATTTTAATAAATTTCCATTTAAACAGCCCCACGTGGCTAATGGTTAGTAGAAAACACAGTCTAGATCAGGTCGGAAAACTGTGGTCCACAGGTCAAAAACTGCCCACTGCCTGTTTTTGTAAATAAAGTTTTATCGGAACACACAGCCGTTCTCATTTGTGTATGTACTGTCTATGGCTGCTTGGTGGCTATAGTGGCACAGTAGTTGTGACAGAAGCTGCGTAGCCCACAGAACCGAAAATATTTACTAGCTGGCCTTTTGCAGAAAAAGTCTGCCAACCTATAATCTAGACCATCATTTTTCAAATTGGTGTTCCATGGAAAATGATTCCACAGGACAGTAACAGACAGGTTCCATCATCTAAAACTTGGGCGAGAGTACTCCATGTTCAGATATGTTTGGGTCAAATCAGGTTAAACAAGCCCAAAGAGTTTGCTACCAGAGGATCTGTCTGAGCTTTCAGCAGGAAGGTGCCCGGTGAATTACCAGGAAGGGGCAGACAGGCAGCTTTACCAAGCTGGTTTGACCACAACACTGCTTCTTTCCCAAGTTACTATTTTCTTGGGGATTAAGATTATCTCAGACTATCAAGCTATCTTATTAACAACTCCCCAAGTTACTGCTCCTTTCAACAGTCTAAGTATGTTCTGGACCCATTAACAAGCACAGCTCTTTACACTTGGCAGTTCTCAGACTTGCTGGTATGATTTCTATCAGGAAATATTTAGCTTCTTAAGTACTTTACATCTCCAAACTGACTAAGTGAAGATAAATATCACATCCTCTCTGGTCCTCCGAACTCTAGTGTCTTAAACCCGTGTTTGCAACTCTATTCCCTGAATCCTTTCACCCTGCCCTTTGCTGGGCCTCTTTCAGCTCTTAGGTTTCCTTTATCAATTAAAAGCTCAAAAGGAAAAATGGTCGTATCTTGGGCCCTGGCAGAATAAAAGCAATTCATTTTGAATAGCTTCCCTCAAATCATGATGCAAAAACATTCAAGGGTACAGCCGGAAGATTATGAACAGGGCAGTCACAGATATGTCATTTTCTTAAGAACAACACTTCCAGTAAATTCTAACAAAGTGGGCAAGCCCATACCTAACACAAGTAACAAGAGAAGAAAAGCAGAAGAAGCAGGCCTTCAGAAGCATGCCAGCTCCTCAGGTGCAGTTTCTTACTTACCGCATTGCTAGGGAAAAGGCTGCTGTTAAAGTGCCTTTGGACAGACAAGGCCGGGGTCTCGCCAGGCCACGGGTTAACAATACCTGCAAAGAACATTGTAATTGGTCAGGGGGCGATGCCAACTTTATATTCATGTGCACGTAAAAAATGCACAGCAAGTGCTTCAGATAAAAAACTGTACTGGAATGTTTCTAAAAATTGAAAGAAAAGCAACGGGTATGTATGGAGGTTCACTGTACCACTCTCTCTCTACTTTAAATATTAAACTTGAGTTTTTAAAAACAATAAATAGTTAAAAAAATTAGCAGCCGATAAAAAGAACACCAGATTTAAAATCTCAATTATTTTAGAAGCAATTCAGAGTTATGGCGTCAAGTAGACGCTTCCACTGAGATGAACTGCTGAGAATCCACCTTTGGTTGCCACAGCACCTCGCAGGTTGTCGTGAGGAGAAAGTGAAACGCAACCAGGAAAGAGCCCATCTCAGTGCCAGGCGGGAGGACGGCCTAGATCAATGTCACTTCTCAAACTCAAGAATTCCGAAGTATAGATACTTTCCAACAGTGATGTTACATTTCTGACAATTCCCTGGATGTACGAACTGGCACGATAACATGCAGTGCGGACGGAAGGCTGTTTGAGGACAGAGCTAGAAATACGATTCCAGACACCAATCAAGAAGGAAGCTGAGGAAATACATCCTGAGGCCTCCTTCCTAAGTTTAAGTCTCAGATGACTGGATTATCCTCAGAGTCAAAAATGTAGCACAATGAAGGAAGGGGTCCCTGTCACTGTCCTCCCTTCACACAAATCAAGAGGGTCTCAAGGCCGGGGCTGGGGAGGGAGGAGAGGGCGCTTCTTGCAGAAAGCGCTTCTGTGAGGAGGGCAGCAGATGTGCCGAAACCGGAGGTAAAAACCCAAGTTCAGATATGGAGAGTGAATCCCATATTAGGGATGGGGTCACAGACCTGCAACACAGAATAAAATCCATGCTGGTTGAGATGGCCCATTATATTTGCACAAATGTGGTTCATGGCTGGTCGAAGACTCTCACCTAAATGAAGAAAAAAGTCTGAGAAAAAAAATCTCTGACCATAATGTGAACTGTTTACATGCCCCAGGCTCCAGTCTGTAAGGAAATGAGAGCTCCTCTGGCTTGCCTTCCTGCTCCCCTTGGGTCTGGCACCAGAGGACAGGGAGACACCACATCTCCAGAATTCTCTCTCCTGCAAGGGCCGGTGGAAGCGTAACCTCTTAGGTGACAGGACCTATGGCTTCCCAGAAGTATCATCCCAGGCCTCCAAGCTCCTGCAGCACATTTTCTACTTCCCTCCGAGGGCCTGGCACTTTCTACCCCCGGTGATTACCTCCTCTCCCCACTGGAATACAAGCTCCCTGGCAGGGCCCAGAACGTATGGAGTTTTAAATCCTCCCCAGAGTCCAGGATCATGACTTAAATGAACCCTCCTTCCTGGCCTGCAGCCTTGGCACACAGTTTCCTCTGCTTCAGAGTCCTGCCCCACCTCTGTGCTCTGCAAACTCCACCTCCCCCTGCAGCTCTCAGCTCAGATGTCACTGCTTCAGGAAAGGCCGAGCCCCACGTAAGGCAAGGCCTCCCTCCCCACTGCACTCTCGTTTCTCCTGGGCTCTTCCTTCCAAGCACCCCTTGTGACACTGTTGTCGTGACCTGCATACCCACATATACTACTCAGATATTCATATATATACGACCTCTCTTTAGTGTCTGTCTTCTCCCCACCCCGCCAGACTCAGGCACTGGGAGGAAGGGCGGGCACACAGAGTTCAGCACCTAAAGGCCCTGGAGGGCAGTGACCTCTCCCCTGTCTCCAGCGCCTGCAGAGCGTCTGGCACACAGCAGGTTACTGGGTGAATGAATAAATAAGGTGAATGTATGAAACACATAAGGCCAAGTTCAGTGTTCAAGGAAGAAGGCAGCTTTAACATGCAATGTTATGGGCAAAATAGAATTATTTGCTGCCGAATATTCTCCAAATGAAATGACGAGGCTTAAGTGAATACTATTGATCTGGAGGCTGAAATGCTGTGGGAGTTGTTAACAAATGAGCTCAGAGGCATTGTGCCTTCAAACGTAAATTCCAAGAAGGGAGAGAGTTGAGCACACGATACTGAACTTATCCTAGATTCCACAGTGCAACGTCTCCACGTGTGTGGTTCTAGGGCCTTCCCCGAGGCTTGTGGTGGCAAAAGTACTTCTTGAAAAGATCCCCGAACTCTCCATGGAAACGCTACTTAGGAAAGATTTTGAAGCAAGTCACACAGACCTTTTCCCCGGAGAATTTTCCATGTTGAAGTGTCTGTAAAGCTGACAAGCATCGTGAGGTACAGTGTGATGAGTTTGGAGTCTTGTAAAATTTCAGGCTAAAAACAATAAAGAGAGTAAGATTAAGTCCAGTCCAAGACAGTAGAGCAACCGTTTTACAACTTTTCTGAATGCAAACAAATGAGTCAGGATTCTAAGTCTTTATTCTTTTTCTCTTAAGGAATGACCACTATAGGAGTTAAACAACAGGGATTTCAGCACACTAGTGCTTGACCATAGAACTGAAATACACTTGGGAATGAAGAATTGAGAATTCTTAGAAAACAAGATGACCAGGGCTGGCCTGCTACATGTATGCATTTAGTATTTAACATATGTATGCATGCACACTGGAGCAACTGGAGTATAAATGCAATTGAACATAACAAGGACTCTGGGTTCAGACTTTTGGCTTTACCACTTACTAGCTGTGTGATCTTGGGCAAGTTTCTTAACCTCTCTGTACTTTCAGCTTCCTCCTCTGTTGACTAGGGACAGTAACACTGCTTCCTTCGTTTAGTTGTTGTGAGAAATAAATGGATTAATGAATATATAAAGCATTAAGAACAGTGCCTCGCACACAGAGAACACTATATATTGATACTATTGGCTATTACTATAATGATGATTATAATTCATGCTTGATGCCGGGTCAAGACCAAGAGAGCCATTCACAACTGCCTTGAGAGAGATGTCTGGGAATGGATCACTGGGTGCTCTGGGGACATCTGCTCCGGTGCTCAGTCACTACCAGAGTCCTTGCCAAGCCTCTGCCCCTGAATCTTCTCCCTCCCCACGTGCAAAGTGGAAATGGCTGCTGTTTGTGCACACTCACACCCCTGCCCACCTTCCCATAACACAAGGGTGGGCACCGGACCAGGCAGGGCTGGTGGCAGTACCCCACCCATCTTGCCACTGTGACCAGTTCAGGGTTGAGACCAGGATCCCACTGGACCTTTATGGGTCCTTCCAGATTTCTGAATCTATGGGGGAAGCCTCCCTTTTGTCTTTGGTCAAGACAGTCAGGATGTGAGGCTAGAACTGCCAGCTGCCATGATTACAGTGGGAGAGGGCAAGGTGGTTCCAAAGTGGAGCACACATGGAAGAAGGAAAGAGAGGGAAAAATGCAAACGGCCCCCGGCTCTAGTATGTATTACCAGCTGCATTCATGTTGGGTTTCTGCACTGTAACAAGGGGCCTGACTAGTATAATAATGCCAGCTACAAAGTATCCACCATATCAAAAGCACTGAAAGGAAGACAAGATTCCCTGGCATCAAGACTGTGGTAAGTGCAGGTCAATGTTCAAAACACCGTGCATGAAAGAAGCTCTCAAGTTGATAACAGCATCTAACTCACTCTCTCTGGGAACAGGGCCTCCAGTAATTCTTTACTAGACTCCAACTGATACATCACAAAGGTACAACCTAGGAGGGAACCACGAGGACTCTGAAAATACACTCTACAGGCCTCAAGTGGGAGGGATAGATTTACAGTCTTGTTTTTATTTTTTACCTTGAGCTGCTCAAGAAACTCACAGCAATACCACAGAATGTCTTTGATCTGTTTAATCCATAGGAGGGTGAGATCCTTGGAAAGAGCCAGGGACACGTACCATACCTACAAACAGGAAAAAGAGGAGTGTAATGGGCAGTTACAGGAATCAAATGACACACATTCCAGCTACTGGAATGGGACCAATTAGCTAGGTCCAGAGCCACATAAGGCAGGGGGATGAACAGAAAAATAAGCAGCAAGGAGGACTTATTTTAACACTAAACCCAAAGGTAAAAATAGCCTGGTAAGCGGATTTACCATCCTGAGTATGAGGCAAGAGCAGAACACAGCTTCCCGGATAATGCAAAGACTAAGGAATTCACCTCTACTTTGTTAATGTTTTCGATCCATTACTTATTTGCACATGGGTGTGAACATGCAGAGTCATACACAACAGTCAGAACATTCAACAGGAATTTTCAGAGGCAAACAGGCCAGCTTGAGGGGTCGTGGGAAGACTTTCTGGCTTCCGCCCCACTTACCTTCGGTTCATTCTCAACATCCATGCTGCTTAGGATGCAGCGACACAACTTCTCAAATCTCTGCAGAGAGGCAGAACGGGGGTTATAAATTCTCACAATGAATGGAGAAATCAGAAAGCAGCAAATGTTCCGTGGACCCCTGGCATGGATGTGCCGGCCTGACGCCAGATGACTCACACTGGGATCCTGTTTAATTCCGACTTGTAGATGTGGAGACCGAGGATCAGAAAGCCTGAGGAAAGGCTCTCAAACTGGTGACCCGCAGGCGGGATGAGCTCTACATGTGTTTTAGACTGGGGCTCCTTTTGAAAAACAAGATCAACCTGGCAAACTGGGCCTGGATTCCTGCAGACTAGCAGCTGTCTCCTAAACTGTGCTCAGCCATTTGCCATTTTGTAAGCACCACGGATACTGACTTTTGCCTCACAAACTGTCATATCATCACTTTCATCTTGAAATGCAAAAGCAAGAAAAGTGGTATACCCTGGCTGTACCAACCCTGGATGCGCCCTTAAAAGAGGTGTTGCCCTGGCTGCTGCCCTACCAGACTGAGCTGAGGTTTCCTCCTCTGTAAACAGGCGTCACGTCCCTGCGCCTGCCTGTCCTTATCTGCGTGACTGTTTACTGCCAGAGGCCTCCTCTCTCTCCTGCTGGGCTACAGGCCCTTCAAGGGTAGAGACCTTGCCCACTTTGTTTCCTTCTGGGGCCCCGTGCCCAGAAGCGGGTCTGGCACAATGTGAAGCTTAGCAGTAATGGATGCCTAACCCCCAGGAACACAGAGGCCCTCCTCAAGGGTCTCCGTTAGTACTGTTACAGATGACTAGCTGCTCCCCTGGAATTTTACTTTCTAGGCTGATTTTTCCAACTCCAAAGGTACAACTATCCTGTTTTGTTTGGTTTGCAGGATTTTAAGAGAAATTTCAAATTGGCGGCCAATTTTTACAAATTAGAAAACTGAGTGTCAAAGAGCTCTGGAGTATCTTTAAAAAAATCAGAGTATCAGTCCCCCAGTGGCTGGAGCAGAGGAGTGGCCACCCGTTTGATGGCACACCACAGCCCACCTCTTCCTCCGATGGCCTCACCACTGCCTGTCAGTTACCATTTATTATGACTTGTACCATTCTGTGTCTCATAACTCTGCTGATCTATGCATCTGAGGACAAGTGCCTGTAAGAGTCAATGTGAAAACAATCGTGATGATTCCTAGCACTGGGCATAATCCCTATGAAACAGGTTCCAAGAAAACAAAAGGGGCAGGATGTGGGGGTAACAGAACCTGTCTCATAGAGTTGCTGTCAGGACTAAATGAGTTAATACCTATCAAATACTTACAAAAAGATCTGACACATAAGCACGATGTGGGTTTGCTATTATTATTTTACCTCATCATCCTCTTTAATTCTGAACAAGAACAGCAGTTTCCTGGCAGTCTTAAAAATACAAAGTGCACTTCTTTTACTGGACCCAGAGTCATCTGCTTTAAAAAATTCATCAATCTCTCTCCTAGGGAGGGAAGGGTAAAAAGAGATGTTTTAAATTAGGAGCTCATAGCAGCTGGAAGGTTGTTCAAGAACTGTTAAGAGAAGAGCAATCGGTTTGTTTTTTTTTTTTTTTTTTGCTATGAATTGGAAACAAAAGAAAACGTGCTGAGGAGCTCCTGATACCCACCTGATTTCTCTGTGCAGTCGACGCCGACAGAGAAAACTCCGTACGTGGGCCTGAATCTCCACAGCTGCCCTCTCCCGCTCCTTCTGCACCAGCCTTTCCTCTCGAGCCTGACGAGCTCTATCAATGAACCAAGCTCTCGAGGTCTGAGAAACAGTGAACATGTTTGCAAACTTGCACAAACCCTGCAAAGAAAATGGCAAGTAGTTGATGTAGGTCATTATACGAAAAACACTCACGGAAAGGGGCTCAGGAGCAAAGGGCAGGAAGGGACTTGGGCAGCAGCAGAAAGCTACTCGGGACCCCCCAGCTCCCTCCCAAAGGGCTGATAGCTGTCCCCGCACAAGTCCCAACTTCCTGTCGGCTCCTTTCATGCAACTCCCCAGACCAGTGATGCTTTTTCCTGTATTAAGTAATCACATTTTTTTAAGAGAAAGAACAGAGGGCCTGGCATAGGGTCCGGGCTCTGCAATGGTTTAATGAATAAATAAAGCATGAATTAATTCCATCCACAAAGCTCTAACTCAAACCAGGCATCCTCTAAGTCAAAGATGCCTGGATATTTCACTAAGCAGTCAACTTTTATCTTGACAAGTAAAGATTTGAGGGAAAAACATTAAACATAATTATTTACTGTCACCATTATTTTATTCATCCATTCACTCAACAAATATTTACTGATACCTACTTTGTGCCCAGCACAAAAGAAGCCTTTTTTTTTTTTTTTTTTTTGCGGTACGCGGGCCTCTCACTGCTGCGGCCTCTCCCGTTGCGGAGCACAGGCTTCGGACGTGCAGGCCCAGCAGCCACGGCTCACGGGCCTAGCTGCTCCGCGGCATGTGAGATCCTCCCGGACTGGGGCACGAACCCATGTCCCCTGCATCGGCAGGCAGACTCCCAACCACTGCACCACCAGGGAAGCCCTCATTTTTTTTTTTTTAAAAGGGCCATTTAAACACTAAAAAAGCCAAAGGTACATGATTCCAGAATGCCAGACAATCCATTAAATCGAACATGTTTGGCTTTAAGCATAACTTATTCTGTTGTCCTCACTGTTCCCATCCTGTCAAGGGCTGAGGAAGATGTTACAGTAGAAAGGCCCCCATCCACAGACTGGTATTTTTGGAGAGAGGCTCTAAATTAGCCATTACATTTTAATCTAAATCATCAGTAACTGTCTTTTCCCAAAGGGATGGCTTTGGCTATCAGCCTAGAGCACATAGCACTGGTCCACGGAGCCTCCCACACTGAGATGATGTCTTTAGATGCTTGAAAACTTTGTCATTTTATCCAAAATATATATAATCAGACCAGCTGACACGGGCACTGAAATGAATTACTCAGAAATCTAGACTTCCTGTAAACCATCTCTTTACCAGGTTACCTCACTCAAAGCAGTGTCCAAGTGAAAACATCAAGGATAAGGTCACGAGAGGCTCCTCCCATGTCAACACATCGGGGGACCTCTGTGGCCGCTGTTTGACACTGATTCACATCTGTTAAATAGTATGGCTTTTCCTACACGTGGGTCTCTCATCAGTAATTCTCAAGACCAACAAACATGGAACAGTCCCTCATGGGGTGTCAGGGAGGGGAGGAAGCAGAAGAGAGAGCCTCTTCCCTAAAACAGGAGGTTGCACACAAACTGTGACTAAGTACCTGTAAAACTATATAGAAACTTTTACCTGATGACAGGAGGGAGTGTGAGAAGACAGGCAATAAAAAGGTACCACTCTTCCAAACCATTCACTCTGCCCCAGAAGTGGAAGTCTGGAGCACTCACCTGAGGACCTGCTGGTGACGCAGAAACGTCAGGTAATCAGTCATTAGTGATTTTGCACAGGGCTCACAGCTGAGGACATCTTCTCACTTCAGAGGAGCTTGTGTTTTCTGGCAGAAGCAGAAGAAAAAAAATCCAGATTTAGGATTAGTTTTATAGGTAGGCATCATATATCTTCCTCACTGAGGAAAAGTAATAAAGACAGTGTCTCTGGTTTAAAAAATAAATCTGTACCCTCTTTAGTTAAGGTTGGATCTAAATGGTAGATGTATCTCCCCAGTCCTCACAGTTTAAAGGAAATAGGTTGAGAATAAGCCCAAAGAAGTTGCTGAATTAAAGATGTAAATGTTTTGTGATGGCAACCAAGAATAACAGAGGGGATGACATGTTTAAAAACCATTGCAAATTATGTTTGACATTTTCAGCAAGTTGGAAAAATATTTATGTCTAAGAAATGAAAAGGAGGCTGGCTGCGAACCAACACTGTTACAGAGTCCAAGGTCATACTGCTTGCCACACAACAGGCCAATAAATTGAGAGACGAGTTGATGGGGCAAGGAACAGTGATTTTATTTGGAAAGCCAGCAAACCGAGAAGATGGTGGACTCATGCCCCAAAGAACCATCTTGCCTGAGTTAGAATTCAGGTTTCTTTTATACCAAAAGGGGAGGAAGTAAAGTCAAACATTTCCTGGTTCTGGTCAGCCTCCAGAGGGGATGTGTTAATTTCTTCCTCCCTGCAGTCATTCACAGGTGGGCCTGCTCAGGATGTTTCCTGTGAGCTAAACAAAGGTATTTTAGCTTAATGCTCATTACCTGGGAGGCAGGGTTCCCAGAGGCGGGCCATTATGTATAATTTAAGTTTACAGGCAACATCTCTTTAGTGATTAACTTGTAATAGAATACAAAGGGTTCTTCCCTATTACAACATGATCTCAATTACATAACAAAAGAGAAAAAAAATCACGTGAGCAGGTAGATACAAAACTGGGGGAAAAAAACACGTTAGGAATGGTTGTTTTAACTAGTGACTATAACAAAAGAGAAGCAGACTCACAGATATAGAGAACTGGTTACCAGCAGAGCAAGGGAAGGAGGAAGGGGCAGTATAGGGGTAAGGGATTAAGAGGTACAAACTTTAAGGTATAAAATAAGGTACAAGGATCTTTTGTACAACATGGGGAATATAGTCAGTATTTTATAACTGCAAATGGAGCAAAACCTTTAAAAATTGTGAATCACATTACACACCTGTAATTTATATATAATATTGTACATCAACTATACTTCAATATTAAAAAAGAATGGTTGTTTTGAGGTAGGGGAACTGTGGGAAATTTTGCTTCCCTAACTAGTCTGTTTTCCGAATTCTCCATAGAAGGCATGTGGTATCGTGACATGGCACCGTGAGTCACACAGAGCTGGAGCTAGCCCCTAGCTCTGCCATGTACCGCGGGGGTAGATAATCTCGGAGTCATTCTGTCTTGTCTGTTAATCAGCTTAGAGGCCGATCATGAGCACTGAATGAGATGATGATATCAAGCACCTATAGAGGTGGCTGACGGGGCACACAGTCACTAAGTCTAATTGACGTATTATTTTTATAGACACAAAGTTTTTTTTAAAAACTGTTCAGCAGAGGCCCTCATCTGTACAGGCAATATGGTTCTCTGGGTAGGAAGTAACAGTTACCCATGAAGAGTTTTTTCTATCCCTGGGTGCACGAAGACTCACCAGTCCTGTCACTTGGGCTATGAACCCTGGGCCCTGTTTATATTGGGTAACAGTTTCAAGGTCCTGAAAGCTACAAACAAGCCGGCCCAAGCCATGAGCACAATGGTATACTCTTTCCTTAACGTGGAGACAGTCCCTCTTGGGGGGCAGGGGGAGGAAGGGGAGGGAGAAGGAGAAGAGAGCACTTTTTCCCGATAGAAAAACAGGAGGTTGCATGCCAACTGTGACTAAGTACCTCTAAGACTATGTCAAAACTTCACTTCTTCCAGGGGGCCCTGCAGGATAAGATCCCTTCCTTGAGATCATCATCCCCTCTCAGCAATGCTATATGTTGGTTTCTGTTTATACCACATAATGGTCTATACTTTGCAGTTCTTCAAATTCTTTCTTATTCACCTCCTCTACCTGCATAACATCTATTACAGTTCATCAATCAAATAAAAACACATCAGAAGTATTTATTAAGTACTTACTCTGCTAAATGCCCTGGAGAATCAAAGAAAAGGCTGTGTGTAGTAGAAAAGGCTGTGTGTAGCAGAGAAAGCCTTGGATCAAAGTAGCCCTCGGTTCTCTCTAGTTCTGGTTCTACCTTATTTGGCCAAGTTACTTATCCACTCTAGGCCTCAGTTTCCTTATCTGTAAATTGAGGATAATAATAGTACCTGCCTCCTAGAGTTGCTAAAAGGATTAAATGAAAATTTAACCTTCTTGTATCTCGATTTAGTCATCAGGATACTGTGATAAGATTAAATGGGAAAATGTTAATAAGGAGTATCTGAAAGCAGATAGCAGGTAAGTGAGCTTTACCATTCTGTAAAGAAGTTTAAGTTTACAATCCAGTTAGGGAAACAAAGATGTTATAGGTGGAAAGATTAGGAAACAAGATTGGTGATAACCAGGATGGTCTGAAAAGCAAAAGGAAACATGTTGATTTGAGTACCCACTGCCTGTCAAGTCCTTTCTATGTGATTTCATCTAACAAGAGGAGCAACGCTATAAGATCATTTAATATCCCCCATAATCCCATTTAATATCTCCCATAATCCCAAAAGGGGCCTAGTCAAGATTTTTATACTGAGTCAGGACTCTTCTCTACTTCTATAGTTCCATGAGGCTGTTCAAAATCAATCTTTTCTGGATCAGGCCAACTTCATGGAGCACTATGAAAGAGCCTGACAGGTCTAGAGAGTGTAGTCCAAAGGTGAAGCACCATAAATAACTGCTGTCTGAGCCCAAGACAACTTTCCCCTTATGGTGGGAATAGCTGGGCAGCCAGGTTTAATGACCTGGTTGAAAGACCATTTGTTAAGGGTGGACCATGGATCAGACACTGTACAGATATTTAACCACCTCTGTCTTTTCAGCTCTATCAGGTCTCAACAGTCTAACTTTCTTAAAAATAAGCAACAAGTTTTGAAGGCTACAGTCTACGTAGGTGCATGCTATCAAATTCCACCTTCACACATAGAAAATGAAATGTAGAGACGGATATGACTTGTCAGAGGTCACTAGGCTCCTGAATTTGAACCCACTTCTAACCCCAAAGCAATTATTTAAGTGAAACAGAGAACACCCAGGGACACCACTATTCACGGAAGTCAAAGAAAAATCGAGAATGCAAGGCTGCCCGTGGGGCTAAGTTAAAAGTCAGATTACTACCAAGCTTTTCTTTATTGGTATCATTAACACCAGCTGCTTCCATTGAGAGCTGAGTGTCAGACATGGTTCTAAAACTTGAATTACACAACACCCTTTGTGACACGGGCTAATTACTCCATTTTACAGAGTTGGAAACTGAGACTCAGAGAAGAGAAGGAATTCACCCAAGGTTACAGTGAGTAGGGTTCGAACTCCGGCTTGGGTGACTCCTGCAGCCCGGCGTCTTTCCTCGGCATCAACAACCACAATAACAAATCTTTTTCGTCCAGCGCTAGTCCGCTTATAAAAGCCTATTGCCCCTTTTTATCTCATTGGCCCCAGAGATAAAAAGGTCTCGAAGAACGCCTCCCCCTCCCCACCCCCGCACCGGAACCCGAAAGCCAGCCCCCCAGCACCTGCCCCTCAGACCAGGCGAAGCAGGGACCCAGCCCCAGGGGCACCTCCCTCCACGTCCTCGGCCCCACTACCCAGAGAACCCACAACCCTGTTGCCACTCGCTACCTGCAGGCCGTAGACCTTTATCCGCTGGAGGCCCCCGCACTCGGGGTCGGCGCCGCAGTTTACCACCGCCTCAGCCCAAGACCCCCGAGCTCTGCCTTGACCCGGGGCAGCAGCCGAGGCCCGACCGCCATCTTGCCCCGGGGTGTTCACTCTGAGAGCTCCGTCGGGAAACAACTATACAGTCCCGGAAACGACAGTTCCGAAGAGCTTCTTCGTCCGGAAAGGAAAACCTCCCTGCACCTTGTCCTCCTCTATGGAAGCCGAAAAAGCGGAGCATTAGGAGCGGGATAAATGCCTGACCCAGCCGAAAAGAGATGCAACCCATTCCAGCCAGGGAACTTGGAAGGAAAGCGGCCGATATCTAGGGGTACAACGGACCCTTTAAGAACGTGTCCTCTGCGGGGCGGAAGTGGCGTGGCCGAGTGCGGAAGTTCCCGCCCCGGCCCCGCCTCCTCCCTAGGCTCACGCGAGCTGGGTGTTTCCTGTCTTTCTTAGTCCGGGTTTGGAGACTCCGGCGTCCTCCGGCTTTTCATGGTAAGGAGGGCGTTGCCCGCGGACTGGGGGCTCTGGGCGGGCGAGAGAGCGGGACAGAGGTAGAATAAAGGGGGCAGGGACCAAAAGGAGGGGGTTTGATGAGGGACTGTCGCTATAGGAGAGAGGCGGTTGGGGGAATGGATGGGGGGCGAGGCCGGGCGAGGGGGAAGGGCTCTGGACGGAGAAGTGTGTGTGTGCGTTTGTAGGGGACTGCTGTCCCTGGCTGTTGGGGGATCGGGAAAGGGCATTTGGGCTTGGGGAGTAGATATGTGCATGGATGGGTAGGGGGGCAGTCTCTGAGACTTGAGCGCTGGTCGGAAATGAGAATTGGTGATTGTAAAGAGAACAAAGAGATGTCACTGAAGATGGACATCTGGAGTGGAAAATGAGGATTTGGGCAGGGTTGTGAAGGAGAATGGGTTTATCAGAGGGCGAAGTGGGATTCCTTGGAGCAGAGTGTTCGGGGTTTTTGGAAGTTGTGCTAGAGTCACTGGGTTTCGGTGAAGTGGGGACGAGGCTTCCAAGTGCGTCTTGAACACACGGGCCAGTGGAGCGGAGGAAAGAAACCGAGGGAGCCCGCCGGCGGGCGTGCCCTCGGTGCTGGGAACTCCGCGGGGGTATGATGCCGGGGTCCTGAGGTCAGGGTACCTTCGCCACGGAATCCAGCGCCTTAATTGGCGCCTAGGTACTTGTCTAGTCAGAGACCCGGGGTGGCCACACCTAAGGAGCTGGGGACGTCTCACACTCTTATCTTCTAGCTGTGGGAAGTTTCTCTGTGCTTGGAAATTTTCAAGAGTCTGTTCTTGAATAGCCCTTTTTCCCTGGGTGGGAATGACCAAAGTTCAGCCCAGACCCTCTTTTTATTTGTTTGCCCCAAGTCTTTAACCTGGCAAGTGCAGTCTTTAGGGAACACCGGTCCCAAGGCCAAGGTTGAAGGAAAAAATGATTCAACCTGTATCTGACTTTGAACAGCTCCATTTTGTGCAAAGTGAGTTCCACTTGAGGGAGAGAAGTCATTAAAGCAGTGGTTCTCAAACTGTGGTCCGCAGACCAGCAGCATCACCTGGGAACTTGTTAGGAATGGCCAAGTTTTCTAGACCTACCAGACTACTGAGTCAGTCTGGGGGGTGGGGACCAGCAATCTGTTTTAGCAAGCCCTGCAGGGGATGAGAGTGATGATTTCTTGATTTGGGCTCTGTAAGGAGAGGTGCATGAGAGTGGGAGTCAGAGGATCCTACTAGTTCTGGTACTTGCTTTTCTCCCCTTAAAAATGGGAGTGATGATAACGTTTTCCTCACTAGCCTGCTGAAAGAAATAGGCCAATGGTTTGTGTGCTCAACACAGGAAGAGAAAGTAATTCGACAAAACTCTTGGAAATATCAGTGGCTGTCCTGTAAGTTTTGGATGCAAAATAATGCTACAGTTATGTGGTTGGTTGAATTTATTTTTTTCATAAATTTATTTATTTTTAGCTGCATTGGGTCTTCATTGCTGCACGCGGGCTTTATCTAGTTGAGGCGAGCAGGGGCTACTCTTCGTTGTGGTGTGTGGTCTCTAGCCGCTCGGGCCTCAGTAGTTGTGGCACACGGGCTTAGTTGCTCCGCGGCATGTGGGATCTTCTCGGACCAGGGCTCAAACCCATTTCCCCTGCATTGGCAGGCGGATTCTTAACCACTGCGCCACCAGGGAAGTCCACTGGTTGAATTTAGTTTTGCTGAAATGGAACAGCAGACCTCTGAGTTGTAGAAGTGCCCTGATTTGGGGAGTAGGGGGAGTTTTATAATTAGCCTCAAGACAGTGACTCTTAGCTAGTTAAAGAAACACCTGAGCTTTGTGGCTGCACATTAAAATCACCTGAAGAGCTTTTTAAACGCTAGTTTCTGAGTTGCCGCGCCCTTCCCCAATTTGATTAATTGTTCTGGGTGAAGCCAAAGCATCGCCACTAAGTGCACCCAGGTGATTCCAGTACAACCAAGGCTGGGAAGCTCTGGCCTCAAGGACTACTTGAGCAAAAAGGAAACTACACTAAATACTTAAACATTTATTCCTTGAGGGTCATTCTGAAGATTATAGCTTTAACTTCATTTTATAAGTTAGGAAGCTGAGACTCGGTGAAACCATTTGTCTGAACATCACACAGAACTGCAGGTTTAGGTTTGCTGAACTCTTATTCAGACCTTCCACACACATCAACACACACACACACGCACACACACACGCACGCACGCGCGCACGCGAGACAGTTCTGCAGAAAGAGGTAGAGGAAACTTCGAAGGGTGAGGGATTTGGTGCCTTGTTTCCTGTTGTACTTGACTGGGTCTCCTTTCCAGTCAGAGGTTTTACTAGGCTGATTTTTATTTTTTAAGCATGCGTACAGTTGCTTCTTGTCTCTGTGTGGCCTGAAGCTGTGAAGCAGGGGCCTGCTTTTGCTTCGGATTTGGTTTGTTTTTCTGTGTGGTCAGAAATTCATAGGGCTCATAGAGCCAGAGGTTGGGGAGCTTCTCCAAGACCAGGAAGTTAAATGTAGGCTGGTTGCAGTGGGTGACACAGAACTTTTAGAACAGCGGGTTGAAGTCTTGGCTGCACATTGCAATCACCTAGGGAGTTGGAATTCTAAAGTGCTGTTGCCCAGCCACACCTCCAGACTAATTGCATCAGAATTTCCCTGAGTAGGGCCCAGGCATCAGGATTTTTTTTAAGTGGAGAGCCACTGTTTAGAATCAGCCACAGTATGCTCAGGGGAGGTGGGAAAGAGAAGCCTGGACTTAGTGATCTAAGTGGAAGAAACTTCTGATTGAGTAGAATCAGCAAGCAATACTGCAAGTGTTAATTACCTCTGTTTCTTGTCACCAGCTGTGCTCTCTCCTGCCTCACCTCCCCAACCTCATTAACGGTGAACAAAGGCAGGATCCCAGCAGGGATGGCTGGGGAGGCCTCCGAAGTGAGGTTTGCTGTGAGAGGCTCATTGTCTCCTGCTTTGTGTCCTCTGCTCCCTGTGACTCAGGCTTAGGGATGAACACAGCCAGAATCTTTCTTCCAAGGGCCTCTCCTAGTATTGAAGTGACTGACCTTTGGAAGGGTGGGCTCTGGAAAGGTTCAGGGCTTTCTCTGTCTACTTGGAAGTCTCAAGCTAGATCAGGATGGTTTCTGCCTTTCTCTCAGTGATTCGGTCGAATGTCTGTAGACCTGGAAATGGACTTCAAAGAGAAGATAATTTGAGACTTGGAGCGCATTCCCAGATCCTGGTAGTTTGAGTGCTTTGTGTTGCTCTGAGGCAGGGGATGGGCTGAGTGCTCTCTGGGGCACTGCAGCCCTGGGAGGTGTGGCCGCAGTCCCCACTCGCTAGCCGGGACTAGACTCAGACAGCTGGTAAGTGGCAAGGCTGGGGGCCTAAACTCGGGTCTGACTTCCAAACCCAAACCCTCAGCCACACATGACCTCCTGTCTTTCTTTCAGAGCTTTTTTGTACTTTCTGAAGAATGGGGGGTGGGGCCCCCTTTCTCAATCTCTGTGTCATAGCTCTGTATATACCAAGCATGACCATTGATAAAACCATGGGCTTGGGGCCAGGCAGGACTTGCCCACATCCGTCACTCGCTTCCTCAAGACCCCTCCATCACCAGTGCACTTGGGGAAGTGACTGATTGTCTGTGGGCTGAGGTATCCAGTCCACAAAATGGAAATAATGATAACTGTCTTCCAGCATTGTTTGGATTTAAATGGTAGTATGTGGTGATAGAAATTTTAAAAGTGGTATCTCCTGGAAGGGAGGAGTGGGAAAGGGTCAGGGAGGGGCTTTCTGGAGTGATGGAAATGTTCTCTATCTTGATTTGAGTAGGGGCTACATAGATGCATAAGTTGACCCAGACTCATCAAACTACACTTAAAATACACTTTAGTGTATGCAAATTATCTTTAAAAAGGTTTTGGAAAGCAAAAAAAGTACAGCACATAAAATTATTATAAAGAATAATATAATAAAAAAATGACTTTTTGTCTGTTTCACGGTAAGTGCCTTACAAAATGCCATACCATTTCCCAAAAACATACTTACTTTTGTAGAAATTTAGATCTGAAATAGGTGCTTAAAAAAGTATTTCCGTTTGGGGGCAAACTTCCTTAACTAACCCCCCCCCAAAAAAAAAACCCCTCTCCCAATCCATAATTATAAGCTTTTCTTTCCCCCCTGCTCCAGGTCTTCAGAGCTTTCTGAAACTCTTTGCTCCGTAAGCCATTTCTGTCATCAAATGGACAACATGTTTTTCTGGGAGAAATGGTTGGTCATAACTGTTAGTGGCAGGTCTCTGAGGACTGATTTCACAGGAAAGCTAGGAGGGAGGCATCACTGCTTCCTCTTGGCCTCTGTCTTTTGTGTTTGGCATCAGGCCACAGAGACCCCAGGTGAGCTAAGCCTGAGCTTTTGAAAACTTAACCTTCTTGTGATGTTTTCACTTGATGAATGAAGCAGGAACAGTTTCTTGAGAAAACACCTTTCTCTCCGGGGGGCCATTCTGCAGTGCCCTGAAAACAGTGGGTTCCCCAGTGGGTGATTTCCAGGCCACTCTTTTGAGGGGATGGAGGTCAAGCAAGTTGGCCATTACCTCTACTATCACTGGTGGATGGCAGGTTGCCACCCGTTGGTCCCTTAGCCTGTTTAAAAGATAACACTTGTGGGGACTTCCCTGGTGGCGCAGTGGTTAAGTATCCGCCTGCCAATGCGGGGAACTTGGGTTCAAGCCCTGGCCCGGGAAGATCTCACATGCCACGGAGCAACTAAACCCATGTGCCACAACTACTGAGCCTGCGCTCTAGAGCCCACGAGCCACAACTACTGAGGCCCGTGTGCCACAACTAATGAAACCTGCGTGCCTAGAGCCTGTGTTCTCAACAAGAGAAGCCACCGCAGTGAGAAGCCTGCGCACCGCAAGGAAGAGTAGCCCCTGCTCGCTGCAACTGGAGAAAGCCCACGTGCAGCAACGAAGACCCAGTGCAGCCAAAAAATAAATGAATAAATTAAAAATAAATAAATTCTTTAAAAAAATAACATTTGTGTTTTACCAGCTGTAAATGTAATATGTGTTTATTGTGGGAGGTCTGAAAAAGAAAAGCATAAAGAATTAAAAAAAAAAAAAAACAGTCCTTTTTCAGTCCAGGGTATAGTTTTAAAGGTTTTGTGTTGTCAGTATAGTTTTAAAGGTTTTGTGTTGTCAGTGCCCTCCAGCTGAAACCACCAAGAGTATGTCTGTAGTCACAGTTGGGTCTGTTTCCTTGGTGCATTGAGGGAGAACTGTGGAGAGTCTCAGAAAGAGGACTCGGGCTTCTGGTGGTGATTGTGGGAAGGACTCAGGGAAGTGGGGCTTTGCTCTGTGTTGAATGCTGCCGGGAAACAGGGCTAATTCTGGGATCGGGTCTTAGGAATTCCTCACTTGAAGGCGGGAAGGATGGAATGGGGCTCTAATTGGTAAAGAAGCAGCCATGACTCTTCTTGGTCACTTTTTGGGGGACAATGTCCTTGTTTTTGTCTGTGTTCAGACATAGTTACGGAGTGGGCTCGCTTGTGTCTTGATGCATCAGCCGCTGAGTTGCCTTGTCTGCTGGTGATGTGCTGTGAAGTCATTCACATTCTGTGGGAACCCCGAGGCCTCGGCACGAGTGCTGGGCCAGCTCCTGGCTGGCAGGGGCTGCCTTCTCAGTGCTGTGCTCCAGATCCAGTAAAGTCTCAGCCACTCTTGGAATCTCCAGCTATAGAATGTTCCCTATTCAAGAAAAGTTTTCTACTGGGAATTTGGGATTAGCAGGTGTAAACTATTACATATAGGACAGGATGGATAAACAAGGTCCTACTGTATAGCACGGGCAGCTATATTCAGTATCCTATGATAAGCCATAATGGAAAAGAATATTTTAAAAAATGTGTGTATAACTGAGCCACTTTGCTGTACAGCAGAGATGGGCACAACATGGTAAATCAGCTAGACTTCAATTAAAAAAATAAAATTTGGGAAAAAGTTTTCTTTGAATACACACGTGCCAGGTACCAGTCTCCTTTCCTACGTCTGCTTAGATCGGACACTGCATCCATTTCTCTTACGGGGATGTACATGGTCGCTGGCAGTGCTCTTCAGGGAGACTCAGCGGATCTTGCTGTTTGGGGTAGCACTAGTACAGGAAGTCTCCATTTTGTAATAACTTCCAAGAGTTTTTATGTCTTTTGTTGAGTCCTTAGAAACACTTCTTCCCTGTAAGGGAATGGTAGGTTGAGACCCCACTCAATTTCCTGAAAGCTTGTTTCATGGGTAATTCAACTGAAAAGTGGCCCTTTTAGCTGTTCCGTGGTGCGTAGCAGTAAGGAAATGAGACCTTGGCAGTGCTTTCGGCCACCTTAGGATACAGCCAGGGTGTTCATTTATATGGGTAGTGGGCACAAAGGAAGTCCTTGTAATGCAAGACTTAGTGGCAAACTGGTACTTGCAGGATCAGCAGTGAAGCCAGTGTATGAGGTTGTCTACTTGGAGTTTGGGGCAGGTTGGGGAGTGCATGCTCCTCCCCATGGGGCAGCCGACGCCCCAGCTCCCACCACTGGTTCCCCTGCTGGCCTATTTGGCCTCTGATTTTAAGAGAAGCCAGAAATCCAGATTTTCCTGTGAATTCTCCCGAGTTGTCAATGCTGGGAGCAAACTTTGTTTTCAATGCAGTATACACTTGGACTAAGCAGAACACATCTGGAGGCCAGCTGCGGCACACTGGCTGAAAAAAGTAAATCAGGCCTGGTGCTATGACCCTAGTGCCCCTGTGTTTGTCCCCTGGCAGGAAGAGATGTCAGGAGAAAGTGTGGTGAGCTCAGCGGTGCCAGCGGCTGCGACCCGCACCACTTCCTTCAAGGGCACGAGCCCCAGCTCCAAGTACGTGAAGCTGAACGTGGGTGGAGCCCTGTACTACACCACCATGCAGACGCTGACCAAGCAGGACACCATGCTGAAGGCCATGTTCAGTGGGCGCATGGAGGTGCTCACGGATAGTGAAGGTAAGCCCAGCCTCCGGGGCCTGGGACGTGCTTGTGGTCCAGGGCTTCCTTCCAGTTCAGAAAACCAACGTGAAACGGGCAGTGTCCACAGGCCCAGGTTTCCTGTTGTGCTCAGTGTTACTGGGCGTGCAGGGAGCCTTGAGAGTGAGTAACAGGGAGGCTGGATCGAATCGGGGGTGGGGGGGTGGTCAAGGAGGGCTTCTCTGAGGAGGTGACACCTAAGCTGAGAGCTGAAGATGAGTAGGAGTCAGCGGGAGGGGGGGGTCATAATCTCGACTTAGCTGTTGATTTGCAGTGTGACTTTGAGACAGTCACTCCCCCGCCCCAGGCATCAGCTCTGTACAGTGGACGCTGGACTGGCTGCCCTGGTTGGCTCTCTTGCCATTCTCTCGGTCATGATTCTGTGATGTCAGAGTGAAACTCAAGTGTGACAGAGGTGGGAGCGTTTTCTCTGGGCCGTTGTCCTCCCAGGATGGGGTCCTGATAAAAGACTCACAAACCTGGATTTTGGAGTCTCAGCCCCTCATTTTCTTGTCTGGTGACCCTAATCAAGTTGTTTAGCCTGTTGTTGTCTCATTTCTCCATCTGGTAAATGGGCACAATGACACCCACCCCGGGGGTGCTGCTGGCCCATAGTAAGCATTCAATTTATGTATATTCAGGGCTTCCCTGGTGGCGCAGTGGTTGAGAGTCCACCTGCCGATTCAGGGGACATGGGTTCGTGCCCCGGTCCGGGAAGATCCCACATGCTGCAGAGCGTCTGGGCCCGTGAGCCGTGGCCGCTGAGCCTGCACGTCCGGAGCCTGTGCTCCGCAATGGGAGAGGCCACAGCAGTGAGAGGCCTGCATACCACAAAAAACAAAAATAAATAAATAAATTATATATATATATATATATATATTTATATATATTTATATATATGTATGTATGTATATTCAATGCATGGGTTTTTTGGGGGGTTTTGTTTGTTTTTATTTGTGGCATGGAGACTTAGTGTGGCATGTGGACTTCTTAGTTGCAGCATGCATGCGGGATCTTAGTTCCCTGACCAGGGATCGAACCCGAGCCCCCTGCATTGGGAGCGTGGAGTCTTACCCACCGGACCACCAGGGAAGGCCCCAGTGTGTGGTTTCTTTTTTTCTTTTTGTGGAAAGTCATGTTAATGAAGGGCAAAGGATTGTTGAAAATGGTCCTACTTCCCATAACTACTTCCACCCACCTGGAACACTCAGACCCCTGCAAGAGGGAGATGCTGGGTTTATGGGGCAGGTCACATGAGGTTTAAAGATGGCCCCATCCTCCATTCCTTGGCCTGAGCTTGCTTGAGACCAGGCCAGACCACGGCTTGGCTCGACTCTACCTTACCTGTTTCCGAGGCTGGCCTCTGTGCTGACGCCCCTGCCTTTCTCAAGATGGTAGTTCCTGGAAGAGTGGCGAGTTTTCACACAGGGGGTGGGACTGGGGGCCCTGGGCCTGGTGTGCACAGCATGTTCTATCCTAAGAGGACCACACCCTGGACTGTCTGCTAGTGGGGCGTCTTCCTCTGGGTCCTGGAGAAGCCAGGCTGCTGTGGGACCTGCAGTCCCACTTCCCTGGGTTCCCCACAAACTCGGGTTTCTGGCCCAGCAGCAGGTGAATGAGGTCAGAGCCCCAGAGCTGCCTCCGTGCCCCACCCAGAAAACGCCAGGGTTTTTATGAGTAGGAGGATCCCCTCTGCTGGGCCGCACCCAGCATTGCCCGGGAGTATTTGTGGAAATCAAGACAATAGCACCCCAGCTGCTGAAGGAAGTGGACCTTATCTGGGACCCCGGGATTGTTGTGGCCTTTCTTCCGCCCTGCCCAGTCTCTGGCGGGGCTCAGGAAAAGCGGCTGGCTAGCTTCAAAGGCAAAGTGGAAGCCGTGTCTCCTTGAGAGCCCTCACCTTGGTGGCTTGATGCCGTGTCACAAAGGAGACAGAGTTCACAAGCTTTCCCATCCCCCAACTGGGAGATGCATGAGAGTGGAACCAGTGGGCCTGCTCAGGCTTCTAAACAGCTGCCAGGGGATGTCCTTTCTTGGTGCTTCGTGGAAAACCCAGCATCTCCGGGGAAGCAGTGCTGCCTTTGACACTCCAAACCTCAGCTGTTTCCACTTCACAGAACTCCAGCCCCCTTCAAGTCATCATGAAAAGCTCACAGTATGGCCTTTTATGGGTTTTGTTTCATTTAAGCCTCACCTTAACCCTTTAAGGGGTGGCTGCTGTTGTTACCGATTGCTAAGTGAGAAATCCACATCTCGGAGAGGTGAAATGCTTTTTCTAAAGCTACGGGGCTGGGGCTTCCCTGGTGGCACAGTGGTTGAGAGTCTGCCTGCCGATGCAGGGGACACGGGGTCGTGCCCCGGTCCGGGAAGATGCCACATGCCGCGGAGCGGCTGGGCCTGTGAGCCATGGCCGCTGAGCCTGCACATCCGGAGCCTGTGCTCCGCAACGGGAGAGGCCACAACAGTGAGAGGCCCGCGTACCGCAAAAAAAAAAAAAAAAAAAAAAGCTACAGGGCTGGAAATGATGAAGCTACTGAACCCAGGACTTGCTGGCTCTTACTGTCTGTTGTGCGTGGTTTGATGTGGGCCCAGCCCTAGGCCTGGTTGTCTGAGTGTGGCAGCCTTATGGTCCAGCCACCAGCTTAGAGATGAAGCCCTCCTGGGCGTGGGATGTCAGGCTGGGTGTCTGGTCTTCCAGCCAGCGCTCTGCCGGCAGAGCCATCCTGTGTTGGCCCCTGGGGAGTACACTGCCCAGCCTGACCCGTGGCCTAAGCACGCCCTTGGATCTAAAAATGCGGTAGATATCCTGCATCTCACAGCTTCACCCTGGCCTTCAGGCAGGAAGCTTGTCGGCAGCAGTGAAGTTTGCCACAAACAGGCCCAAACGCCAAGCGCGGCTCACCTAGGCGAGTGAAGCCAGCAGGACGGCATGCTGGTTAAAGAACAAGGGCTCTGAAGATACCGAACAGTATATGCATTGTGCTGCTAGGAATCTGTACAGGATACCTGAGAAGCTGGTTGCTTCTGGGGAGGGGACCTGGGGTCCTGGGTGGGTGGCAGACTCTCTTGCACTCCATGCCCTTCTGCCTGCCTGAGTTGTATACCATGTGCATGTAATTCCTCAGCAGAGAGGAGCGTGGGTGTTGGAGGTGGACCTGGATTTGAGTCCTGCTCTGTCACACGGTCGCTGTCCCAGCTCACCTCTGTGGAGCACTTTCCACGTATTGGGCATTGTGCTCGCACAGGCTCATTTGCTGTTCACTGGTGATGTGACACTGGACGAGTGACTTTTTCTCTGAACCTCTTTCCTCATTTCAAAGTTGCAAATGGTAATGCTTTTCGGGGTTGTCGTGGGGATTACATGAGGACATTAGAAAGCCCTTGACAGAATGCCCGGCACTTTGGGAGCCTCAGTAAATGGGCGCTGTCTGTTATTGCTTTAGTCCTGCCTGGGCTGGGGTGTAGAGGGGGCGGGGCTATGGGGAAGCGGTCTCAGCACGCCTTGGAGTGGTGGCCTGCCTTGGCCTTGCGGGATGGGGGTGTTGCGGTCTCACGTTCCCCCTACAGGGGTCGCTCTTCTGAGAGGACACGGTGGCAGTGATCAGACCTTTCCGAGACTCCTCCCCAGAAAGGTTCAGTTCCTGCAGCGCTAGAATTTCTCCCGGAGCCCTTGTCATTGTCGTCATTGGCGGGTGGATTTATGTGGCACCTTTTGTAGCACGACTTTTGACCGGCCCTCACCTGTGGTTGCCTGCCTCAACCCTGTTGCTTGTAGTACTTTCCCGCCTTAAATGGTGTCTGGTCTCTGGCTAATGTTTTTGGAGTGAGGAAGTCTATAAACTAGATCAGAGAAGAGAGTCATTGATCTAATTATCAGTAGGTGTTCCCTAGAAAACCAGTGGGGCAGTGTAATAAGCAGGAAAACTGTAGTACCCGTTTCCCTGAGCTCTCCAGGCCTCCTGCCTTATGCAGAATTCTGAAATATATTGAAAGCGTTTAAACTGCATAATGTAACAGACTCCCCTGTGCCCCGACTCAGACAAGGACTAGAACATTACCTGGACCCATGGGGCTTCTCTGCCCTCTCTGCCTCTCTCCCTTCCAGCGATGACCTCTAAGTAGCTTGACTGTGGGGTCACTGGGGTGGATTTCAGTCTTTGCTGCACAGTGAGTCACCCTCAGAGCTAAACCTTGATGCCTGTCGTCCCCACCCCTCCCCTGCTCCTCAGCCAGATGTAACTGGACAGGGTGTGGTGGGCGTTAGGACTTGAAGAGCTCGCCGTGGGATTCTAATGCTCCGCCAGGGCTGAGAACCCCTCGTGTAGGGCTTTGTGTGAATTACTGTTACTACAGCTGTTTATGTCCATAACCACTGTATAGTTGGTGCATTTTTAAACATCATATAAACGGTGTTACGTGTTATAGCTTGTGTGTAGCCTTTTAGCTTTTGCTTTAGTGAGCATTATGCCTGTGAGAGTGATCCATGGAAAAACAGCTCTAGTTCACACATTTCCCTGAAGTAGAGTGTTCCATGCAGTTTATGGAATCCATGTTCTGTGATGGTTATTTAGGCCGTTTCCAGCGTTCACTGTATTATCATTCTCTCCAACACTCTCCTGGTGCATGTGTGAGCTCTGCTACCCAACCTTTACCACATCATGGCACACCCAGAAAATAATAGTTTTACTTTAGCGAATGAAAAAGTTCTGGAGTCCCCAGGCCCCAGCCAGCCACCCCAGTGCCCACAGCATTAAGGTCCTACCCACCATTGGGAGCTCTGTCCTGGAGTTGCTTCCCAAGAGGGGAATTGGGGATCATTTCCTCGGCTTGATTAGGTGTTTGCGGTTGTGTCAGTTATCCTCCCCACGGGAGAATGAATTTTTGCCAACGCTGGGCACCTGTCATTGTTTACTTACTGCCAATCTGATGGTTATGGTATGGTGCTTTATTGTTTTATTTAGCATTTCCTAATTTCCAGTGCATTGAGTGACTTATGTTTATTGGCCATTTGTGTTTCATCATTTAGTTGCCGGACAGTATCTTTACACCTTTTCCTGTTTTCCTTTTTTTCTTTCTTCGTAGAAGTACGTATTCTGGATCATATTTCTTTGTGGTCTTATGTTGTAAATATCTTCTCCCAATCTGATTTGTTAACTTTGATACCTCGAAGTTTTTACATTATTTTTTACATTTAGGTCTTTGATCTATTTCAGTCAGTGGTGCTCAACCAGAGATGACTTTTGACCCTCAGGGAAACTTGGCAATATCCAGAGACACTTCTGGGTGTCACAGTTTGGACGTGGGAATGCTATTGGTTGGAGGCCAGGGATGCTGCTACATACCCTACAGTGCATAG
The DNA here is from genome assembly GCF_026419965.1 of Kogia breviceps. Taxonomy (NCBI): domain Eukaryota; kingdom Metazoa; phylum Chordata; class Mammalia; order Artiodactyla; family Physeteridae; genus Kogia; species Kogia breviceps. The sequence goes on from NC_081324.1 coordinate 71,996,022, forward strand.
GAGAGTCTCTCCATAACAAAGAATTACCCGGTCTAAAGTGTCAGTAGTGCTGAGGCAGAGAAACCCTGCCCTAGAGATTCTGATTCAGGAATGAGGCTACTTCCAACAGTCTGAATTTGTAACAAGGACCCAAGTACCTTAGGCAACTAATGAACAGGCAAGTTTGGGGACCATAAAAATCTAAATACCTTAGTATGGAGAAGGAAAGGTCAGTGAAAGCTCCCTGGAGGAGGTGGGGGAGGGAGGGAGAGAGGAAGTACCTGGTCTGCTGGTGGGGCTGGGAGGGGGCAAGCCCGGTGGTCCAGTCCCCCGTCTCTGAGCCAAGCCTCCTCCCAGGCACCCCAAAAACCACGCAGACCCCCTTCCTGGGGGCTGGAACATTCTGCCTCTGGATGCTGCTGCCACACTCCTGTCTGTTCTCCAGTGATGATGACATATGTAAAGGGCTCACCATCAGACACCTAATTTGATGGCTGCTGGCAGAGCCGGCATTGTGCTCTGTGCTTCTATACATTCTCTCATCTTACCTTTATGCCAGCCCGGGGAGGAACCATTTTTAGAACAGGAAACTGTCGGACAGAGAGGTTAAGTGAGACACCGACGTCATCCAGCAAGTAGGTGCAGAGCTGGGTTTCCAGTACAGACCTCTGCTGTCTCACTCAACCCGTCCCAGAGCCTCTAGGTCTACACCCCTCACTCTTCTTTCCAGCCCTGCCGAAGAGGCCAGGGAGCCCAGGTCGCCCTGACCTCACTTGGCTTCCCTTAGCTTGTCTATATGCTGGGGACTGGAGCTGACTGTTTCAAAGGGATCGATTCCTGCTTTGAAAGCAACTAAAATATTTTGATGTCAAAATGCTAATTGAGGGCTTCCCTGGTGGCACAGTGGTTGAGAAGTCCGCCTGCCGATGCAGGGGACATGGGTTCGTGCCCCGGTCTGGGAAGACGCCACGTGCCGCGGAGCGGCTGGGCCCGTGAGCCACGGCCGCTGGGCCTGCGCGTCCGGAGCCTGTGCTCCGCAACGGGAGAGGCCACAACAGTGAGAGGCCCGCGTACCGCAAAAAAAAAAAAAAAAAAAGAAAAAAAAGAAAAGCTAATTGAAACCTCATGGAGAGTGCGCCTGGCTCTGCTCATTTTTTTTGCCCTTATTTGTCCAAAGTATGATTCCTTCACCACAAGCATTTCCTGACAACATTCTTGAGCCAGAGCCCAGTGTCACGGTCCGCCTGTTCGTTTATGGAAACGCTGGACTGTCACTTGGGTAACTGATTTCAGGAGCCCTTGTTCTTTCTGAGTGGCTGCGTTGTCCACGCATCAAAGGCAAACGAGGACATTTTTTTCCCAGAGCAGCTGGGTGGAATTTGTTGCCCTTTCTCCCAAAGACTGAGGTTCTGCGTGTCTTCTCAATTTCATATGATGAAAAGAGTTTTCCTACGAGTTCCTTGCTTGTTCTTTGTGGTTTAGTTCTGCCTCCCCAACTTGGAAGTGTCCCTGAACCTCTCTGAGCCTCTGTTTTCATCTGAGGAAAATGCAGGGGAATGAGCCTCCATCAACAAGAACTGTTGGGAAGATAATGCGGTCTTTCCATACCTTGTTGGCTCGCTGGAAGGAGAGCACTTGATCCACAGTAACAACAGGGGTCACAAGCTGGTGGCCAGCAGGCCGTGTTTTGGCTGCCCTGTGGTGGGTTGATGACAGGTTTAAAAAATATCAGTTTACTGTTCCTTAGAAGTCAGGAGATTTCACAGGGAAATCTGCATTTTTGGCTTCTCCTGGAACATCAGGGGCTCTCTCAGCCCTGGACCTCATTCCTGCCTGGCCAGTTTTGGCTGGAGCGGGAAGAGCCCCCTTGGGCGGGGGGAGCGGGGAGAGGCAGGGCCTGTGCTGTGGTCCGCCCTGCCCACCTGCACTTGGCTATCCTGTGTGCTCAAGGCCCCTGTAGGCATCTGAGCTGCAGAACAGATACTGAGTCCGCACTTTGTTGTCTCAGCTGGAGAAAGGAGCGGAGCATAGTGTCCAGCGGGCACTGTCAAGGTGACAGGATTTACCACACCCGTGAAGGCCTCGTGTCCTTCCTCGGATCCAGGGTCTGACTCCAGGCCACACATTTGCTTTGTGTTTGCCCAGATTGGGGATTAACCTCTTGCTGTACTCAGGAAGCCATAGCAGCGTGGAAGTGCCACGCAGAAGGCCCTGGAGGGACGAGACGGGACCTTTAACCAAAGGCCCAGGAACCGTGGACTGAGGAGTAGTTGCAAAGCGGAACGTGGAAATGGCCTCGTTGTCAACTGTCCTGGTGATGGCAGCAAAGAACACTAGTGCGCTAGAACGCCTGAGCACGCTTGGCGGGGCTGGACTCGCGGGCGGCGGGCCGACTTGTGACCAGACGTGAAAAGGTGCCTTGGCTGCTCTTGGCCTCCATTGGCCTCTGCTGCTGATCCAGGGCCCGGGGTCTGAGGAGGATTTGGGAAGACATAGTGGTCTTAGGAGTGGAAGCCTGGGGCTTCCCTGGTGGCGCAGTGGTTGAGGGTCCGCCTGCCGATGCAGGGGACACGGGTTCGTGCCCCGGTCCGGGAAGATCCCACATGCCGCGGAGCGGCTGGGCCCGTGAGCCATGGCCGCTGAGCCTGCGCGTCCGGAGCCTGTGCTCCGCAACGGGAGAGGCCACAACAGTGAGAGGTCCGTGTACCACAAAAACCAAAAAAAAAGGAGTGGAAGCCTGGCTCTTTTCCCAAACTGAGGGAAAGCAGGGGCAGAGAATGACTGATTCCTGTGTGAACCTCCTAACTTCCCTGGGCACTGGCGTTTCCTCACCTGCAGTGCGCAGCAGGAGACTTGGGGCCCCCTTCCCGGGGTGACCCTGCTTGTCGGGAAGGCCAGGACTCCTCTGTCTGGCTGGCTTCATGTTTTCTCTTGAGATGTACTTGGTCTTCACTTCATCCCTGCTTCCCCTTCTGGTACCTCCTCCTCCCCTTCCCAGGCCCCAGCCCTCTTTCCTCTTCCCAGTAGCATTTGCATTTCAGCGGAGGAATTTCGAGAAGCGGCCCTGCAGACCAGGGCCAGGAGTGGAGACCGGAGAAGACTCTGAGAAGCGGCAGGGCCCGCCTTGTCCCCGCCCACGAGGCACGATCTCGCCCTGTGCCTGGCTCTGGTCAGCAGCTGGGACGTGTCTCCGAATCTCATGAATGCCAGTGCCGTCTCCCCCAGTTAGACTGAACTGCTTGAGGGCAGGGTCTGGCTGGTCACCATTTTATCTCTGATCGCTGTGTTAGCCACTAAACACTTGTTTGGGGTTATGGATGGAATTTTCTATGGTGGTGCCAGTGAGTGCCTGGGGGTCACCCTTGGGAGTCAGGTGTCGCAGCCTGTGGCAGTGAGCCATCTGCTTCCTTAGAAACAGCTCTGTTATTTGGGAGCCTGGAAAAAAAAAAAAGCCTTGTTGAAAAAGGGAATAGATATTTTCACACCAGAAGCCTTTCCCCTGTCACTGGGATGTGCTCATTTGGACCCATTTTATCCAGGTGTGGGGTAGGCCTCTTGCGATATTCTTGACAAAGGGATTTTTGAGGTACTTTAGAAACATGCTTTGAGGACCCAGGGGCAGTGGACTTCCCTGGCGGTCCAGTGGTTAAGACTCCGTGCTTCCTTTGCAGGGGGCACCGGTTCAGTCCTTCCTTCGGTGTGGCCAAAAAGTTAAAAATGAATAAGTAAATAAAATAAAGGAGCCCAAACCAGTGAGTCTGGGGTGTGCTTGTCTGCAACCAGCGGGGCCTGGTCGGCCCTTTGCTGGTAGCTGGGCAGGTGGGGCCGCAACCCTCTCTGTGGTCCCGCTCTCCCCGGAGGTGGTGGGAGCCAAGAGACACCCCAGCTCTCCTCCCCGCTCCCCCCACCGCAGGCTGGATCCTCATTGACCGGTGTGGGAAGCACTTTGGTACCATACTCAACTACCTTCGGGACGGGGCGGTCCCCTTGCCTGAGAGCCGCCGGGAGATCGAGGAGCTGCTGGCAGAAGCCAAGTACTACCTGGTCCAGGGCCTGGTGGAAGAGTGCCAGGCAGCCCTGCAAGTAGGTATCACCCTTTCTCCCCGTGTGGGCGGGGGGAGCCCCAGGCTCCTCTGCCTTTCTCATTGTCCCCCTCCCTCATTGAGCTGTTGTGAGAGTTAATGAGTTGACCCCGGAGCTGCTCCCCTCTGGCCTCTGCGACCCCTGAGAGGCTTCCCTGTGATGCTGAGGCCGCCTGACTGCTCTCTGGCTTATTGCAGCCCCCATGGTGTTGGGTCCTCTCCCTGTGTTCATTGTAACCCTTCAGTACCAAGCCATGGGGTGTAAAACCTGAGCCTTTTCCTGGACTCATTGGGAGACTTATTCTCATCCCACAAGTCATTGTTGAGAGCCCAGCATAATCTCTACAGACAGACACCCCTCCTCAGCTGGAGCTGGGGCAGGACTGCTGGGGTCAAGTCTAGGGACAGTAAAATCCCTACGAAACCAGAACGCTTCGAGATGCAGCCAGCAGCCAGTTATTTCAAGGCAAGTTAAGACATGGCAGAGAATCAGAAGAACCCCTTTGCGTTGTCCTAGGAATTCGGTCTGTAAACATGAGGCTCTTGGGTGGCTCTCCACTGGGCCAGTACCCACAGTGCCAGGCTGCCTGAGGAGCTGTTATTTGCACACACCACCCCTGCCGCTACTGCGAGTCTGTGAACTCCCTGTAAATCTAACTGAATGTTGTAGCTTTTACTGTTATTTTTTATTTCATTTGTATGTTTATTAAAGTAATGCATGTAAAGCGTTTACCAAGTCAAGTTAGTATTGTAAGCTAGGTTGATGTCAAAAACACTACCATATGCCTTGCACCCACTCCAACCCCTGCAGCAGCTTCTTTTAATTCTTGCAGCAGTTCTTTACCCACCTACTTTTTACACTGTTTATTGATTTTTCAGTTTACCACATTATCTACTGACGTTTCTGTAGAAAATTAAAATTTAGCGCATGCACCACCCCCAGCCACTACCAAACTTGCATGCACATATTCCTCCCCCAGGTATAGTTTATCATAGTTTTGATTAAATCTGTACTCAGAGTTTACGTTGAGTCGTGTAAATATTGTTAACAGTTGAGCCACAGAGTATACAGTGATTATTTCCTTTCTCGTGTAACTTTTCAGTTTGCCAGAATTAGTGATTGCTTCATTGTCTTTTGTTTGCTTGGTTTTCTAAGCACACATCCCTAATTCAGCCCTAAATTCTCAGAAACTTCAGTCTCCTTTTGGTATGTTCAGATACATCAGGGAATCTCTGTTTCATCTTTGCCTTAGAGACATGCCCTCTGGGTTCCTTTTTGTGGTTTCTGTTAGTCTGAGATTAAACCTCTGGGACTGACCTCCAAGTTTCTGTCGCCCTTATCCTTCTATTTTCTCAGAGCGTTTTTTCAGTTTTATCTTTTCAACGCTTCTATTGAATTTTTCATTTCTGCTATCGTATTTCTAACTCCTGAGAGCCTTTTCTTGTTCTCCAAGTGCTCTTCTTTATATAGCACGCTGATCTTGTTTCATGGGATGCGATATCTGCTCTCATCTGTCTGATGATACTATTTGAAGTTTTCTTTCTGCTGCCTTCATTGTGTAACTCCTTCTCTTACTTTTTCTCTTTGTTTTGGTTTCAGTCTCATATTTGAGAGGCTTTCCAGGTATAATCTGATGGTCCTTGGTCTGTTGAAATTCAAGAGTAAAGGCTCTGAAACACTGTATGTATTGTTGTCCGGCGGGCTTCAGCGGCAGATGATAAGGCTGGCTTTTTCAGTGGGAACTCTCAGTGTCAGAATCTGTAAGCCTTTTTTTTTTTTTTTTGGACGGGTGGTTCCCTGTAGAGGAATCCTCCACTCTCTTGCCTGGTGGGTATAAGCCTGACTGGCTGCCTTCTGAGATCTGAGTAGGAGAAGGGGTTGGGGTGGGGGTAGGGCTCACCATTTAGTGTGCAGCTCGTTCACTTAATCCCCCCTTTTTGGAAAAGCAACTCAGCCCTGTCCTCTCCTGTACAAACTGCTCCAGGAAAGTGGACTTTTCTCCTGCCCGGCTTGGGTAGGGGATCCATCTGGAGGTCTCACCAGTGCTTCTGCCGACTAGCAAGTGACCCTCTGCTCTTGCCCTGAGCCTACCAGCCTTCAAAGCTGTGGATTCTTTCCCATCTGCCAACTTAGGTTTCAGCGTTCTCCTTCTCCTTGGTTATCACTCATTTGAGACCTTTCCAGACGTGAATTTTTGACATCTTTTGTCTGCTGACCTCACTTTTCCCATTCTTTCTCTCCTTATGGGCTTATAATTCCTCTGCAGTCATTGCAGTGGGGTTTTGGGAGCTTTGATGCAATCATATTTCATCTGCCATGTTTAGGGTTTAGTTTTGAGTGGCTTCCTGGGCTGTGAAATGTGTCATCGTTGTTAGTATTTATATGCCAAGCACCCTGGCATAGAACAGTCCTGGCCGAAGAGCGGGTTCACTGGAGAACTCCACTCCTGGTCATCCCCCATCCTACTTCACTGGTGCTGAGAATCCTCCTCTCTCCCCAGCCGTGGCTGCCCCATCTCCCCTCGCCAGAGTCCGTCTTTGCCCAGCAGGCCAGCTTAAACAGTTCAGTGCTGGGCAGGCCTCCCAGGCTGAAAGCATGTTTTGTTCCAGCAGAACAAAGATACTTATGAGCCTTTCTGCAAAGTTCCTGTCATCACCTCATCCAAGGAAGAACAGAAACTTATAGCGACTTCAAATAAGGTATGGTGGAGGCAACCTTGCGGCATTTCTTTTGCTACCAAAAGTGGTGGAGGTTCTTCTGAGTAAGTTTTGGAATAAAAATGTGCGAAATTGCCTGGGCAAGGCCTGAGAAGGGGTCAGGAATGGGAGTGTACAGCTCATCTTGTGTTTCTCCTGGTGCTGGCTCACGCAGTCTCCCTCTCCAGCCCCCCCCCCCCCCCCCCCCCCAGCCAGCAGGCTGCACTTACCTGCCCCTTCAGGCGGATGGCAGGGCTCCAGCGCTGTGGGAAGCCGGTGGTCCTTCGCACCTGCACCCCAAGTGACTCTCTTCTTCCTTTTTTTTTTTTTTTTTTTTTTTGAAACAACCCACAGCCAGCTGTGAAGTTGCTCTACAACAGAAGTAACAACAAATACTCGTATACCAGGTAAGGTGTTGGCCAGAAAAGACATCTGCACTCACACCAGCCAGGCCCAGCTCCCCTCGTTCCCTTCAGATGAGGGTGGCCTTTTTGCACCTCTAGAATGCCCAGGTGGATCGATAGATATGAAATCTAATTCACACATGCCATAAAATTCACCATTTAAAAATACACAATTCAGTGTTTTTTAGTATATTCAGAGTTGTGCATCCATCACCACTTACCTAATTCGAGACCATTTTCATCACCTCAGAAGGAAACCTGTACCTGTTAGCAGTCACTCCCCATGTCCCCCCACCCTCTTATCTCTCTCAGCCCTAGGCAACCACTATTTTGCTTTCTGTTTCTATGCATTTGCCTACACCAGACATTTCATATATATATATATAGAATCTTACAATATGTTGCTTTTTGTGTCTGGCTTCTTTCACTTAGCGTAACGTTTTCAAAGTTCATCCACGTTGAAGCACACATCAGTACTTCATTCATTTCATGGCTGAAGAATATTCCATTGTTCAGACAGACTACATTTTGTTCGTCCATTCATCAGTTGATGGACACTTAGGGTGGTTGCCACCTTCTGGCCGTTAGGAATAGTGCTGCTGTGGACATGCATGTACACATACACGTTTTCATTTCTCTTGGGTGGATACCTAGGAGTGCAATTGCTGGGTCATATGGTAACTCTAGGTTTAATCACTTGAGGACCTGCCGAACTGTTCTCCAAAGTGACTACGCCATTTTATGTTCCCACTAGCAATATATACGGGTTTCTAGAATGCCTTCTGGCTCTTGGGAACATGTGGCTCTAAATCAGGAACTTATGGGTTGTAGGGGCATTAGATGAAGTTACTCAAGACCCATAAATGGACCCAGGATAAAAAGTCTCCCTCGGGCAGGTCACTCAGCCTCATGTGGCTCCGTGGGGCTCTCCTCCATGTCCCGCACCTGCTGCCTCTGCCTGCAGACCCCGTGGTTTCAGCATTTCAGTCCTGGCTGTTGCACAGCAGGGCGTCCGCCCTAGCACGCTGGTGAGGAGCGCAGACTTAGAGGCCAGAGCTGTCTTTTTGAGGCTCAGCTCTGCCATTTATTAGTTTTTGGCCTCAGGCAGTCCCCTAATTTCTCTGACCCTTGCTTTCCTTTGAGCTTTGGGGACTGTAGTGCCTTCTTCACGGGCTAACTGTGAGGTCGAAAAGGGATGGTGGAGGTAATGGGCCCGGTGTGTGGAAACACAACCCCACTAGTTAGTGGTGGCTGTTAACACCAGCTTGTAATCAGTCACCTTATCAAATGCTGTTTTGCAGCAATTCTGACGACAATATGTTGAAGAACATCGAACTGTTTGATAAGCTGTCCCTGCGCTTTAATGGAAGGGTCCTGTTCATAAAGGATGTCATTGGGGACGAAATCTGCTGCTGGTCCTTCTACGGCCAGGGCCGCAAGATCGCTGAAGTCTGCTGTACCTCTATCGTCTACGCCACCGAGAAGAAACAGACCAAGGTAAGGGCCTCCAGAGGACGGTTCTGAGTGGCTGGTCTGAAATCTGTATTTGAAAAACTTCCCTTTCTCCTTGAGCAAGATACACTTCAAGAGGGAAAGGCTCTAAAAGTGCTTTCCTTGACTCATGACTGCTCATTGTTCAAATATTCATTCTCTTTTGGGCCCTGGAAAGATCCAAATGTAGGCTTGGAAAAACAGAATGGCGTTTCCTTTCTGACACCCAGTAAGTATAGACAGGCCTACTGCTCCTGGGTTCCTTTTCCGTAAAGGTTGATTCAGACGGGTCCTCATACCCGTGTGTACCCCGCTGCCTGCATTTTCTCCTGTCATCAACGATCTGACCCCACCTGTGCCAGCTCCTTGCCGTCTTCCGCTCGATGCTCTTTCCCACTGCACTGGCCCCATCCATCTCACTCATCAGGAGCAGTGCTACCTTCAAGGTCTTGACCTTGGCCTTCTAGTCGTGAGCTACTACTTCCTTGTCATCTGTCCTCTTACCCACTGACTTGTGCAGCCCACCACCCTCACGGGACCCTCTCAGCACTCCTCATGAATCTGGGTGGCTTCTTCCCAGCATATGACTCCCTGACTGATCTGGACTCTGGACCCATTTTTATGTCATCCTCTGCAAACCAGTGGACCTGACCTCTCCCTTGGCTTCTGTCCCTGTGCTGTTTTGCAAAGCTAGATCATGCTGTAGAGTGTGGTTAGAGATCTGGTCCACTGTTAATTGATATTCACTCCCTTTAGGTTTCTGCTTGCCTACCCTCCTCCTTAGGCTATGTGACTGGGTGTATTTTTGTTTTCCTCGCTTTTTTTTTTTTTCTTTTTATTGAAGTATAGTTGATTTATAATGTGTTAATTGCTGTACAGCAGAGTGACTCAGTTATACATATATACATTCTTTTTCACTTTCTTTTCCATTACGGTTTATCACAGGATATTAAATATAGTTCCCTGTGCTATACAGTAGGACCTTGTTGTTTATCCATCCTATATATACCAGTTTGCATCTGCTAATCCCAAACTCCCAATCCGTCCCTCTCCCATCCCCCTCCCCCTTGGCAACCACCAGTCTATTCTCTGTGTCCATGATTCTGTTTCTGTTTCATAGATAGGTTCATTTGTGTCATAATTTGGATTCCACATATAAGTGATATCATATGGTATTTGTCTTTCTCCTTCTGACCTACTTCACTTAGTATGATAATCTCGTTGCATACATGTTGCTGCAAATGGCATTATTTCTTTTTTATGGCTGAATAGTAGTCTGTTGTATATATGTACCACATCTTCTTCATCCATTCATCTGTTGATGGACATTTAGGTTGTTTCCATGTCATGGCTATTGTGAATAGTGCTGCTGTGAACGTAGGGGGTGCATGTATCTTTTTTTGAATTATAGTTTTGTCTGGGTATATGCCTGGGGATTGCAGGATCATATGGTAATTCTGTTTTTAGTTTTCTGAGGAAAACCTCTACACTGTTTTCCACAGTGGCTGCACCAACTTACATTCCTACCAACAGTGTAGGAGGGTTCCCTTTTTTCCACACCCTCTCCAGCATTTTGTTATTTCTAGACCTTTTTTTTTGAAGGTATTTTATTTAATTTTTTTGTGTTTAATTTTTAAATTTTTATTTTATATTGGCGTATAGTTGATTAACAAGGTTGTGTAGACTTTTTAATGGTGACCATTCTGACTGGTGTGAGTGTATTTCATTGCAGTTTTGATTTGCATTTCTCTAATATTTAGTGATGTTGAGTATCTTTTCATATGCCTATTGGCCATCGGTATTTCTTCTTTGGAGAAATGTCTCTTTAGGTTTTCTGCCCATTTTGCGATTGGTATTGGTATGTTTGTTTTTTTGTTGTTGAGTTGTATGAGCTGTTTGTATATTTTGGAAATTAAGCCCTTGTTGGTCGCATTATTTGCAAATACTTTCTCCCATCCTGTAGGTTGTCTTTTCGTTTTGTTTATGGTTTCCTTTACTGTGCAAAAGCTTGTAAGTTTGATTAGGTCCCATTTTTTAATTTTTGTTTTTATTTCTATTGCCTTGGGAGACTGACCTAAGAAAACATTGATATGGTTTATGTCAGAGAATGTTTTGCCTGTGATCTTTTCTAGGAGGTTTATGGTGTCATATCTTACGTTTAAGTCTTTAAGCCACTTTGAGTTTATTTTTGTGTGTGGTGAGAGGGTGTGTTCTAACTTCATTGATTATCATGTGGCTGTCCAATTTTCCCAACACCACTTGCTGAAGAGACTTTTTCCCATTGTATATTCTTGCCTCCTTTGTTGAAGATCAATTGAATGTAGGTGTGTGGGTTTATTTCTGGGCTCTCTATACTGTTCCGTCGATCCATATGTCTATTTCTGTGCCAATACCACACTGTTTTGATTACTGTAGCTTTGTAGTATTATTTGAAGTCTGAGATGGTTATGCCCCCTGCTTTGTTCTTTTTCTTCAGGATTGCTTTGGCAATTCTGGGTCTTTTTTGGTTCCATGTGAATTTTAGGACTATTTGCTCTAGTTGTGTGAAAAATGTCATGGGTGATTTGATAGGGATCATGTTAAATCTGTAGATTGCTTTAGGTAATATTGCCATTTTAACAATATTCTTCCAACCCAGGAGCATGGGATATCTTTCCATTTCTTTGAATCATCTTCAGTTTCCTTTATTAACGTTTTATAGTTCTCAGCATATAAGTCTGTCACCTCCTTGGTGAGGTTTATTCCTAAGTATTTTATTTGGGGTGTTGTGATTTTAAAAGGTATTGATTTTTTTACATTCCCTTTCTGATACTTCATTGTTGGTGTGAAGAAATGCAACCAATTTCTATATGTTAATCTTGTGTCCTGCTACCTTCCTGAATTCATTTACCAGTTCTAGTAGTTTTTGTGTGGAGTCCTTAGGGTTTTTCTGTATGTAGTATTATATCATCTAACTATAATGACAGTTTTACCTCTTCCCTTCCAATTTGGATACCTTTTTTTTTTTTTTCTTGTTACTGTGGCTAGGACTTCCAACACTATGTTGAATAGAAGTGGTGACAGCGGGCATCCTTGTCTTGTTCTAGATTTTAGCAGGAAGGCTTTCAGCTTTTCACCATTGAGTATTATATTGGCTGTGGGTTTGTCATAAATAGCTTTTACTATTTAGAGATATGTCCCCTCTATACCCACTTTGGTAAGAGTTTTTATCATGAATGGATGTTGCATTTTTGTTAAATGCCTTTTCTGCATCTATTGAGATGATCATGTGGTTTTTGTCTTTTCCTTTGTTTATGTGGTGTATCACGTTGATTTGCATATGTTGAACCATCCTTATGAATTTGGGATGAATCCCACTTGGTTGTGATGTATGATCTTTTTTATGTGTTGTTGGATTTGATTTGCTAATATTTTGTTGAGAATTTTTGCACCTGTACCATCAAAGATATTGGCCTGTAATTTTCTTCTTTGGTGGTGTCTTTGGTTTTGGTATCAGTGATGGTGGCTTCACAGAATGTCCTTGGGAATGTTCCCTCCTCTTCAGTTTTTTGGAAGAGTTTGAGAAGGATAGGTATAAGTTCTTGTTTGTATGTTTGGTAGAATTTGCCTGTGAAGCTGTCTGGTTCTGGACTGTTGTTTGTAGGGACTTTTAAAATTATAGATTCTATTTCAGTTCTGTTGATTGGTCTGTTCAAATTATCTGTTTCTTCTTGATTCAATTTTGGTGGGCTGTATGTTTCTAGACACTCGTCCATTTCTTCTAGGTTGTTGAATTTGTTGGCATATAATTGTCCATAGTATTCCCTTATGGTTTTTTGTATTCCTGTGGTATCAGTTGTTATGTCTCCTTTTTCATTTCTAATTTGTTTACTTGAGTTCTCTCTCTTTTCTTCTCTGTGAGCTTGGCCAGAGGTTTATCAATCTTGTTTATCCTTTCAAAGAACCAGCTCTTGGTTTTATTGATTTTTCTTTATGTTGTTTTTTAAATCTCTATTTCCCCTCTGATCTTTATTATTTCCTTCCTTCCTTCTGGTGACTAGGTTTTGTTTTTTCTTCTTTTTCTAATTCTTTTAAGTGGGAGGTTAGGTTGTTTGAGATTTTTCCTGTTTTTTTGAGGAAGACCTGTATCTCTATGAAGTCCCCTGTAAGAACTGCTTTTGCTGCATCCCATAGATTTTGTATGGTTGTGTTTTCATTGTCACTTGTCTCAAGGTATTTTTTAATTTCCTCTTTGATTTCATCATTGACCCATTGGTTTTTTAGTAGCATGTTGTTTAGTCTCCATGTAATTTTTTTTTCTCATTTCTTTTTCTGTGGCTAATTTCTAGTTTAATGCTGTTGTGTCAGAAAAGATGCTTGAGATAATTTCTGTACTCCTAAATTTGTTGAGGCTTGTTTTGTGCCCTAGTGTGTGGGTCAATCCTAGAGAATGTTCCATGTGCACTTGAAGAGAATGTGTGTTCTGGTTTTTTTGGATGTAATGTCATGAAAATATCAATTAAGTCTAACTGTTCTATTGTATCATTTAGTATTTCTGTTGCCTTATTGAGTCTCTGTCTGGAAGATCTGTCCATTGATGTGAGTGGGGTGTTAAAAAGTCTCCTACTGGGGCTTCCCTGGTGGCGCAGTGGTTGAGAATCCGCCTGCTGATGCAGGGGACGCGGGTTCGTGCCCCGGTCCGGGAAGATCCCACATGCTGCGGAGAGGCTGGGCCCGTGAGCCATGGCCACTGGGCCTGCGCGTCCGGAGCCTGTGCTCCGCAACGGGAGAGGCCACAACAGTGAGAGGCCCGCGTACAGCAAAAAAATTAAAAAAAAAATAAAAAAATAAAATAAAATAAAAAATAAAAAAAAAAAAAGTCTCCTACTGTTGGGTTGGCCAAAAAGTTCGTTTAGGTTTTCCCAAAAGATGTTACAGAAAAACCCGAACGAACTTTTTGGCCAACCCAATATTGTATTCCTGTCAATTTTCTCCCTTTATGTCTGTTAGTATTTGTTTTATGTATTTGGGTGCTCTTATATTAGGTACGTGTATGTTGATGAGTATAAAATCCTTTTCTTGTATTGATCCTTTTATCATTATATAGTGTCCTTCTTTATCTTTCTTTACGGGCTTTGGTTTAAAGTGTGTTTTGTCTGATACTAGTATTGCGACTCCCACTTTCTTGTCACTTCTGTTTGCATGAAATATCTTTTTCCATCTCTTCACTTTCAGTCTGTGTGTGTCCTTTGCCCTGAAGTGGGTCTCTTGTAGGCAGCGTATTGTAGGCTCTTGTTCTTTTAATCCAATCTGCCACTCTGTGTCTTTTGACTGGAGCATTTAGTCCATTGACATTTAGGGTAATTATTGATGGATATGTATTTATTGCCATTTTAAACCTTGTTTTCCTGTTGTTCTATATTCTTTGTCCCTTTTTCTTTTTGTTTTTCCTTTTGTGGCTTGATGATATTCTTTTGCATTATACTTAGGTTCTTTTCAGTTTTTGTGGATCTGTTGAATGTTTTTTGATTTGTGGTTACCCTGTTTTTCAAGTATGTTCAGCCCTTCCTATATATATTTGTTTTAGACTGGTGGTCGTATAGGCTCAAACACATTCTAGGGGGGAAAAAACCCCTACATTTTCTTACTCTCCTTCCCAACATTTTATGATTTTGACGTCCTCTTTTACATCTTCATGTTCATCCTTTTGCTGTTCATTGTGGTTATCATCACTTTCACAGAAAATTTTTCGATTTTTCTTTTTTTTAAAACTGTAGTGGCTTTTTTTTTTTTTTGGCTGTGTTGGGTCTTTGTTGCTGCTCACGGGCTTTCTCTAGCTGCGGTGATTGGGGGTTACTCTTCGCTGTGGTGTGCAGGCTTCTCATTGTGGTGGCTTCTCTTGTTGTGGAGCATGGGCTCTAGGCATGGGGGCATCAGTAGTTGTGGCATGAGGGCTCAGTAGTTGTGGCTCACAAGTTCTAGATTGCAGGCTCAGTATTTGTGGCGCACGGGCTTAGTTCTCCGTGGCATGTGGGATCTTCCCAGGGCAGTGCTCGAACCCGTGTCCCCTGCGTTGGGAGGCGGATTCTCAACCACTGTGCCACCAGGGAAGCCCTGTACTGGCTTTTTTTTTTTTTTTTTTTTTGCGGTACGCGGGCCTCTCACTGCTGTGGCCCCTCCCGTTGCGGAGCACAGGCTCCGGACGCGCAGGCCCAGCGGCCATGGCTCACGGGTCCAGCCGCTCCGCGGCATGTGGGATCCTCCCGGACCGGGGCACGAACCCGTGTCCCCTGCATTGGCAGGCGGGCTCCCAACCACTGCACCACCAGGGAAGCCCTGTACTGGCTTTTTTAAGTGATTTATTTTCCAATTGTGATTTTCTCATTCCTATAGATTTTTACTTCTTTTCTATTTAGCGAAGACCTTTCAATATTTCCTTTAGGACAGGCTTAGTATTGCTATGTTCTTTTATTTTTTCTTGTCTGAGAAATTCTTTCTCTCTCCTTCTATTCTAAGTGATAGTCTTACTGGGTAGAATATCTTAGGTTGCAGATTTTTTCCCTTTTAGGACTTTGGATATATCTTGCCACTCCCTTCTGGCCTGCAACGTTTCTGTAGAGAAATCAGCTGATAGTCTTATGGGGGGGGTTCCCTTGTAATTGACTCTGTTTTCCTCTTGCTGCCTTTAGAATCCTCTCTTTAACTTTTGCCATTTGTATTATAATACATCTTGGTGTATGTCTTTTTGGGTTTATCTTGTTTGGGACCCTTGAGCTTCTGGTACCTGGGTATGTTTCTTTCTTTAGATTTGGGAGGTTTTCAGCCATAATTTCTTCAAATACATTTTCGATCCCTTTTATTCTTTCTTTCCCTTCTGGAGTCCCTATTCTGCATAGGTTGGCACACTTTATATTATCCCACAAGTCTTTTAGATTGCTTTCGGTTTTTTTCATTTGGCTTTCTATCTGCTGTCCTGATTGGGTGATTTCCATTATTTTATCTTCCAGATCACTTATTCATTTGCATTATTCATTCTGCTATTCATTGCCTTTAGCTCAGCTTTCGTCTTTGCAAATGAGTTTTTAAATTTTTTTTTGGTTCCTCTTTATAGTTTCTAGTTCCTTTTTACAGTACTCTGCGTTTCTTTCAATAGGCTTTCTTAATTCCTTTGGTATTTTCATTATCTTCTTTTTGAAATCAGTGCCTATTAGACTGAAGGGGTCTGTTTCACTCTTTGTTCCTTCAGGGGTCCTTTAACTGGGAGTAGTTCTTCTGCTTCTTCATTTTACATATTCCTCTTTGTGAGTTTAGGAGAAACAATTGTCTACTGTGGTCTTGGAGGGCTGTTTATATATGGGGTCATCCCTGTGTAGCTTTTGTGAATTTAATATATTTGGTGCGAGGGCAGTTTTTAGTATGGATGCCCGTGGCCTTTTTCTTCAGCGTGTGCTAGTCATTATTCCCTTGATGGGGCTGTGCAGATGCAGTGGCTGATGCCCAGTCCTGGGTTCTTGGTGGCGGCAGGCAGCTCAGGCACACCCCAGAACACACGATGGGCATGATGGCATCTCACAGCCACTCCTGGAGTTTGGGCGGGCAGTGGTGGGGGCCCTGCAACCCCTCCTGGGGTCCAGGAGGGAGGTGATGGTAGCCTGAAACCACTCCTGGTGTTGGCGGCGGGGGCGGGGGGGCGCTGCGACTGCTCCCGGAGCCTATGCAGGTAGTGTCCTGCCCTCTGCAAGCGCACGCACAGAGAAAAAGGCTACAATGCAGATCCCACCCCTCCCCTCGTGCACCCCCCAAACGATGGCAACTGGCCTCTAAGGTGGCCCAGGCTTCCCCTGCATACACCCCCAGCCGTGGTCACACTGGATTCCAGCCCCCTGGGTCCGTCTGCACAACATGCCAACCCCAGTTCTCTCCCCAGTTCTGATCTCTGAAGCCCGAGTTCCAGCACCCAGCCCCCGCCAGCACTGGCAGACTCGTGTGTCAGGCTGGGGAGTGCAGGGCGGCAGCACTGACTGACTGACTGTGCAGTCCTCCATCTGCTTTGTCTGACGCAAACCGGCTGCTGTTTTCTGCTCTGAGGCTCAAGCTCTCCTTCTGTCCTGGCCCATCTCCCCACCGGTGAGGGGGCTTCCCAGGGTGCAGGAACCTTTCCTCTTTTTCACAGCTCCTTCCCAGTGACACAGGTACTGTCCCGATTCCTTTCTCACTTTTTCTTTTTCTTTTCTTTTCCTTTTTCTTTTTTCTTTCTTCCTACCCGGTTTCGTGGAGATTTTCTTGCCCTTTCAGCAGTCTGAGGTCTTCTGCCAGTGTTCAGTAGATATTCTGTGAGAATCATTCCACATGTAGATATATCTATTTTTTTTTTTAAGAAGATGTTGGGGATAGGAGTTTATTAATTTTATTTGTTTATTTTTCCTGTGTTGGGTCTGCGTTTCTGTGCGTGGGCTTTCTCTAGCTGTGGCAAGTGGGGACCACTCTTCATCGTGGTGCACGGGCCTCTCACTATCGCGGCCTCTCTTGTTGCGGAGCACAGGCTCCAGACGCGCAGGCTCAGTAGTTGTGGCTCACGGGCCTAGTTGCTCCGCGGCACGTGGGATCTTCCCAGACCAGGGCTCGAACCCGTGTCCCCTGCATTGGCAGGCAGATTCTCAACCACTGCACCACCAGGGAAGCCCCTAGATATATCTTTGCTGTATTTGTGGGAGAAGGTAAGGTTCATGTCCTACTATTCTACCATCTTGATTTTGCTTTTTTTTTCTTTTTAAATCATCCCATACACTGTGTCATTTCCTTTTCACTCTATCTGGGGAAATCTGATGACCAGGAACACATGCAGCAGGTCATGCCTCTAGTCACCTTCATACAGATCTGTAGGTCACCTGCTCAGGTTATTATCCTCACTGCAGTCCCAGGAGCCCACAGCTCTGTGTGATGCTAGAGCAGCCTCAAAAGCAAAATGCAAATGAGAGAAAATCAGACCACAAAGTAGAAACCAGAGTTCAAAATCTTTCTTTAACTTCTTTTTTTAAAAAGGTACATGTGTTTTTTTGTTTGTTTATTTTTGGCTGCATTGAGTCTTTGTTGCTGCGTTCAGGCTTTCTTTAGTTGCAGCAAGCAGGGGCTATTCTTTGTTGTGGTGTGCGGGCTTCTCATTGTCGTGGCTTCTCTTGTTGTGGAGCACGGGCTCTAGGCATGCGGGCTTCAGTAGTTGTGGTATGTGGGCTCAGTAGTTGTGGCTCATGGGCTTAGTTGCTCCATGGCATGTGGGATCTTCCCGGACCAGGGATTGAACCCGTGTCCCCTGCATTGGCAGGTGGATTCTCAACCACTGTGCCACCAGGGAAGCCCTTTTTTTTTTTTTTTTTTCCCCACTTCTTAGAACATTTGATTCATTAGTATTTAGAATGTATCCTAAAAGGTATGTATTGTTGTAAGGTAGCCAGGAAGGGAAAAACACTGAGTTTCTTTTTTTTTCCTTTCAAATATAGTGGGGGGACCAGAAGTATTCACTTTTCCTCCTATGTTCACAAGACGTGCCTCTTTTCTTTAGGGCTGTGAATTCCACCTGTAACTAGACTCTCCATTTTGTCATAGTTTGGTTTTTTATATACATGGATTGCCTCTGCCTTGGATATTCAAAAGCTAATCATCACATTGATTAAACTTTAAAATAGTGACTTTACGTTTTTAGAGCTTAACAGCAAGCAAAGGCCCTGAGAGGCCTCGTGGTCGGACCCCAGCTGTGTGTAGATTCGTGGACGGGTTCCAGAGTGAGTCTGTGCTCACGTTTGTGCCGCTGGCTAGTGGTGGAGCCGGGATGGAGGCCAGAGCCCCTCTCCTGGCTCCCTTAACTCTGCCTCTTGTCCCTCGGGGCTCCTTCCTTTCTCCAGGGAGTTGGCGTTCGGATGGCTGCCCCTTCAGGGACAGTTTCCTCTCCTTCCATCCCACACTTCCGGGAGCTTTGCTTTGGAGCTGACACTCATGGTTCGTTGTCTCCCATAACTGCACAGATGTTCCCCTTGGCTTTTTGCATAATCGGTATCTTCCCCAGCAGAACGTTTCAAGCGCTTTGCCAGTTCTTACTGATTGCCTGGGACCCACCTCTAGTTCATGGCGCCTGCCCCCGAAGGGCAGTAAGCACATGCAGCGCTTTACTGAGTGGGAGGGATTGTGTCCATTTTATGAGGGTCCCCAGCTGGTCCTTGTTCAGAAAGGACGCGGCTTTAAGGTATGGAATGCTTCGTGTACAAGGCTGCAGCCCTGATTGTTAGAAGCAACACATTGGGAATGATGTAAATGTCCAAAGGAAGGCAAACTGGGGGGCAGAGAGGGCAGGGAGATCTGTTTCACTGTATCCTTTTTGTCTCTTGTGAATTTAGCGCCATATGTAAGTATTGCGTAATGACGATAAAAACTGCTTTAAACATAATAATGAGGGTCTCACGGAGTCTTAGGGGCCTGTTGTAGACAGATGGCCCTGCGCAGAAGTCCTGGGTGGCGGCGGGGCTGGTGGGGGTGGGGGGTTCGGGGTGCTAACGTGCCCTGCCTTGTGTTTTGTGGGGCTACAGGTGGAGTTCCCCGAAGCCCGGATCTATGAGGAGACCCTGAATATTTTGCTGTATGAGGCCCAGGATGGCCGGGGGCCTGACAATGCTCTCCTGGAGGCCACGGGTGGGGCGGCCGGACGCTCCCACCACCTGGACGAGGACGAGGAGCGGGAGCGGGAGCGGATCGAGCGCGTGCGGCGCATCCACATCAAGCGCCCGGACGACCGGGCCCACCTCCACCAGTGAGCCGGGCGGGGGGCCCCCGACGGCACCCCGCCCGCCCCGCTCCTCCCTGCTGTGCACTCAGATTCCCCGAGAGCTCCCGGGCCTCCCACTTCCCTCCGAGTCCGGAGAGACTGCATAAAAAGCCAGATGACGATTTTGGTATTTCTCGACCAGGTGAATGGATTGTCCTTACCCAGGTGAACGCACCCCTGCTATTGAACAAGCTGGGTCCAAGGTCTCTGCTTTCCTGAGAATCCGAGAAGCACTGGAGCCAGGCTTTCCTGGTTCTGGAGGAAGAGGATGAACGGGTGTGGTGTGTATGTGAGAACTTGTCTGCAGTATTTATTTCTGTGGGTGTTGACTGACTCTGAGCTTCTTGGGTCGCCTTCCCTCCAGGGTTCCGTTGGTCAGCTCTGAGACAGGTCCTGTAGTCGGTGGTCACCAGTGGTGTCTGCAAGCTCGGTGTTTCCTAACTCCACCCCAGCACCCTGGCCCCATTCCCGTGCCCGGCACAGGCTCCACGGCTTTGCGAACAGCCCATCCCGCCTTGGGCATCGATCCTAGAGCTTGTTGGTGAAGGAACCACAGCTCGTAGCAGTGGAGATACCACCTGAGGGTTCCTGCCTCTCAGCCGCTGTGTCTGGTGTGGCTCTGGATGCCCAGCTCTGTTGAAGGGGCAGGCCTGTTGCCCCTTTGGCTGATCTGTGGTCTGGTGCTTGTTGGGACCCCGCAGGGTCCGGCCGAGAGCAGAGCTGCCCCTTCCTCTGCCCTTCTTGTTGACCCACTCCATTCCAGGAAGGCTGCCTGGCCTGCTTATGGGCATAGCGCACAAACCCCTGCCCGGTGGGCTCCATTCCTTCCTCCTTGGCCTTATGCCCCGTTGAGCGGGGCTTACTGCCCCCAGCGGATGCCCTGCCCTTTGCTTAGAAGAAATTAAACACGGCCCCAGACTCTGTTCTGGCGTCCAGATAGGACCACTGCTCACACCAGCAGCCTCAGGACAGCTCACCTGCTGTCAGTGCAGCCGTTGCCTGGAGATCCCTCCCTGTCTCTCTGATTCTTACACAGTGTGGAGTGGCCGTTGGTGAGCAGGCGGAGAGGACGTGCAGATCCTTCTGGGTCTGGTCAGTGTGCGTGTTCATGTTTGTTTAAGGGATGTGTGCGACTGTGGATGAGGATGTGTGCCCATGGCGCCTGGGTGGCCCGCGCTGGAGCCCTGCTGTCTGCACGGCGCTCGTGTGGGACGGACGTTCTCGGTTACCTACCTCCCCGTCTCCGCGCCCGTGACGCACAGAGGGAGGGGTGACGAATGTGGGTGGTTGAGACTAGGCTGGTAGAGTAGTTGCAGGGAGATTCGGAGGTGTGTAAGGTATGGATGGGTTTTGTCTGCTATTTAAGGGAAACGTTACCATTTTATACCAAAGGTATTAATATGGGCAGCCTTTGATACAGTGTATTCGAACAAAACGAGTTTATATTTTGAAATGGTTTTTACAGCTTAGACTTTGTACATCCTGCCCTACTTGTGACAGTTGTATGCCTTTATTTTGTATCCAGCAGCAAAGCCTACAATAAAACTTTAAAACAATCATGACCCAACCTAAAAATCATGTATCGGGTAGATGCTTTTTAAACTGTTGTGTGGGAAACTTTCATATTAGGCCATTTGGATTTTATTAAGTGCTGTGGATGGGAGGGGAGGGGGCGTAAATAACGTTTTGTAAATATTTTATACTGTTTGTTTTAAACACCAACCCTGCTGTTTGGGTTGAACTTTTTTAGAAAGTTAAAGTGAATGTCAGTTCTGATGTTTTCTGTAGGAATGGAAAAGCCATCATGTAAGTTCTGTTTTTCAAATGTTTACGTGAAGAGTAGCCAACTGTGTGGAACAGTCTGATTAGTGGGGGCTTCTACACCTTACGACCAAATGTTTCTGGCCGCCTCTCTACGTTCACATTTCCTTCAACTTTGCACTTGTAGTTTGGAGTCTTTGCTTCCCTGGGATATGAACAAGCTCATGAAACATTCCGTGGTGAGTGATACCGTTAGTTGCCTACAGCCATGAGCTGACCACGACAAAGCGTTGGCTGGTCCAGGCTCCGTTATCAAACATATTCTACAAAGAACTGATTTCTTACGTGAGCACTAAGGGTGACAGAATTCAATATTCGTATTTAAGAACCATCCAAGTAAAACAAACACTGGCCTAAGATTTGGTGAAGAGCAAAGTTTTATTACACTGTAATAACTTAACAAGGGAAAAAGCAGAACAGCTTTGGGTCCCTCGTAATGAGGCTTTTTTTCCCAATAGATCATCTGATTGTGGTGATTGGGGGCCTTGCCTCTCCATTGTCCTCCTGCAGTGGCTTAGCGGGGCGGTCGCTGTGCAGGTTCCCTGGCCCTCCCTCTGGAATGTGTGTTCTCTAGGGCTCCACCCAGAGTCACTGTAACACGTGTGTGTCACTAACTTTCTGTCTCTTTGTGCCATGGAAAAAAAACGCTATGAGCTTCAGAAGTAGGCACTGTATGTTGTACAAGCATCTGTGGACAGATGTAAAATAAAAGTTATATAACGCTTCTACTTAAATCTGTTTTTCTGGGTCTTTTCAGAAACGCCCAGCACAGTCCAGCCACTGAACTGAAGTGCAGTTCACAGGAAAGAGAGCAGAGCAGAGATCCCACCTTCTACTTCACCACCTAAAGGTTGCTGCTCAGGGTGGAAAAGATGAGTCATTTTTCCGTAGTGTTTGAACTCAAACACTGGAAGGAAGTCTTGGGTGGAAATGCTGCCGGGCTTGTGAAACAGCAGTCGGCTGCAGTTGCCTCCGAGTGCAGGTCTGGGGTGGGGAGAGCTACACCTCACCATATGGAACCTAAAGCCGTGAAGGAATTTGGGTGTGTTTCTGAGTTTCATTCATTTAAAGCAAAATTCAGACTTTGCAGCTTTACGCTCTCAGACCACGTATAATACTTCATTGTGCCTCGGGCAGCATGACAAAAAGAGAGTCTGTCATCCCCCCGTACTGACATGTTCAAGTGCCCGTCAAGTGTAGGTCCTATTGGGGATCTTTAAAATCACCCCCTTGGGTGACTTGAGGTTGGCTCCCTAAAGGGAACATGTAGGGCGACAGAACACCTGAGGGTTTGGCCTTTGGCATAAAATGCCCCTCCGCTTCTTCAGGGACGATCCTTTTCCTAGAGCTGCTGGAACCTTTGCTTGAAGGTGTCGCTAACTGGACCAAATTCGAGCTTCCTGGGTGCTTTCCTCAGTTGCCGCAGAAACGGCGATGGGAGCGATCAGACTTCCCCCTCCATCAGGACTTCGTGCGGACCGCCACCTGGGGAAGGTACACGCTCAGCTTTAGAGGTCTCTCCTCTCGCTCAGGAGGGAGCAGTTGGCGGCACAGCCGCCCGCGTGGTTGAGGGGGACGTGGACAAGCTGCGAGCAGCCAAGCCCCGCCACCCACGCCGTCTCCTCCTGCCCCCCCCGCCCGTGAGACAAGCCACGTCTAGAAATGGGCTCACTGAGGCCTCTCAGCTTCAGCCTCAGCCAGCCAGGGAGGAATGGGGCTAAGTTTTAAGACAGCACGTAAACTGAAAAGTCATCTTACACTTTACATTAAAAAATCATGCTTCAGTATTTTAACTAGTCCCCAGAGGAATGAACTGTGTTCGGGGGCAATTACGTGTACTCTTTGTCCACAAAGCAATTTCCTCGTTAAATGTGTATGAGACAGTCCATGTTGTTAGACCATTTTTTTAGTTTGTGTATATAATATACCAAGTATTCATAATTTGCTACAAACCACGTTTTAAAGATTCAGCCCCCTCAGCTTTCAGTTTGTCATTTCCCAGCAGAATTGGATCAAACTTGCCAGGGAGGGCAAAGCACCGGGCACTCAGGCCTGACTTCCTAAGATGCAGCTGGTTCCCAAACCTCTCCTCCTCAGTCCTGGGATCCTTGTTTTCCAGAGCCCGGGCCTCACCCCCAGCCAGTTACGTCATAGTGTCAGGGAGCAGGTGGGGGGAGACACACAACACCGGTATTTTTCGAAGCTCGCCGGGAGTTTCCCCCGTGGAGACTCACTTGAGAACCACGTGATAAGGCATGAGGGCCTTTGACAGCCAGTGAAGAGTTGGCCTTGACATTTAATATTGAGAAAAGTTTAATGTTAACTTGTGGTTCGCTGACAAGTTGAGTAAACTGTTTTCCTTTTCATTCAGTGTTTGAATCTGCACCTCTAGTACCCATTCCTGCCTGTTTTTCAACGTAGAATCAGGGACAGAGGGAGAAATAAACTAGATTATGATTTTGGTCAACCTACAGGAGGACTGAAATCGGGAGAACTTGAACCCATAGTCTTATTTAAAACTGCTTACGCCTCCCCCTCCCCAGACATGGTCACTCACCACTGTTAACTGTCCGTTTTTATCTTTATAGATTTGTTCTTCTGGTCCAGTGTCAAAAACTATTGTGCCTTCTTTTCCAGGACTAATATAAAACTGTAAACTTAAAATACACAAAGTGATAAGTTACTGGCATACTCTGTTTCTTTCCTTCAGCTTTGGGTCTGCACAAGAAATTCCCTTGTGATGCTTACTAGTTTCAAGATCAGATTCCTGTTTCATGACAGAGTTTTATTGTATATTTGAGTAATCGAAAGAAAACCGTTTCTGCAACTGGGAAAGTGGCCACGCCTTCCTGTAGTTATTTTCAAATCAGTTTAGCACGGTTCTTCCACAGGCATGAACGGCAGAGGTATGGCTGGCACCTGCTCTGGCCCCCGGGGGGGCGGGGGGGGGTGTCCCCCTTTCACTGGGGGGACAAATTCCCTTAGGACCATAAGCACCTCCTTTGAAAACTAGATGGTGAGACCACTGTTCACTCCCTGTGGTGAGTAAGCGATCACTAACTTCATTTCTGTGGAGCCCAAGTCCTAGGGGGCGAGGAGGGAAGAAAGCTGGTGATCGGAGGGGGCAAGGGTACCCCACCCCTTGTGGGGAGGCAGTTCCTACTTTGCGGGGAGGGGCAGGCCTGGGTGGCAACGATTAACATTTGCGTCTCCCTTGCTCTGTCAATAGACACTTAACGTTGAATGACTTCCCGAGTACAGACCAAACCACCTACCTTCCCTGAACAACATTTACAATGTTCTCCTTCTTAGCCAGCATGACGAGTTTAGTAACTGCCTCAAATATGTGTGTGCACTGTAAGACGGCATCCCCCTGCGGCAGAGAGGAGAGAACACGGCGGTTCAGTGGTGGCGGCTTCAAAGAAGAACATCACTGAGGTTTCCCTGGGGGCAGCTAAAGATTTTGGCGGTGTTTCCCTCCGTCAGCGGCCCCGTGGCTGTCAGTTACCTTTTGCTTGTTTCCTGGCGAAATGTGAATGACTAAGATCCCGTCGCTGAAGCTGCTGGTAGAGACACCTTAGGACAGATCCAAAGTTAGAGGCCGGGAACTGGACAACTTGACGTTAATACAGAAAAAAAGGCATGCCTTGGGGGGTCCCCAGCCCCAGGCTTTTTCCCTCCTAGCTGGGCCGAGTGGGGTGGCCCTGCAGTCAGCACCTGTGCTCGGAATAAAAAGCTGGTCCCTGTTCAAGGGGACTAGCGTCCAACCTGGATGCCGGAGTGAGATGCCGTTGGCATTTATGCCAGAATAAGAGGCACAGCCCGGGCCGCCCTGGGTTCTCTGGGCACTCTTCACTTGGGCCTTTCAGCGCAAGGCTGCTTCATTGCTGGCGCGCCCGGGAGCCGAGTCAACCCAGTGAATTTCCTGAAGATTGCCTGCTGCTTACCTTTGAGCGCGGGGTACTCTATTTTCTGCTTGATTTTGGCAAGTTCCACCACGTAAGCTGCCTTCTGAGTGAGAATGAGTTGCCTCTGCCGTGTCTTGAAGCCTTTCCTGTCGTATTTAATGACCGGGATACCGTACTGCAAGGAGGTGACCGTCACTACGAGGGGACGCTTGCTGCGCGGGGGAGGGCGGCAGCGTACCGAGTGCCTCGTCACTCGGCCTCTGGAAACGTTGCTTCGAGCACCCGCACGGAGAGGGGCTCACATAGATTTTGCATAAATGGGTTTTCCCTGAACCCCGGCTCTCTGCGTGAAAGGCTGTGAATCCTGGCTCTGCCTGTGGCGTTGACCTTCTGAGGTATTCAAGGCCACAGCCACTCGCGTCACGGGGCTGCTCTGAAAGGTCAGCAGAGACGAAGACACTCTGCAGGCGTTAAGAGCCCTGCCAGCCGGAGGGTAAGCCCACCGAGTCACAGGTTTCTAGTCCCCAGGGGCCAAAGTGACCGAGCAGCCACCGGAGCCACAGTCGCCGGCTGCCGCGTGCCAGGCCGCAGCCTGTGCCCTTCACACCATCAACCCCTCCGTCCTCCCCGTTCACAGAAGGATGGGGGCACCCAAGGTGCAAGTCACCTGCCCAGGATCACACAGCTAAGTTATGAAACCCACGTCGGCGCTCAGGCACACTGCTTCTAACGGAGGGTGTTTAATGATTAAGCGTATGCCTGCATTTCGCTCAACTTCATAGAAAGCCAGACTCAGTTCCTGGGTGACAGATGAGGACCATAAGAACAGCCCCAGGTACCTAACAGTCACGTAATCGTGATCCCTTTCCTCTTCACACCCGGAGCATCACAGCTGAGAGCCCGGCCCACGCACACGCACCCCTGCCTTTAAATAGCGCTTCCAGAGCCCCTTCACGTAGAAGACAGACCCTGTTCTCAGACCCCACAGCGGAATCCTGTCTCAGGCAAGGACACACATTCCCTTACCTGGATTTTCTCACTGCTGATGAGTTGAAGCACTTTGGGATTAATGTCTCCTTCATCTAAGGAAGCAACCAGAACACAGCAAATCATCACTAAATACCACCCCTGTGCACAAGCCACTGGCATCTGCTGGTTTTCTGTCCCTCTGTGACCAAGACCTCAACCTGGGAGATAGCTGTCAGGAAATGCGGATCAAGCATCTTCCTTTGACTTTTTTTTTTTTTTTAAAATAGGGGAAGTGAGCACAAAGATGAAAAAAGGGACTTACCTATCCGGCTGTTGGCAAAGGGTTGATTTAAGCTTTCTGCATAGCCTTCTTTCTTTCCCCTGAATATTTCACTTGTAACCACCTTTTGCTGCATCTGGTGATACATAATTAAAAGTACAAAATGGTAGCCATGAGGCTTTGGGGGACCTAAAGAGGTCCACGCTAGTGCTTGCTTTCCTGAATAAGTAAGGCTCCTCAAGGAGCCTTGTCATAACTTCTGCAGAGGAGTCAGAACACACAGAAGTCAAACACATTTGGCTTTGGCCAAAATGCTCCAAGAATTCTACCGGTTAGAGTCTGAAGTCGACACTTATACGCCTGTCTCTGCTTGCACTGACTTCCTGGAAGTGGAATTTTCAGAGTTGAGAGTTTCTTCTAGGTCAAGAGATCCCAAACTGCAGCCCGTGGGCCAAATCCAGTTAAGTTTCTTTGGAGCGCAGCCCTGCCACTTATTTACAGGTTGTCTCTGGCAGGTTGTGTGTACCAGGGCAGGATAATTTAAACGGAGATGGTGTGGCCGGCAAAGCCTAGGATATTACCCTCTAGCTCTTTACAGAATAAGTCGGCCGAGCAGCAAATGAACCTCAACCAGAACTACGCCACCAGCAGAGAAGGGGCCCTGCATGCTTTGTAGTTCAGAGGCCGTCTAGATGGTGTTCCCACGGTAACTAAAGAGCGGTGCTACTTTTAACAGCTGCCAGTTAACGAGGGCTCTGTGCTAAGTGGTCTACATGCGGTTTCATCCTCAAAGCATGTATGAGTCATGAGCCTTGTGTGACCCTTGGCTTACAGGTGAGATGGTGGGTGAAGACTGCTGACTCTCAAGGGGCCAGCACCCACTGCTCCAGCATCCTGCCACC
Source organism: Kogia breviceps (assembly GCF_026419965.1). Taxonomy (NCBI): domain Eukaryota; kingdom Metazoa; phylum Chordata; class Mammalia; order Artiodactyla; family Physeteridae; genus Kogia; species Kogia breviceps. The sequence continues at coordinate 72,023,347 of NC_081324.1, forward strand.
TGCCCGCAACGCCACGACCCTACCAGGGCTTTCCTCTCGGCTGTGATCCCTCGGCAGTACTTCCGGACCAGGTTCCTCACGCACATTTTCCTGAGCAGATTCGATGCCTGCGTGGAGAACACTCTTCTTTTCCACCTGCCTCCCTCACCCGCCCCCCGCTTTAGGCTTCAGCCGCCAAAACAGAGGCTTTGAAAGCACAGCTGAATTCAGTTTGAGGTAAAGGACAGCCTTAATATTTTCTAGTCAAAGAGAGCAGCTCATCTTCCAGTCTTGGGCTCACTGTTCGCTACTGCTAAACTAGTGGTTCCTAATCTTGAATGAGTTTTGAGCCACCTGAGTTGCTGGCCAGGAGGTTCCTAGAGACGCTGATTCAATGGGCCCGGGTTGGGGCCCAGGAATCTTAGTCACCCCTACTCTGTGCTCCAGACACAGAGGGTCCCCAGAGCATCTTCTGAGAAACACCGTTCTAGGCAACAGTCCCTAAACCCGTCTGAAATGTTACATCAAGGACAGAGACCATTCAAGAGTGCTCTGTGTAAGCAGACCTCCACGGGCTTTATAATTCTAGAGAGGATATACGAATTCTGAAGAGTTAAAATTCCTTGGGCATCACTCTTGCCGGGAAGTGCTTTGTGTGCCGAGGCAGCCCTTTCAAGGCAAGGGAGGCGGCACCAAAAAATACACAAGTTAAGCTCCATGCGTGCCCACGTCATTTGCAACGTGAGTCCTGGAACACTCCTTACATTTTCCAAGAGGCCAGGAGGCGTCAGCCAGCTCTTGTCCAAGACGTTCTTTGGGACATGATACCGAAGATTCAAGATGTAATTCTTCCTCACGAACACAATGAACTCCTCGTTGTCAGGACAGAGGGGCTTGTTGCGATTGATGAACCCCTTTATGAACCTAAGCAGGAGAGAGTTTTGTTAGTTTTCTATTTCTTCACTTCCCATTTCTTCACTGAAACTTGCGTTCTCTCCCCCACTGGTTTGATTCAACGGTGGCCAAAACGGTGGAGATTATTTTGTTCGCCAAGTAGGGCCACAGGCCAAATCTGGCCCAAAGATATGTTCTATTTCACCCACACCATTTTTTGTTTTGTTTCGAGTGACTTGAATTCATTGCCAACAACAACAAACTGGGAGGTATTACATGAAAGCCAGACTTCCAGCTTTCCTTGAAAAAAAAAAAAAAAAAAAAAAAATCAAAAGATCTGCCAACACTGGCCTGGCCACAGTCTGCTAAAGTGGAGTAGTGACTGCCCCTCTTAGGTGGGCTGAGCTTTCCAGTTTGCCGCAGTCCCTACCCTACCTTACTGCCTTATCCCCGCTCGTGAGACCCGCTGTCCCTGCCTGGCCTCAGAAGGCGTTTGACTTTGTGACTTTTGAACTAGGCTAAGAGAAACAACAAACGTTCTGAGTTGTTGATCACTGTCAAATTAAGGAGCTCAGAGGAAGGAGATGGAACAGAATTCCTAAGGGTTGACATCCTGCAGGGAAGATTACTTTTCTGCCCAAAGCCAAAACCTCCAAGTCCATGACCACCCTCTGCAGCACAATAGCACTCAGAGACCTTTCCTCCCTACTGGACCCAACTGAGAACTTACTTTCTTATAATCTGCACAGCCCACTTTCTCCTTTTGGCCTCCTTCCGAGCCAGGGCTCCACGCCAGTGGGCTTCAAGTTTAATGGCTGAAAGAGTTCACTGCTGGCATTAGAAGGTGAGCACAATCACTTAAATACAAAAGCCTTTTCCAGAATTATTCACCCACTCCACAGACACCTGGATGCCCGCCCAGCACAGCACTCCACTAGCCCTCGAGATGGAAAGTGGGAAGAGAGTCATCAGTCTCTACCCGGACGTGCCCAGACGGACAACTGAACCAGAGTGACAGAGGAGCAGAGGGTGCTGGGAAGGATCAAGGGAAGCTCCAAAGTGACGCAAGGGGGTCAGTTTTCTGGTCTTTTTGAGGGACCAGAGCGGCACTTGACGGCACAGATTAGTCTCGCCGCTGCATTTGCTCTGTCTCGCCCCGTGTTTAGTTTTAGTTGTCTACGTTAAAAAATGGGGATACATAAATCGGGACACATGAAAATTAGATTTCTGGCTTGTGTCCCAATTTTTTTTTTTTTCCTGCGGTTCGTGGGCCCCTCACCGCTGTGGCCTCTGCCGTTGCGGAGCACAGGCTCCGGACGCGCAGGCCCAGCGGCCATGGCTCACGGGCCCAGCCAGACTGGGGCACGAACCCGTGTCCCCTGCATCGGCAGGTGGACTCCCAACCAGTGTGCCACCAGGGAAGCCCCCGTGTCCCAATTTTTAAATGCTTTTCAGATTTTTTTTTTCCAGTTAATTCAGATATTGAAAATTCTTTTCTTTTATTCCTCGTGGCCACATTGTTACAAAAACAAACAACTGGAAACAACCCAAACGTCCATCAACAGAACAGCTAAATTGCAGTACGATCATATAGTGCACAGGGGTCAGCCAACTGCGGCCCTTGGGCTGGCCACCCACACACAACCCAGATGTGTCTGTAAGTAAAGTTTTATTGCAACGGAAATGTCGCAGAAGAAAAATACAGACAGCATAATTTTATGGAGTTCAAAACATTCCAGCCTACAAGTGTATTGTTTAGTGATGCATCCATAGATGATAAAATTATAAAGAAAAACAAGGAAATAATGCAAAGTTCAGAAGAATAGTGTGTGTGGGGGGGGATGCTGAGAAGTGATTGGGGAGGAACAAAGTACAGGGGCTCCAAGTGCACTCATGGTGTTAGTAACCTTTAAACAAAATTATTCTTTAAACATGCATGGACTTCCTTGGTGGCGCAGTGGTTAAGAATCCGCCTGCCAGTGGAAGGGACATGGGTTCAAGGCCTGGTCTGGGAATATCCCACATGCCGCAGAGCAACTAAGCCCGCGCGCCACAACTACTGAGCCTGTGCTCTAGAGCCCGCGAGCCACAACTACTGGAGCCCGCATGCCTAGAGCCCGTGCTCCGCAACAACAGAAGCCACTGCAATGAGAAGCCCGTGCACTGCAATGAAGACCCAACCTAGCCAAAAATAAATTTTAAAAACATGCATATGTTGTGGATCAAATAAAACATGTCTGTGGAATAAGTATAGGCTGCATTGTTATGTAGAGTAAAAATGAGGCCCCAGAACCGGACCCCGAGAATGCCCGACACCAAGGTTTCAAGGCCAGGCAGGCGAAAAGGATGCTCAAAGGAGCCTGTGCGTCTAGGGGCCACGTGGATGAGAGGGAAACTGTGGTCCATGGCAAACCTGAGAGGTCCTGTTCAGTTCTTACCTGCTTGTCTTTTTCTCACGTATGTTCTCCTTTCCAGGCAGCCTTTGTACATGGCTTGGATTCTCGCAACTTAAAAGAGAACAAAACTTTTTTGGTGAAATGGCTTTCAGTTGTGCAGCTTGGTAGGTGTGACCTTCAGAGGAGGTGTCGGCAGTGGCCCTAGGGGCGTGCAGGGTAGAGGTGACAGAGGAAGCCACGGGATATGACAGGACAGAAACGCGAGTGGGCGGGTTACATTCAGCCTGAGTGCCAGCCAGTAACGGGGGCTCCCTTTCTTCCTCTTGCCTTCCCCCAGCTAAGGCACAGAACCACCACCTGGAGGGCGTGCTGGCGCCTGGCTCCAGGCATTGCATTTCATCTTCCCACCCAACCCTGCAAGGCAGGCAGGCAGGCAGGCATCAGTGCACTTCACAAAAGGGGATCACAGACCCAGCCGGTGAAGACCCTTGCCAGGTGCGAGGCAACCACGCGGCCATGAAGCAGGAGGGTGAACCCAGGGCTGTGGAACCACACACGTGCCCTGTAGCGTCTCCGTTCACAGTGTGCCCCCTCCACCCAGTGACTGGGGTCGCCCCACAGACCAAGCGCTCCTCGAGGGTCCCGCACACCAGCAGCATCACGTCCCCTGGGAGCTGGGTAGAAATGCTGACCCAGGCCCCCGCGTTCAGCACCTGCCCTTGAACCTGATCTGGGTGGTCAGCGCCCGCCGCCGGAGAGGTCAAAAACAGACCACCAAGCACAGTGGTTACGAGCCCGGGCCCTGAAGCCAGACAGACACACATTGAAACCCCAGCTCTGCTGCTGTTGGGCCTCGACTGCCCCCACGTGTAAAGTGGAGATGATAATACCGCTCGTCCACAGGTTTGTTCCGAGAATGCGATGAGATCGTGAATACAGCAAGCGCTGAGGTTACTCAAGCAGAGCTGGTCTCAACAGGCCAGGTGAGGTCTCAGAGGGGAAGCCCCTACCCCCTGGTAGTTTTGATTTGTGATTTTTTGGCATTCTCCTCCCATCTAAGTTTTCTTATTTACCATTCACAACAAACACCCTGGCTGTGGGCTTTGCAGCTACACCTTCCAACATCAGACACTTATACAAATGAAGTTCTAAAAAAACCTTCATTTAAGGGGGATGGACTCCATGGGTTTAGGTCCTGGTGTGGCACAAAAAAAGTTGGGTCCAAACTAAAAATGAGGCAGAACTACAGCGTTTAAGTTTCCAGGTGCATCCATGACAGCCCTCCAAACATAAGGGATAAATTCACCTGTATCTTATAATCCTGTTGCCTTGTTCTGGGTTAAGGCATAAATTCACCTGTATCTTATAATCCTGTTGCCTTGTTCTGGGTTAAGGCATAAATTCACCTGTATCTTATAATCCTGTTGCCTTGTTCTGGGTTAAGGCATAAATTCACCTGTATCTTATAATCCTGTTACCTTGTTCTGGGTTTCCAAAGCCAGAGCTTCTGACATATCAAACACTCATGTTTAAGATGTTTCCCAAGCTAAGCTTGTTCATATCACATTCTGTTAAAATCAGGGCAGGAAAAAAAAAAAAACATACCTAATTGATGTTTACTAAATTCAAAGGCATCTTCAGTAGCAAATAGAGTTCTAGGGAAGCGAATGAATATTTTGGATCTAGAAATGAAAAAAATGTTTTAATTATTAATTGGTCATCACCATCTGTAGTGGATTCAATAGTGTCCTCCCCCCGCCCCCAAGGTCACATCCACTTAGATCCTCAGAATGTGATTCTTATTTGGAAATAGGGTCTTTGCAGATGTCATCAAGGTAAAGATTGAGATAAAGTCACACTAAATCCAATGAGAGTGTTCTTCTAAGAGAGAGGGGAAGACACACAGAGAGACGCAGGGGAGAAGGCCACGTGAAGACAGAGGCAGAGATTGGAGTGATGCTGCCACAAGCCAAGGAATGCCAGGAGCCCCTGGAAGCTGGAAGCAGCAAGGAAGGAGCCTCCCAGAGAGACGTCAGAGGGAGCACGGCCCTGCCAACACCTGGATTTTGGCCTTCCGGCCTCCAGAAATGTGAGAAAATAAATTTCTGTTGTTTTAAGCCAACCAGTCTGTAAGTAATTCATTATGCAGCCCTAGGAAGTTAATTCACCTTCCTAACCCAAAGTGACTTCCCTGGGCTTTAAAAAGTGATGACAGAGAATATGGGTCTAAGTTTAGGAGAAGATCCCATCAGCCAGCAAAGATAAATTATAAATATTGAGCTCACATTGCCTGCCCTTCTCAGGCTCCCCGGCAACCCACCCTTTGAGGGGAACTTCCCAGACCAGCCACTGGGGGGCAGCAGTGCATCAGGCCACGTGAACCCATCAGAGGTTTTATACCGGGGACAGATGACCCCTCTGACCTCCATGACCCACCTCCCACTGGATGTGCTAAGCCCTATTCCTCAGAAATCTGGCTCGGAAAAGTAACTGCTCTTTGAAGCAGGGCCCAGAATAGAAGAATAAAGGATGGAATGGGGCCGGGGTGGTCATAGAGGGCCATGTACAAGCTGGCAGGGAAAGCCCACTGACACATTCAAAGGCAGAGATCCCTGACGCTGGAATCTCTGTGGCCCGGGAGTAGATCCTCTTCATACGTGGGCCCTGTTCTTTGCAATCAAATGAACGCTGACCGAAATGAGAACAGATGAAAATTATCCTGGTTCACCCCACTGAGCTCTGCCTTGACGCTTTCAACGTGTACGAAAAGTCCTGCTCACGGACGACAGCTCTACAGTAATGATACCTAGAGTTCTAGAACACCACTTTCTGGCAGATGCTAGAGGAGCTTTCTCATCGCCGAAGTCGTAATATCCCCTCTGAGAAGTCATGCGTACATTTTGAACAGTGAAAGAACGTAGACACAGAGAGATTAGGGAATTCGCGCTGACAGCCTCCTCATTTTGCGCACAAAGCTTATCCCAGTCTCCAATGCAGGGTTAGCATCCAGGGCTCCTTTATACTTACTCTCCTCCAACAGGCAGCTATGTAGCCTTTCGAACCCACTTAGCACTTGTGATACGGTGCTTTACAACAAGAAAAATGTATTTGGTCTTTGTCCCGCTCCAGTGTCACAGCTCCCTAAACTCTTGTAATTTCCTAAGTGATTAGAGCAGTGGGGCATCTTTTGCTATAATCTTTCGGGTTTTGTTCCTGAAATAGCTTCAAAGTGTTAAAGGGGAAATGGGTGTCTTTTAAAAATTCTTTTCCATTATGGTTTATTATAGGATATGGAATATAGTTCCCTGTGCTATACGGTAGGACCATGTTGTTTATTTTATATTTATAATAGTTTGTATCTGCTAATCCTAAATTCCCAATCTATCCCTCCCCACCCCCTTTCTCCGGGTGTCTTATTATTTATAACAAACCCCTTTCAACCACACCACACCTGAGTTGATGCTAACAGCTGATGTTTGGAAAGCCCCTAAATAACCTAAGGATGGGAACTGGTTGCCACGGAAACCAACCTTGAGATCAGAGGGTTGGAGCTTTCAGCCCCACTCCTGGGGAGGGGAGAGGGGCGTGAGGTTGAATGAATGACCACTGGCCAATGAATTTATCAATCATGCCTATGCCTCTCTAAAACCCCCAAAAGGCATGATTTGGAGAGCTTCTGGGTGCACCTGGAGAGAGCATGGGACCTCCGCACCCCCTCCCACATACCTTGCCCTGTGTATCTCTTCTGCCTGTTCCCAAGTTAGATCCTTTTGTAATAAACTGGTAATCCAGTAAGTAAAGTATTTTCCCGATTCTTTGAGCTACTCTAGAAAAATTAATCAAACCCAAGGAGGGGGTCGTGGGGACCTCCGATTTATGGCTGATTGGTCAGAAACACAGGTGACAAACTGGACTTGTGATTGGTCTCTGAAGGGAGGATGGACTGTCTTGGGAGACTGAGCCCTTAACCCGCGGGATCTGACACCATCTCCAGGTAGACTGTCAGAAGTGAGTTTAATTGTAGGACACCCAGCTGGTGTTAGAAGTGTGATGGAGTGTTTTGAGTATGAGGGAAGCGTTGAGAGTAGAGACACACAGGAGAGTTTTTTCTTTACAGAGATGCATTTAAATTGAGTGAATGCATGCAAGTATCTGCTTATAAATCTACGTAAACTCCTGAAGAATGAATCTCCAGGCTCAAGATGGATACAGATCGATTAGGAAAACATTTTGACAGCGATTTCCGGGACACTCACCTCCCTAACTTGTACTCCTCGGGTTTGTAGCCAATGTACTTGATCAGCCGCTCTACGCCCTCTGCTGGAGGCCCGTGCCAGTGCGGCCAGGTGTCTGGGCACAAGGACTTGTACCTAGGGAGGGGAGAGGCATGTTTAGGAAGCCGCAGACCTTACACTAACTAGCTCCCCTAGATGTCAGCTTCACTCCACTGGGCATGTCAATCACTCAGAGGAATCAAGTAGACTCATCACACCCACTTCCTAGAATTCAACGATATATACTCAGCAATAAAGAAACAAGAGGAGCTGTTTCAACAGGGTGGGAGGTTTGGCCTGTCTTCATAGAACAATGACCTCATCAGACACTCTACCCAAGAAACTCAATGCTGCTCCTAGGTGTATACGCAAGAGACACGAAAACATATGTCCGCACAAAAGCTTATACGTGAATATTCGGAGCATCGTCATTTATCATTGACAAAAGGTGGAAACAACCCAAATGTCCATCAACAGACAAAGGAATGTATAAACAAGTATGGTCCAGCACGGGAAGAAAAGGTATGATGCTTGATAAGTGACGAGGGACTTTTCAAGGGTAATTTTGGACCCAAGGTTGACTTAAGAACCTGATTTCAGTATAAAATGCAACTCCCTTCTAATATGTGGTCGCGATAGAGATAACCATGATGTCTGTGATATAATGCAAAAAGCGAATGCAGAATTCAGAAGCGCCTGTGGACTAAGGCTAGAAGCGATACAACTGGAGCCACTGGACTGGAACCGCACTGCTTGGGTTGGAGCCGAGCTCAGGAGCTAGACAAGTCGCTTCACCTCCTCACTCTGCAGCGTAAACAGTGAATGACAGGACCTTCCTTGTGGGGTCGTCACGAGGTTGAAATGAGATACCCCATGGAAAGTATTTGGCACAGTCTGAGCCTTCAAAAAATGTTAGCTACGGTATTCCTATTACGCTTCCTTCCCTTAATATCATTATATGGTTTGTATTACTTTAAAATCAAATGTCAAACCGTTAAGAACATGTTTATTTTCCTGGAATTATACTTTATGAGAAAATCCATTAAGGACATTGCAATGAACTGAATGTTTGTGCCCTCCCACCCCCAAATTCATATGTTGAAGAAACCTAACCCCCAATATGATGGTATTAGGAGATGGGGCCTTTGGGAGGTGATTAGGTCAGGAGGGTGGGTCCCTCATCCTTGGGATTTGTTCCCTTTTACAAGAGACCCCAGAGCGCTCCCTTGCCCTCTTTCCACCATGGGAGGATGTGATGAGAAGAGAGCAGGGTGCAGTCCAGAAGAGGGCTCTCACCAGAACCTGACCGTGCTGGCTCCCTGATCTTGGATTTCTAGCCTCCAGAACTGTGAGAAATAAACTTCTGTTGTTTAGAAGGCACCCAATTTATGGTACTCTGTCATAGCAGCCTGAACGAAGACAGGCATTAAGTGTCACGTGTTCTTCCCCGATTACTTCCCTCTGTTACTACCACACACAAAGGTACAGACACATGCCAACCCCAGGGAACGCAGAGCAATGCCAGGCCCTGCTCCCTCCTGTCTGGGGCAGGCCCATCACTAGCACACACCATCAAAGCTGTCTAAACATGGGCTAGACAGACACAGAGGAGATGGGGAGATGCTTTAAATGCCTGCAGGGTAGAGGGACTCATAACTTCTTTCCTTTTTTTTTTTTTTTGAGGGGGTGGTGTACACGGGCCTCTCACTGTTGTGGCCTCTCCCGTCGCAGAGCACAGGCTCCGGACGCGCAGGCTCAGCGGCCATGGCTCACGGGCCCAGCCGTTCCACGGCACGTGGGATCCTCCCGGACCGGGGCACGAACCCGTGTCCCCCGCATCTGCAGGCGGACTCTCAACCACTGCGCCACCAGGGAAGCCCACTTCTGTCCTTTTTAACTCTGAGATGCAGTCACTCCCTGATCAAGGGAAGCAGTGCCGGGGAGGTTGCACACATTCGGACATCTCCAGCCCGTTCCCATGAGCCTCTCCTGCCTTCCCCTGGGCCACTGTCCTGCAGCAACGCCAGCCTCCTAGCTGGTCCTCAAGCTGCTCAGTTCCCACCTCCAGGCTCTCCTGCCCAGACAGCTGCCTCCAGATATCCTCATGGCTCCCTTCCTTACTTGGAGAGGCCCTCCTGGACCGCTCTTTCCCCAACCCAGATTCATTTTCCTTCAAAGAATGTACGCCCCACCTGACCTCCTATATCTCCTTGTTATCGCCAGTAGAAAGTACACTCCATATGGGCAGGGGTGGGGTCTGTCGTGTTCACTGCTGTTACCCAGCACCTTGGACAGTGCTGGTACAAAGCAGGGGCTCACTAGTATTTATAGAAAGAATAAACAAGCCCGACAGCAGCAAAGTAGGAAAAAACGCAGGAAGACTGGAACGGCAAATGCCTATGTGTTTTGGGGCCGGGGTTGGCAGTGGCTGCTGCTTCCATCTTCACTAGACTTCAGATTCAGAAAAATGGATGAGATAAGGGTGAATGCCAAGTCGCTGATGAACAAAACTGGTATGTCAAGGAGGTTCCCCCCACCTAACCCTAACCCACCGCAAAAACAAAACAAAACAAGACAAAAACCCTGGCGGATCCTCAAACAAACACTGAGTTATCCTCTGACCCAGTAATCTACTCCTAGGTATGTGCCCAAAGAAATGAAAGCATATGATCACGCTAAAACTTGTACTTGCGTGTTCCCAGGAGCATTATTCAGAATAGCCAAATAACGGAAACAACCCAAATGCCCATCTACAGAGGAATGGATAAATAAAATGTTGTCTGTCCACACAATTGAGTATCATTCAGCCATAGAAAGGAATGAAGTGCGGACATATGCTATAACATAGATGAACATTGAAAGCATCGTGCTAAGGGAAAGAAGCCAGACGCTAAAGTCCATATATGATACGACCACGCTTGTATGAAGTGTCCAGAATAGGGAAATCTATAAAGACAGAAAGTAGAGTGGTGGGGGCTTAGGGCTGGGGCAGGGTGGTAAGGAGTTAGGGCATTTATAGCTAAAGGGTATGAGGCTTCTTTTGGAGGGCATGAAAGTGTTCTCAAATGGACTGTGCTTGCATAGATCTGTGAATACCAGAAACCACTGATGCTTCAAGTGGGTGAATTGTACAGTCGGTGAATTATATCTCAACGAAGCTGTTTAGGAAGAGAAAACCATGGCTATCCACTGGCAGTGTGGTCCCCAAATGGTGACAGATGAAAGAAAAAAGGAGAGAGGACAGAAAGGATAGTGGGGTGACAACCAGCCTCTGACACCAGGCTGCTTGAGGGTCCCACGTTTCCTTCCTACCTGCCTTCCAGACGGGCCTCCAGGGGGACACCTGTGATGGTGTTTCATCTGTGAGGACTGGGATGGAGATGCTTATCCAAATGTACCTATAGCGTAGAGCAAAGTAGGGCAGAGATTTCCAAGGCTGGGGTCCCGGGCCCCGCTGAGCCTTCCAAGGTAGTATTTGGGGTGGGGTTGTCTGTAACTCTTTTCACCGTTCCTAAAACCCAAAGACACTTACACTGTTTCTCAAGATAGAACCACACAGGTCAATAAAATCGTCAGTGTATTTAGCTGAGACTGTATCAACTCAAAAGGTTAATGAGATGATACTCATCAGAGGTTTAGATCCGCAGGTAAATCATTAAAAAACAACAGTGAGGAAAGAGATGGTTACTTAATAAATGCATATAAACAGATATTAATTATCAAGACACGAGGCTCATGGGAGAAAAATAAGCAAGATCCGTGGGTAAAGAAAAATCTGAGATTAAATGAAGGGCTCAAAATAAGAGCACCAAAAAACGAAGTTTCAGAGCACAGGATCTTGATGTAAATTGCAAAATGCGAGGCACTGGATTGAAAATGTAACCTCATGCATGTGCTTTTTATAATTATGAAGTTGTACTTCAAAAGAAGCCTAATATTCACAAATGAACCTATCTACAAAACAGAAATAGACTCAGACTTAGAGATCAGACTTGTGGTTGCCAAGGGGAAGAAGAGGAGGGAAAAGGAGGGACTGGGAGTTTAGGGTTAATAGATGCAAACTATGACATTTAGAATGGATAAACAACAAGGTTCTACTGTACAGCACAGGGAACTATATCCAATCTCCTGGGATAAACCATAGTGAAAAAGAATATTAAAAAAAGAATGTAGGGCTTCCCTGGTGGCACAGTGGTTGAGAATCTGCCTGCCAATGCAGGGGACACGGGTTCAAGCCCTGGTCTGGGAAGATCCCACATGCCGTGGAGCAGCTAGGCCCGTGAGCCACAATTACTGAGCCTGCGCGTCCGGAGCCTGTGCTCCGCAACAGGAGAGGCCACTATAGTGAGAGGCCCGCGTACCACAATGAAGAGTGGCCCCCACTAGCCGCACCTAGAGAAAGCCCTCGCACAGAAACGAAGATTGCTCCCAGACTGACCGCGCTAAGACCAGCGCCCACGGTCGCCCCGGGAAAGGGTCTTCCCCAGCCAAGTACAGACGCCAAGGGTGCATGTCCCACGTCTGCCCCCTGGCGGCAAGTCTGTGCATCGCGTCTTGTACCTCCTAGATTCCAAGAAGTTAGGGGCTTAGCGAAATGAACAGAAGGTGGCAAACTCAGTCAGCTTCCTATTCTCTGAAACGTCAGTGCTCATCACGGTCACCGCTACGGCAGTTAAGAAGCAAACGGAGTTCCCTGGGGGACGGCCTTTTATTCATCGCCACGCACTTCACTGGCTTCAGATCAACAAAACACACTTTACCTTTGCAAGAAATGCTCGTATTTCCGTCGGTACGCAAAGCCGGCCCGCCTCACCCGCAGGTGCTCCATCAGCCCCAGGTACTTGACCTGATGCCTTATGAGGAAGACATCGAACTTGCCTTTGGAAACACAGAAGGAAGAGTGCTGGTGAAGGACCCTGTGGCTCTGTTTCAACCAAGGCAGACCAGAGGCTGCAAGCTGATGATATGTGGGCTGGGTCTGGCCACGAGGCATGTTTTGTTAGGTCCTAATTGTGTTTCTCTTAATGGGGGAATTTTACAGGGAAGTCTGAATTTCTGGTTTCTCTTGAAAATGCATGAGGTCTGGCCATTCTGGGCCTAGAGCCCCAAACGGCAACGAACGGCCCTAAGGAAGGAGGCCTGCCCCTTTAGACAGGGTGTGCCCTCTCCAGCTGGCCACAGTCCCCTCCGATCCCTATTGCATTACACCCAGACTGCTTCACTCATCCGCTCTTCCTGCCTGGATTCTATAAGCCTTTGACTGTACAGCTTTGTTATGAGACCATGGCACAGGCTTAGAAAATACCCGAGTCATAGACCATTTGGGAAGATTCTTCACTGGCTGGAGAGAAGCAGTGTTGCTTTCCCTCACCTCTGAGGTCTGCTTGGCTCAGCTGTGTTAGTCCTGAAACTGGCCACGCTCTGAGCAAAGTTCACACGGGACCATGAAAGGAACCCTCCTCCTTATTCATTTGCCTTCTGTTATTTAATACAGAGAACAAGCAGCAAGCCTGTGGTGGTTTTTAGGACTTTACCTGCCGTCGTCTTGGTTTCCCACCCGGCCTCATTTCCCTGAGCTCAGTGCTCTGAACAATGCACAACTCACTGGGTTCTTTACTCTCGTTGGGCTTGATGCAACGGATGTACGAAGGTTCCTTAGAGATGAGAATTTCCAGAAGGCTGCTCAGACTGTTTTTAAACTGAGTCCCCACCTGCAGGGAGAGAGAGAATGAGCTAAACAGACGCTGTTGTTCCCCATTTATACAGAGAAGACTGGTTAAGTCACAAGACTGACCCTTGAGACCCAAACACTCGACAGACTGCTCTGCTAGTTACCTGTCATGAACTGTTTTGTCCATTAAGAGAAGGCTTTGAATGTCCTAGCCTGAGAAGCCCAAGCTCAGTCTGGCCAAGTAGAGGCTGGACAAGCACCTTTCCAGGATGCTTCCCTCACTTGGCGAATACAAAGTGAGCACCTCGTAGGAGCCAGCATTGCCGCTGGCAATGTTTCCTTGTTACCAAGCTTCCTTTATGACACTCGCACTGCTGTAATTTCTTTCTTTATTTGATGATACAGTAAGTCCCCTACCGACGAACAAATTCCGTTCTGAGAGCACATTAAGTCCAATTTGTTCGTAAGTCCAACAAAGTTAGCCTCGGTACTGAACTAACACAGTCGGCTGTGTAGTACCGTACTGTAATAGGTTTATAATACTTTTCACACAAATAGTGAATTAAAGACACAAAAAATAAGAAAACATTTTTAATCTTACAGTACAGCACCTTGAAAAGCACAGTAGTATTAGTACAACAGCTGGCACACAGGGGCTGGCATCGAGGGACCAGGCAAAAGGAGTTCCTGACAGGAGTGGGGAGAAGGGGTGGAATACGGTAGAGCCGAAGGATCGTCAGCAACAGGAGACGGAGGGCAAGCTGCAACGTCACTCACGCCTGACATTCTTGGCATGCACGTCTGCATCTTTGAAAGTTTGCAACTTGAAGGTTTGTGTGTAGGGGACTTACTGTATCTTCCTATACCATCTCCCACTAGATTGTAAACCCCACGAGGGCAGGAACACTGTCTGTTCCGTTACTGGTAGATGCCCCTGTGCCCAGCACAGTGCCTGACACACAGCAGGTGCTCAAAGAATGTCTGCAAATGAATACACTGGTTCTAACCTTGGAAAATACATATTTAGTAGAACATTTAGAGAGTGATACTTCCCAAAAAAGGAGAGGACAGCTTAAAAAGCATAGGTGACTAAAGTACTTGCACCCTCTGGGTGATTTTTGCTATCTTTCCAATTTTGCACAGGCATTTCCCCCCTGCCACTCACCGTTGGTGGCCTTCTTCGGTTTTCTAACTCGGCCACCCGGAAGCATTCCTTCAGGATTCTGTTTCTGGACCTGCAAAGCACCTGCAGGTAAAGAGAAATGAGTACCACATTTGCTGCTTCAGAAATCATTAAGGGGTCTTCAGGAAAGTTCACACAAGTGTGCACAATGGACCAGAGCCATCTGCCTTGGGAGCACTTGAAGAAGAAGAGGGGGAAAAAACACAATCATAGGGACTTCTCTGGTGGCGCAGTGGTTAAGAATCTGCCTGCCAATGCAGGGGACACGGGTTCGTGCCCCGGTCCGGGAGGATCCCACATGCCGCGGAGCGGCTGGGCCCGTGAGCCATGGCCGCTGAGCCTGCCCTCTGCAACAGGAGAGGCCACACCAGTGAGAGGCCCACGTACCGCAAAAAAAAAAAAAAAAAAGATTGACATAGTAAATTTCATATTATGTATGTGTATTTTGCCACAGTTAAAATTTAGAAAAGAATCTTTTAAAAGTCACCCCAATTTTAAACTCACAGTGGCATGAGAGAGTAATTTGCAGATAGGAAATTTTAAAAATTAGAAAGCACCCATCTCAGAAAGTACAAGGAACTTCAGCCCTGGTGGAAAAAGTGGGACATTTAGAGATTCTTCCTGTGGAAAGCACCCTCCATGGATGGGTTTGTAAGGGGGGTGGGCAATGCCCACAGAGGGGAAAGCCACAAGGGGAATTCTGTCTCCCATTTGTCCAACAGGACCTTCCACTCCAAGAGGAAGGCATCAACAGACCCACTTCACCGATGGGGAAATCTGCCATGAGACCCCCAGCTGGGATAGGGTCAGGCTGAGACTCAGACCCAGAGAGCAACCGTCTAGAGCAAATATCCAAAGTTAGGAATCGCTTATCCATTCTGAATCCCAGAGGTTGGGACAAGTGGTCCTAAAGTGGTAGAGAAAAATAGGGAAGGGCAGAAAATATTCCTGAGATGAACCGTTTGCATGTTCTCTCTGAAAATGTCTCTCTAGGTTTAAGCTTTTTATAAACCAAGCTCATTAAATACGATCCAATTTTTAAAAAACAGTTAACTATTTTAATACAAAATAAAGGCTTAAAAAAACCCAAGGTTTCTCTGATCAGTGGGGCATATGAAAGGAGATGGAATTTCATTGGTAGCTCCAGGGGCATAACCTGGTTCCAGCCCCACCTTGAGATATGACCTTGAACAAGTCATGATCTCTCTGGGTCTCAGTTTCTTCATCCTAGATTTGTGTCACCCCAGTGTACTCCCACTGCTCCAGTATAAGATCTCTACTCCTCCTCCCTGGGGACCTCATCCTGCTGAGCTCTCGGCTCCCTCTAACACTGCCCCTTACTGAACATGTGCTGAGCTCACCTGGGCCTCGGGGCCTTTGCACATGCTGGTCCCTCTACCTGGAGTAGCCCCTGATCTTTCCAAGGCCAAGATCCTTCTCGTTCAGGTTTCAGTTCAAAGTCACCTCAACGAGGATGTTTTCTCTGATCACTTAAACTAAGTTTAAAATGTCCCTCTCAATCATAGTTCCTTATTTTCTTCATAGCACTTCTCAGTGATGGATAACTTAATTGTGTATGTATTTATTCTCAGCCACTCTTCCCTCCCTCCCCACCCTGCCCCCACCCCCCGATGATAAGACCCATGAGAACGAGGACTGTCTTGTTCACCACTGAGACCCCGGAGCTAGCACCATGCCTGGCACACAGGAGGGACACCACACACATATGAATGGGTTTGTTGAGTCAAGTGTTCATACAGATGATCTTAAATGTCTGTTCTGGCCATGACATGCTGGAGTCCTAATATAATGCATGGAAGAGAAAAATCCAGAAGGCCAAATCTACCCCAAAATCAGTATCACAGGTGATATCTCATAACCATCAGAAATACATATACTTAAGTTTCAGACTTACTTCTTTCAGATGTCTGTAGAGGAGATCATTGTTTTTTTCCAAGAATCCTGTAAAACATTGAATAAGAAATCCCTGAATCAATGTTTTTGACTAAAAATACAATTCCATCCCAGCTGATTGCAAAGGGAAATTCTGAAAATAATCTTTTAGGATTAGAGTTTCTCAGCCTTGGCAATACTGACATTTGGGGCTGGATCATTCTTTGTTTGGGGGGCTGTCCTGTGTGTTGTGGATGTTTAGCAGCAGCCCTGGCCTCTACCCACTAGATGCCAGGTCTCTAGACACTGCTAGATGTCCCTGGGGGATAACTCCATCCTTGGTCAAGAACCAAGTCCTCAGAACTGACCTATAGCTCACATGCTACACGCTAAACCCCAATGAGCTGTCACACGAATGTAGAGTCTTTACACTGAGTATTGTACACGTGCCTTAGTAAACAACTACACATACAATGAATGACATTGAAACAATGGAAGGGAGCTGATTTCCAAGGGCGGCCAGGTGAGACCATGTAGATGGATGAGAAAATCACCCCCACCACTGACAAAACTCAGGCTCAAGCACTTGGACTAGTGGTACGCAATGGCATCAAAGGAAGACACATTATTTCCAATTTTAAAACCTGGCTTATCAATGCTCACTTAAAACCTAGCCAGTTAGTAATTAAATTAGTAACTAGGTGGCATTATAAAGTCAAAACCAGCTAAAGATGACATGCATCTGGAAAGAAAAAGATGCATCAGCAATGTCTAAGAAACAACCTTTTTAAATGACAATTTGGACTTATCAAAACTAACATTTTGGGACTTCCCTGGTGGCGCAGTGGTTAAGAATCTGCCTGCTCATGTAGGGGACATGGGTTTGAGCCCTGGTCCGGGAAGATGCCACATGCCGCGAAGCAAATAAGCCCGTGCGCCACAACTACTAAGCCTGCTCTCTAGAGCCCGTGTGCCACAACGGCTGAGCCCACGTGCCACAACTACTGAAGCCTGCACGCCTAGAGCCCATGCTCCGCAATAAAAAGAGGAGCCACCACAGTGAGAAGCCTGCGCACCACAACGAAGAGTAGCCCCTGCTCGCCTCAACCAGAGAAAGCCCGCGTGCAGCACCGAAGACCCAATGCAGCTAAAAATTAAAAAAAAAACAAACAAAAAACTAACATTTTTATTGCAGTGAAACACACATAACATAAAATTCACCATTTAAACTATCTTTAAGTGTATAGTTCAGTGGCATTAAGTGAATTCATATTGTTGTACAATCATCCATCCATCTCCAGAACACTTTTCTTTTTCCCCAACTGAAAATTTGTACTGGTTAAACACTAATTCCCCATTCCTCCTCCCTGAAGCCCGATAACCCCTACTCCACTTTCTGTCTTTATGAATTTGACTACGTACCTCACGGAAGTGGAATGGATTTGTCCTTTCGTGTTTGGCTTATTTCACTTAGCATAATGTTTTTAAGGTTCATCCGTGTTGTAGCAGATGCCAGAATTCTTGCCTTTTTAAGCCTGAATAATGTTCCATTGAAAGGATAGAATACATTTTGTTTATCCGCTCATCCATCGATGGACACTTGAGTTGCTTCCACCTTTAGGCTATTGTGAATAATGCTCCTGTGTACATGGGTGTACAAATAGCTGTTCGCGTTCCTGTGTTCAGTTCTTTTGGATATATGCCCAGAGGTGGTCAAAAGGAACTTTTGATAGAATCTTTAACTTAGCAATGCCACTTCTGGGAATTTATCCTAGGTATATATAATGTGCACCAATTGGCTAAGTGGAATAGACAAAAATGTCAAACACACCAGTGTTTACAAGAGACAAAGTTAGAAACAACCAGAGGCCATCAAACAGATGACGGGACAGAGCCCCACAGGGAGTACCTGTAGCTTTTCACAAGAAATGCAGGGGAAATCTGTTTGTTGCTATGGAGGTCTGGAGGCAAGAGGCCGGGGTGTGTGACCTTGGTCAAGTTATTTAACTTCTGAGTTCAGTGCCTCATAGATTAAAGGGGGGCTAATAAGGCTACCCACCTCACAGGGTGGTTCTGTAAGGTCTAAACGAGCAACAGAGGTAAAGCATTTGGGACAGTGCCTGGCCCATAGTGAGAGCTCAATGCATATTAGTTGGAGTCCCAATGATTGCCAATATCCATTAAATGAAAAATGCAAAAGATATAACACAAAATAACAATCTGTGTCATTTAGATGTGAGTGTGTGTGCACACGTGCATGTCCCCACGCGTGTAAGTATATGCATAAGACATTTTTATTTTCCAGTTGGTTCCTGTGGTTACCTCAGGGAGAGACTAAGAATAAAAGGGGTTTTTAGTTTTCCTTTTGTACTTTTCTGTACTGTCAGAAATGTCTAGCCTTGCATGTGTATTCCTTTCTTCTTTAAACAAAAATCAATAAGTTATATACATAGAGAGATTTGTCCTATTTAAAAAGTTTTTTCTTTTTTATACCACTCTGTACTTAAGGGAAAAAAACCTAACACCCGGTAGTTTACTTTTTAAAGAATTTTAGCAAAATAAACACATTTAGAAGTAGATATTATCTAGAACCTAAAGCAGAAGTGACAAAAGAAAGTGTGTGAAAAATGCTTTGAAAAAAATGTTCACAGCAGCGTTATTTATAATAGCAAAGAAAGAGGAAACAACCCAAATGCCCATCAACTGATGAAGGGATAAACAAAATGTGGTGTAACCATGCAATGGAATATTATTTGGCAATTAAACAGGAATGACAACGTAGATGAACCCTGAAAACATTATACATTATATAAGTGAAAGAAGCCAGACACAGAAGTCCACATGTTGTGTGATTCCATTGCTATGAAATGTCCAGAATAGGCAAATCTACAGAGACAGAAAGTAGACTGGTTTGTTGCCTAGGGCTGGGGGAAAATGGGGAGTGACTGCTGATGAGTAAAGGGGCTCTTCTTGGGGTGATGGGGAAATGTTCTAACACAGAATGTGGAGATAATTGCACAAGTGCAGAGTGAATATACTAAAAACTGTTGAACTGTACACTTCAAACGAGTGAAATAGATGCTATGTGAATTATCACAATAAAGTGGTTACATATAAAAGTAAAAACTTTGAAAATACTTTTAAAATGGCATGTTTGCACGCGGGGCTAGGGAACATTTGAAGACAGATGTGCAGCATTTTTTCAGTGGACTCAGGGGCACCTGCATGGCTGTGACCTATAACCTGTGACCTATAACCTGTGCCCCACAGACACTCACCCTTGGTGCAGTAGGTGACCTCTCCCGCATAGTGGAAGAGCTGGAACTCCATCCAGCCAATCCTCTTTCTGCCCTTTGGACCTGCCAGCTTCCGGCTGCAGCAAGACAGAAATAGACGCGAACTGAAACTTTCTACTTCACTGCAACAAAATGCACCAACATATAAAGCAAAAGAGTTGTTTAGGATTGTGACAGTCAGCTGAGGGCCAGCACTGAAAGCTAACCACAGAGTGTAGCTACCAGGAAACCTTGCCTCCTATTTCTTCTGGCTACAGACCAAGGTCTCTCTAAAATTAGATCCTTCCTTCTCATAAGCACCGCGGAATGGAAAAAAAAAATACATGAGTCACAGAAACACATTTATCTGTACAATGAAATAACTTCCATTTTTCTAGGTGATGCCTAAAAGTCAGTTTTGCTACTTTACATTTTTATGATGCTGAGAGACTAAAATACTGATGAAACTTTGTTTTTCAGATCCTGGTGATTCATAATTTTTTATAAATTTTTGGAAATGTATATACATATATATTATGTACACACATATCCCAAGTGCACAGCTCAATGAATTTTTGCAAACTGAATTCTTCTGTGTGACTCGCATCAGATCAAGAGACAGAACATTACTAGTCCCTGAGAACCCCCAACCTTGAGCCCTCTTCAGGTACAACCTGACAGCTAACAGAAGAGGTTGTTTTTACCTGGTTTGATATTTCATAGAAATGGAACCATACAGTATGTACTCTTTCATGTCTGATTTCTCTTGATTACATGCTTTTGTGATTTACCTATATCATTGCATGTATTACAGATTGTTCATTCTCATGGCCATATATTATCCCATTTGTGAAGATGTTATAACTTATTTTCCCATTCTTGATTCATATACTTATCCAGTTCCACTTATTTATCCTTTCAATAGCCTATAAGGGGTCTGATGAAACCACTACAATTTATTGAATCTTTGCTATGGCCAGAAATTACACTTAGGTGATTTATGTAGTCATTTACAATGCTATATGGTAGGTATATTAATTATCCCATCTTGTAGAAGGGAAAACTCAAACTCAGGAGTATTGCTTGTCCAAAGTCACGTGTCTAATAAGTGGCTGAACTGGGATTCATAACCAGTTCCCTACGACTCCAGAGCACATGCCCTTAAATCCTCTCCTCCTTGTCTCAAAGACTACGTTAAATTTCTAGTTGATTTTCTGGGGTGCTGTAAATGCTCTATGTCTTCATCTGTGGTATGGTGATGTGGGTACACACAAATATCATAATTCATCTGGTTGTACAATTCACATCTACATACACCACTGCATGAATTTTATATCTGAATTAAGAAGAGATAGTTCATGCATGTGGACATGTCGAAAATGAAATGATGATGAATAAAGACACAAAATCTTAAAAAAAAAATTCCACTTGGAATTCACATGAGCTTGACCCCTACCAACAAAAGTTGTGCAGTTGGCGTATCATCATATTTCTAGGAATAAAGAAGTATCTGTACTCTTGGAGAGCACTGTCCATATATCCAAGATAATGGAGATACAGTTGACCCTTGAACAACATGGGATTTAGGGGCACCGACTTCCACGCAGTCAAAAATTTGTGTATAACTCATAGCTGGCCTTCCGTATCCGTGTATTCAACCAACAGGGGATGGGATCACGTAGTACTGTAAGTATTTACTACTGACAAAAAAATTAAAAACCCATGTATAAGTGGACCCATGCAGTTAAAACTCATGTTGCTCAAAGGTCAACTCTACTTGACCTTCCCCCATGCAACAGCCTCGCAATGAGACACCTACGTTTGGAAGTGTGCATGCTTGCCCACTTTCTCTTCCAATCTCTCCAGGAAACTCAAGTCTGTAGCAGGACCAGGACGAATACATTCTTCATCCTACAAAACAGAAAGAGAAGTCTCTGTTCATGGCACCACCCTCCATCAATTCCAAGTTTAAATGCTCCCACCAGCTGTGGCAAAATGTAGTGGATTGAAATATATCATCTCACACAAGTTCAGGTGAACATTTCTGGGGGAGGAAGGGTAATCCATCACATGTGCTCAGCTTCTCAAATCTGATCAGGGAACCTTGGAACCAGAGAGACTGGAAATTTCCATGAAAAGTCAACTCTCCCACCTGTCTGACGCCTATGTCCAAAGTCTTCCCAGGGACACGTCGCAGCTTTCATAACCAGCTGAAACAGTCAGCTTCATTGTCTCTTAAACACTCCTAACCAGCTGGCCAAGAACATACCCTCTTTTACTAGGAGCAAAGCCCTCAGGGAAAGCAAGCGATAAAACTCGTGGAGTCTAACCTTTCCTATTTCACAAGCTATGTCTATTTCCTGTTTGGGGTCCTCAACAGTGATAACATTTAATTGACCATCTTACAAAAAATGAATCAACCCTGTAGCTTTTATTAAAACAACAAAAAAGCTGGGTTCATGTTGGTGAAACAATTCTTACAAAGCAACATTTCTATGCTTTCTGATTCCATCTATGGCAAACCAAATAGAAACAAGTACTTATTACTAAGGTATTTTAAAATACTAGTCTAGCAATCTGCAGGCACATTGAACGTACACGTACTAGCTTACATCAGTCTGTGCTTCCTGGACGTCCACGCAGCTTGTCCCCCGCTTCAGGTCGTTGCTCAAATGTCACCTTCTCAGAGAATCCTTCCTAGACCATCTTACCTAAAATTGAACCTCCCTCCTCAGCGCATCTAATCTTTCCTGCTTTTTTCCCCATTGCACAATCTGTGCATTTTCCCCATTCACCTGTCAGTTGTTAGTCTCTCCATGCTAGAATTTAAAGCCTCTGAGTGTAGCTGTTTTGACCGGTTTTGTCCACTGCCATGTCCCAAAGCGCAAGGCAGAATCCTGGCACAAAGTAAGCATTCAATAGGTATTTGTTGAACGGACAGAGTCGGAATGCTTGCCAGGTATAGTTCTAAGCCCTCTGCATGTATTATTTCACTTAATTTGTCCTTATAGCTCCTCTCTGAGGTAAGTGCTGTTATTACTGGCCCCACTGAAAGATGATGATGAAATTGGAGCTCAGAGAGGTTAAGACACCTACCTAAGCTTGCACAGCTCATAAGCAGTAGGGCTGGGATTTGAATCGAGATGGTGTCCATGTTCCTGGCGACTACAGTCACCACCCATCAATGTCCCTGCTGTGCTTTAGAATCGTGGGTTCACACAGCAGTTAGCTGTCGGGGAGGCAGGAGGAGGAAGGGGGCCAGTAATTCTCATTAACAGGGAGGCAAACCGTAGTACAGATGACTGGGAATGGAAGGCAAGGCAGGGAAGTCATTTCTCACTGGCCTTCAGAATTTGTTAGAGACAATGATGTTGAAGTGGAACAATTGTGGATTCCAGGACCCTGATGTTCTCAGAAGTCACAATAGTTCAAAACAAGGTCACAGGCCCACCTCACGGAGCCTCAACTCAGGATCCGTGGATATTGTTTATAAAGCCTTCCTTTAAGTCTTATTCTGGCTCCCTCCTCGGTGCTAAGCATGAAAGCAGCCCCTCCCCCAAGTGCCTAAACCAGGTCCCCAGTTCCCTGGCTTATCCTGCCTTGTCTATGGAAGAGAGACTCGCATGCTTTCATTATAAAAGGTCTTTCCTTGTGATCTCCTGATGGGCTATAATTTAGGTCTGTGAATCTGAACAAGAGGAGGAAGCTCAGCCTAAAGCCTGGAGCAAAACTTCAGCAAAAAAGTTCAACTTGCATCCTTCAATAATCCAGGGGATTTCACTCTTAACCCTTTGTAAGCCTGGGGAAAAGATCTTCCGGGGACTGCAAATACCATTGAATGGGCGCCCCAAGTCAATGTTAATTTTCTCACCAGAATGGAAATGATTCCTTTGTGTCTCTCTTCTACCAAGTCACAGATGATCTTGTTGTTGAAATACTGAATTGGCTCCCACTAAAATGACAAAGAGGAAAAAAATTCTCCAAGAAGGATTAAGATGAGCATCAAATATAACTCTTTTAAATTGATTTTCCAACTGTTTTTCCCAAATCTGATTTTTATCTCTCACATTGCAAAAAGAGTACTTGCTGAATATCAAAATAACTTCCCACGAAATAAGCAGAGAAGGAGTGAAAAATAATCCTTAGTACTAATCCGGAAAAATCTCCAATGAGATAATATTTCTCAAGTAAATGTCTTTTGCTAGGTTAAGAAATCAAATGAGGAGAAAACATCGAAACATTTACCTCTATACCTTCCATTTCATATTCTGCCTGTTCCGCTTTTAGGGTTCTCTCAATTAATAGTTGCTGGAGTTTCTCATTGCAGTAATTTATACAGAACTGTTCAAAACTAGAGGTGCAAAAGATTTAAGTAACTAAAGCTACGTGAGTAGACCAAGTTTTAAAAAATTGCTTTTACTTATTTTTAAGGATGCTTTTCCATACAGAAAAACCAAAGCCCTTATTAAACAAATAATTTACTAAATAGATCAGAAGAGTCAAGCTAAAAGACATTTGCATTTTTTATAGTTATTCCGGTTCTAGAAAAGTCTATGAGGTAGGGGCTATGCAAATCTGGAGAATTTCTAGAAACAGGAAAATGAATTCCAATAACATCAGAGATGCCATAAACCAGACTCAGACCTTAAAGAAAAACAAAGAACCAGTGGGTAGCCACGAACTCACCCATTCTTATCAAAGACTTCAAACCCATAGATATCCAGCAATCCAATCACAGTTTTCCCAGTGAAATCCTAGTCAAAGTAACACACACCATTAATTGTTAAGGTCGTTTACTTTGTGACACTCAAAACCTGGTAGCTGTCCCCGAATCTGGGACTTGGCTATAAATCTCATGCCTTCTCTCCCCAGCAGTGGCTCACAGAAGAACCTTAGGGTAGAAATAATTTTCCCAGCCTGCCTCTTCCTGCCTGCAGCCTCCCCAGATCCCATCCCAGATTCCTTATCCATCACCGGAGCGGTGAAACCTTCATCTTCTGATTCATTTCCTTGCTTTAGCCCTCTTCAGCCTCCCAATCCCACATGCAATCCAAAAAAAAGAAGAAGAAGAAAGAGGGAGAGAAAAGAAGAGGAAGAGAGAAAAAAAAAAGAGAGAGAAAACAAGGAAGGGAGGGAGGGAGGGGAGGGAAGGAAAGAAGGAAGCTATAAACAGCAGGAAGCAGATGTTTATCCAGGAGAGAAGGCAGATACTTTGGATATCATTTTCAACAGAGGACCAAGTGTTGCCCGGCAAGGATGGCTATTGAAAGAGAGCATGGCTTTTTTTAAGGGACACAATTTAACACTGTATATGATGTACCGAGTCAATGTTATCCAAATCTGTCCTTTGGATGCTTCCTCCGTGAGTCTCACCACATCTATGTACCCCGTTGCCCTCATATCATTTCCTTAATTTCCAGCTTTGAGTAAACTCCTTTTTTAATTTAAATAACTCCACTTAAAAAGGAAACATGCCCTTTTTAGGGTAAATTCGAAGGAGTCAGCCTGCTTTTTCTTATACATCTTAAAACATACTGTTAAAAGGAAAAGCTTCTGTGTATGCTTAAAGTCACCTGGCATACTTGAAATGCTGTGTGTCCCACACTTGGGGACACACGGCCAAGATCATTCAGCATGCATTTTTGTGAGCCTACTGTGTGCTAGACACGGGAAACGCAGACGTGAAAGAACACCATCCCTGCCCACGAGCAGCGTACCGTCAATTCTCACAAATTCTTTAGAGTAAAGATGTTGGTTATAAAACATGGCCATGTTGGTGAGCACATTAGCCAATGTGTGTGGACCAACCTTGTTCACTAAGGACAAATTGATTTTGTTGACCAGCCAAGTAAATGTTCGTCCGTAAACGGCCTTTGCCATCGCATCTCTAGCGTAGGCAGAGAGTTCTCGAGTCAATGGGCATATCACCTGAGAAGAACGACAGGTACATCTTTACAGAGGTTTCAAAAAATTAAAAGGCCTCCTGAGTGTTCAACCTAGGCTTTAACGATGACTAGGGAAGGATACTTGCTGGGGAAGGACGCCCCTCCCGCCTGTGCTGTTTATGCTATATTCTCGAGTGCCAGGCACTGTGCTGATATATAGCCGTGACTAAGACAAACAGTTCCAGCCTTTGTGGGCTCACATTTGGCAGGGGGACACCCAACAAGTCACACAAAGAAGCAGCATGTTGCTCTCAAGCTGAGAGTGACAAGTGCTATACGGAGATACATACGGTGCTTTAGGGTAGGGGTGGGATAAGCAGGGAAAGGACTTTGAAGCAATGATCCCTGGGAACTGAAGGATAAGGCTGGGTTAACTACAAGAAGCATAGGGAAAAGTGTTCCAGCAGAGGGAACAGCATATGCAAAGACTGTGGAGGGAAGGCAGGGCGAGTGTGAGGCACAGAGAGCTTGTGATGGCGGGATGTTGGGGGAGGCGGAAGTTAAGGCAGGAGACGCTGACAGAAGCTGGACCACACAGGACCTGGTGGGCAGGATTCAGGAGTCTGGCCTCCCCTGGGGCCACCATCCTGCTGGTAGCAGTGGTGGGAAGGGTAGGTACATTTCCACCTAGAGCCATTTTTACCTCCTCCGTTTTGGCTTCAATCTTTCTATGGGTGAGAGCTTCCAGAAGGACCCATGGTTGGACCCCTAGGAGCTGAATAAATGGAAATCAAAATGCCATTCAGTAACCCAACTTTACTCACGAATTAAGAGTTTCCAGGTCCAGGTGTACCTGCCCTACTAATTGTGCTTTAATGCAAAACAGACCATATTTGGTCTTCCAACCAACTGGCTTTTACCCACTCCCTCAGCTACCCCCACGCTCTTTAAACCTCCTAACCAGTGTCAGCTGGGAGAACACGATGTGGGCCTTTTGGGGGACATGGGCATCCGGCTGCCTCACCCCCCTCCCCCGCCTCTCCATCTCTGAGAGTGTCTGCCCCCACCGCACCGGGGCTCTCCAAAATTGAACCATCACCTTGGCAATCCATTTGATCTCGTGGGTGTCTGGTATGGAGGCACAGCCTTGCTGGTTCTCTTCAAAACAGATGTTCCCCAGGTGTAGGACACTGGCAATAATTCCAAAGAGATTCTAGGAATGTGGGAAGTGGTGAGGAGGGCAGGGAGAGAAGACGGCGGCCGCCTCATTGATAAATGTCATCAGGAGATACCCGAGGGAGAACTCCCCGCCCCTGAATTCCAGCCTGGAGCTCACAGAACGAATGGAGTTTCCTCCTTCCCCAGATATTAAGGGAAGCCGGGAAAGAGCCTCGGAGGAGGACAGGATGATGCCTCAACTCATCTCCAGCACAAGACACTGCTATTTTGATATCATCCTGTGCCTCCCCACCAATCTAAAGTTCAAATGTCATGATCCCAGATATATGTGTGTGTGTATATATACATACATACATATATATTTTAAAATTATATCCTGGTCCTTGAAAGATCAATAGTTTAACAATCGCCCCGCCCCCCCCAGAAGACAAGGACAAAAAGATGCAAAAACAAAGTGTTTATAAATCCTACAATTTGGTCCAGTTTGTTCCAATATAGAAGCATAAATAAATGATATTCCTGGCATTCTAGGGGATTAAATATTTGAGATTGGGTTTAAGGGGAAGAGAAAACGTGACCACCTGCTGGTACCCAACACTGGGAAAATTCAGGGCTGCTGGAAAAAAATGCAGAATGCCTAGTTAACATTTGAATTTCAAGTAAGCAATGACTAATTTTTCTTTCTTTTTTTTTTCTTTTTTTTATTGGAGTAAAATTGCTTTACAATGGTGTGTTAGTTTCTGCTGTACAATGAAGTGAATCAGCCACAGGTATACATATATCCCCTCCCTCTTGAACCCCCCCACCCCATCCAGGTCGTTACAGAGCACCGAGCTGAGCTTCCTGTGCTATACAGCAGCTTCCCACGAGCTATCTATTTTACACATGGCAGTGCATTTATGAGCAATGACTAATTTTTAGTATGAAGTTTGTCCCATGCAATGTTGGGACATACTTCTACTAAAAAATTAGTCAGTGTTTATCTGAAATTCAAATGTACCTAAGTGTCCTATGTTTTTATCTGCTGAATCTGGCAACCCTACTATGTTAACCACCAAGAAACCAGCATGGTTTCCTCAATCCCAGACCTGACTGCTGGCATCTCTGCCCTCACGGGGCTCATACCTCCAGATCATCTTCAGTAAAATCGATGACAGAAAAGGCATTGGAAACAGTTTTCCAGTCATTCTTGTCATTAATAGACGACTCTTTGGCACAGTGGCCCTGTTGACACAGAATTGGGTCGCTTAACAGCATTTTTATAAGGACAGTTAGGTTTATAAACACCTACTCCTAATCAAAATGATCTTCTCTGCAAGCAGGAGAAAGCTAGTTCTATAATGTTCTGAGCTGTGAAAAAAAAATGGATTTTATTCTAACTGTTTAGCACCTGACGATTTGCCAACGGCTGCTTTTTTCAAATTTATTTGTAATTTTGTTTAAAAATCTGTCTGGGAAAACGTTCCAAGTTAATATATTAGTGGTATATCTTTCGTGTGTTTTTAAAAATAGGCCTTCTTGCCGTTTTTTGCTGAATAAATTGGAAACACTTGTCTCAATGGATATCTGCTGAAACATACAGGAAAATGACAGTGTTTAAATTCAGAAAACAATCTTGACACACTTAGCAACCAACATCAGAAACGTCACTGCAGGATTTCCTTCACTCAAGGAAATAAAACTTTGGCATCTAGAGAAACACAGATTCTACAGGAAGTGTAATAAGACTTTTCGCATTAACTCTAGAGGCTGTCTTTTAAACAAGTAACAGACTACCAATATCACAATTTAAAGAGAAAACCTTCTAGATGAGGGTTTGTTTTTTTTTTGTTGTTGTTGTTTGCAGAGTATTCCTAGTTTCCTGATTATCTGAAGATGTGTTATCCTAAAAGAGTTCCTTGTTGCGTGGGGAAAACAAAGGTGTCATACCATGAGAATATTCACCAGTGAACTGGCCAGCGTTAAATCTGAAACCTCCCAAATATCCCTGCCCACACAACTAGCAACATCTGCTCTTGCCTCTCCAAGGGCAGGGCTAGTCTAAGTCAGTCCTCAGAGGACACCTAGGGGGGTTTGGAAGCAGTGCAAATATACTACAAAGCCGTCACAAAGTTTGCCAAAGTTACAGGAGAATACGAAATCAATAAAAATAATACTGGTGAATTGCTTGAGCCTTTCCA